>NC_071111.1:16377500-16977500 GCF_024256425.1 Clarias gariepinus
GTGCTGAAAGATGGTATTTTTCTTGGGAATTGCC
Organism: Clarias gariepinus; assembly: GCF_024256425.1. Taxonomy (NCBI): domain Eukaryota; kingdom Metazoa; phylum Chordata; class Actinopteri; order Siluriformes; family Clariidae; genus Clarias; species Clarias gariepinus. The sequence goes on from NC_071111.1 coordinate 16,377,535, forward strand.
ATTGATTTGCGAATTTATTAGCAATTAGCAAAAGATATTAGCATTTTGTAGCATTTTTGCAAATCAGCGATGGTTCCACAAAGAGTCAATGAGGAGTTAGGCAAATGGGGTGGATTGTGGCATCTTTAAATAGCCTAAAAAAAATGCACATTGTTCTTCAGATGAGAGTAACTGGGATAGTCCAGAATCCAAGCTTCTTTTAAATCAGTCTCAGGTTTTGCTAATTTTATTGTTGTTGAAGCATTTGACTACTCATAAGCATGCAGATTTTAGGACACAACAGTGTTTAACAGGTTAACAATTTCATAAACTTTACAAACAAATGTGAATATATCAGCACTTTATATAAACTTGCACCACAATCAGGAATAAGGAAAAGTCCATGTAAAATTGTGTCGTTCTAAAAGCTAATTAATTGTACAAGAGTGATCCATAAGTTCTAATCATGTACAGTACATTAAATCATCTCAAGGCACTACATTCACATTATCATGTAATACTGTAGATACCAAAAGTTTAAAAGTTAAAAATTATGTACACTTAATGGTACCAGCTTAGTGACATGGACGGGTACAATTAAGTGCACAAGTATGTTCTGATTCATAAGTGTTACTGATTGACTCAAAGTATTATCAATGATATGCTATAGCTATCATGGGAGGGTGTTCACAAAGGGCTGCAGGCTTTCATTGCAGGCAAACAGGAACCACACCTAACAGTTTACTGAGGACCAAAATCTGATTAAACAAGTGTAATGAGGAGTGGCGGTGAACAAGACTGAAGGCTTCTGCTCTTAAACGTCATTCAGTGCAAAACATGGGAATTTGAAATGGAAGCACATAAAGTCAAATAAAAGCATTAAATCAATTGAATAATTAAATATGACTTATTATTATTATTATTATTATTATTATTATTATTACTGGAAGAAATGCACTTTTTAAATACATGCCAAAGCTAAACCCGTAAAACAAACAGCCTTAGGGAAACCTTTTTTCCCCCTTCACATGCGTCGAATGCAGAATACTAAATCTCGAACATGCCTTATTCCGCGTTAGTACAGGATCCGATTACTCTGCGCTGGAATTACACGCACATGCTCAGAGCGCGATGCACATTTACTGTAAAAACAGCAACTGGCCTTTAAAGTGGAGGAGGGAAGTCATCGCTTGCTCAAGTATTTGTGGGTTTGTGGCGTGGAAAGCACTTGTGTTAGTACAGTGTGTCTGCATTGCGTCGGAACCCCCTCCTCTCTCTCTCTCGCTCTCTCTCTCTCTCTCTCACCACGCTGTGCGTGTATGAAAACCTGCAATGTGCTTTAACATCATCATGCGCTTCTTTTCGCTTTCAAATCTTCATTCCTCCTACCCTCCCTTTCTCCTTCTCTCTTCAGCCTAGCGGTGTGTGTGTGTGTGTGTTGGCGAGAGATAGAGAGAGAGAGACTGTGCATCTCGGGACGTCCGTGTCTTGTTGATTTGCACCAAAGAGGAGGAAAGCTGCTGAAGCCCCACACTGCGCCTCACAGGGGAAGATGCGTTCCGCACATCTCATGCGCCTCGAGCTCGCGCCCATCCTCCGGCACGAGCTCAACACCCCGTCTAAGAGATTTCACCTGCCTGTTACCGCAGACTCGGATTGCGTATGAAGCGGAACATGGGGAGCACCTCTGGATGTTAACGAAGACAAAGCAGCCGATTAATATTTAAAGAAAGCGCACAGTGTCGCGCGGACTGCTGCTGTAATGCGATATTCATATTGAGAAAAAAAAAAAAAAAAAAAAGACCCAACGGGGGGCAGTGCAAAGTTGGAGCACCGGCACCGAGCGCGCGCGCGCACGCACCCACATACACACACACGGACACACAACAATGGAGTGACCCGGTACCGAACAAGCCCTTAAAACATCTCCAAAAGGTAAGCAGAAAAACACTATTCTTTGCTATTTTCTGTTGTATATCCCACACCTATATATGTCGAATAATATGCTTGCGAAATTTCCATTGTTGCATTAACACCTACAGCGTTTACATAAGCACTGGAACACTGCGCTATATATAGTCTATAAACTCAGCACTGGAGATTTTGCTTTGTAATATGATAACTGTGCGGTATAAGTGGTGCAAGGTGCAATACGCCGTTAATTTTTGCACCCAGAAGGTATAGGCAGGATTTTTAAACTTGAATGCTGACACATAAATACTGATGCATAAATGCTGCTCCTCCTGATTGCATACCAAGAGATTTACTTGATAAGCATTATCAGTCAGGGAGGAACAATTTGCTGAGCAGGCAAACCTACTGCATGCTTTTTTTCTGCTGTGATATCTTCTGATATCTAATTACCATCCTTTCTCCCCATCTGTCTGTCTCATTTCTCCGGTTGAGTGGTGAGCAATAGAAGATGATGCAGTGGTCTACTGAAAGTGGGAGCAGTCGGACTGGTGGTAAAAAGGAACCATATGAGCTTTCCCTTCTAATGGGGCTTGTGTCATAGACAGTGCAAACAGTGGAGAGTGGAAACCATAGAGGAGCTGGATGTCTCCTAATCTAGATTTAATGTTTTCTCTGGTGCTGCAAGTCTAAGCTGCAGAAATGACTGTGGTGGCAGGAGATAACATGGATGAGACCTCAACCCTGCCAGGGCATCCACATGATCCATACCCCCATGACCATGAGGACCACGAGTGCTGCGAGCGTGTCGTTATCAACATCTCAGGCCTGCGCTTCGAGACTCAACTCAAAACACTTGCCCAGTTCCCAGACACGCTGCTGGGCAACCCCAAAAAGCGGATGCGCTACTTTGACCCTTTAAGGAATGAATACTTCTTTGACAGGAACCGTCCAAGCTTTGATGCCATCCTCTACTACTATCAGTCAGGTGGGCGGTTGAGAAGACCCGTCAATGTCCCTTTAGACATGTTCTCAGAGGAGATAAAATTTTACGAGCTCGGAGTAGAGGCCATGGAAAAATTTCGTGAGGATGAGGGCTTCATTCGTGAAGAGGAGCGTCCACTGCCAGAAAATGAATTTCAGAGACAGGTATGGCTTCTGTTTGAACATCCAGAGAGCTCGGGCCCTGCACGTGGCATTGCAATTGTGTCAGTTATGGTCATTCTGATTTCTATAGTCATCTTTTGTCTGGAGACTTTGCCAGAACTCAAAGAGGACCCACAGGGGCATTTGCAAACTGTTGGGAACAGTACTTTCTACTACAAGCCAAACATTTTCACAGACCCTTTCTTTATTGTGGAAACTCTCTGCATCATTTGGTTCTCCTTTGAACTGATTGTCCGTTTTTGTGCTTGCCCAAGCAAAGCAGCCTACTTTAAAAACATGATGAACACTATTGATGTAGTGGCTATTATCCCCTATTTCATCACGCTTGGTACAGAGCTTGCTGAAGATGAAGAGGGGAAGGAAGCAAAGGTAGGAGGTGAGCAGGCCACATCTTTGGCCATCCTCAGGGTTATCCGCCTTGTCCGGGTGTTCAGGATCTTCAAATTGTCAAGGCACTCTAAAGGACTGCAGATATTGGGGCAGACACTGAAAGCCAGCATGAGAGAACTGGGCCTCTTGATCTTTTTCCTTTTCATTGGTGTCATCTTGTTTTCTAGTGCAGTGTTTTTTGCTGAGGCTGAAGAGAAGGAGTCCTTCTTTACCAGTATTCCAGATGCATTCTGGTGGGCTGTGGTCTCAATGACCACTGTTGGCTATGGAGATATGTATCCTGTGACCATCGGAGGCAAGATTGTGGGTTCCCTTTGCGCCATTGCTGGTGTGCTCACCATTGCACTTCCTGTTCCAGTGATTGTGTCCAACTTTAACTATTTTTACCACAGAGAAACAGAAGGAGAGGAGCAGGCACAACTCCTCAATGTGAGTAATCCCAACATTGCGTCTGACTCCAACTCCAGTCGACGCAGTTCTTCTATCATAAGTAAGTCGGAATACGTGGAGACAGACGATGATATGAATAACAGCATTGACAATTTTAGGGAGGCAAACCTGAGAACTGGGAACTGCACTCATATCTCAAACCAGAATTGTGTGAATAAGGGCAAGCTTCTGACAGATGTGTAACTCTTGCTCCACTTTTATTTTGAAGAAACAACAAACATGACGTATTGATAATACGAGAATGCTTTATATAGGCCTAGGTCAATGCATTATTGCATTGCATTTGCTTTACCAAGACAAGTAATACATTCATATGCCACTGAATTTTTGCTGAAAATTAAGATTTTGAGGATAAAAAGGAGATTAAAATGCAGGTCCAAATAAGAACTCCACCTGTCAACAGTAGGATCGTCAGAAAAACAAGTCGACATGGATTATTACAATAACAGATTGTCTACAGCATCTGGAATTGAATTCCTAAAGCATTATGCAGATTCTGATGTGTTATTTCATTTTTGAGGAACGAGTGCTGTTCATCTTGAGGTTCAGCAAACAGCAGTGCACTTCATTATTAATGGAAAATCATGGCTTCTTGCCATTGCTGGTATTTCTCCATCACATGCTAAAATCTTACTCCTAAGATCCAATACTATGTGAAAAAGAACATGGCTTTTGGAAGTGTATAAGCATGTTGAAATATTCTTTGGTTATCAATCATGGCATGCTCAAATCATTACCTCAATATTTTTCTATTCATTTACATATTGCCCTCAGATTCCAGACATTGGTTTTGCAAAATGCAGTGCTTATTATGTCTTGTTCCTGGCATGGACTGGGAAATGAATGTTTAACAGTAAGGTTGATGCAGTGAAGCTTTGAGGTCTACTTAACTCAGGTACTATGTATCTTGGTATAATTAAGTCATGGCACCATTATTAACAGATCATAATCGATCTCTTTGTATGTACTTGAAGATTAATACAGGGATCCAAATTTATTTCAAAAATATCTTTTAAAACAATATACAAGTATACTGTAATGGCATTCATTAGCAATGTCATTACATTCCTAACAGTATTACATCTGCAGTTAATGGGACATGGAGGTAAAACCATAGGGATTATAGAGCTGACAATTAAAGGATACCAACTATAACTTATTAGCTTTTTGTAGGATTCCTGGGTATCTGATAGTGTTTCATATGGGCTGATTTATTAGGTGACAGTACAGTACAGCTGCCAGTGCAATATTTTCAAACAAGTCAAACTAATGCATTCATTTTAGTTTTTAGCAACATTAACAAGAATCAATCCAATTGTAAACTTCTCAAAAGCTACTGCACAACTCTTATTAACTACCCTTTACTGCTTGCAACTCATCCATGATTTTACCACATATTACCCATTTAGTCAACTTTACAAGGAAAATATATAGTGTATCTGCTTTGACATCTACGCTGTTTGAAGATATACATATATTACTCTGTATATGTTGCATATAGTGCCTTTAACCCCCTTACTGACAGAACTTTTAAAAAAGTGCCTCCATGTACAATAACATCAGTTTTACTGTGCAACTCCTTTTAACTGTATGATGCAATGTCAAGGACCAATCGGAGTATGATTTGTATTAAAATAGAATATGCACAGCAGAACAAAGTTTCAGGACAGGAATGGGGAAGGTCCATCCCATGGCCTCAGTGTGAAGAAAGTGATGATTTGATGATTGCTAAAGCGAGCTGCTTGAGATGTCGAACAAGGGAAAGTAAGAACAGTTCGACCTCAGAAAACAAGTGGGATAGCTTAAGTTTCGTCCTGTCAAACCTTGTACATAAATCCCAATTGATCACCCCAGTTAATCTGAGAAACAGTCAATGTGGTGTAGAGATGAGAGGAAATATATATTTTTTATCTTTTTGCTGCCTGTTCATCCATCGTTTTTATTTTATTTTCATCTGATTTTGATTTCATAATAATCTCATAATAAGCCTTTTTTATGTGTTTGTCTACCTCACTGTGGTCATGTATAGACTGAAATCCCAGAAGCTTAACATCCTGCTAGGCATTCTATCACTGCCTTTTCTAATAACTATTAAGCAACCTTTATCTGCTAGTTTATTCTAAAACAGTGTAAAGATTTGTAACACTGTTAAAATAACAGTCATCAGTAACCTAAATATAACCAGAGGCACCATATTTATTGCTTTTTTAAAAGTAAATGGTGTGATTTTTAACAGATTTTTAACACTGCCAGGAAATAAAGCAACCTACTGCTCAGTATATTTATCCATATAGAGACAACAACAGTTAATTAAAGGGAACATGAACAAAAAGCAACAAATACTTTGTATACCTGATAAAATAATGCTACATTGTAGATTTTACTGTATGTGATGTTGGGCTACAAGTCTATCAATGAAAGCATTTTTGGAAAAGCAGTTTGCGGAGATCAGTTTCCTATCTACTTCGGGACAGGAGCAAAGTTAGATAAAATTTAGCACTAAAATTTAGACACACACACACACACACACACACACACACACACACACCCACCCACACATATATATATATATATATATATATACACACACACACACACACACACACATTATATTATAATAATAATAATATATATGAATAAAAAGAAATTGAACAAACGTTCATAGTTAGGCCAAAGCTGAAGAAAGGACTTAACTGCTTCTAAGCTTCTAAGCCATTAGAGAGAAACAACAAGGACCAAGCATTTTTCTATTTTATCTCTTCAGTTTGAAAGAAGAGCATGACCAAGACTGAACTGCCCTTATTTGTTAAAGCATTTGATAATGATTCAACATATTACATTTGTTCAACATAATAGTATGTATAAGTAACTGTATACAAAACTGATTGTTATACTATGTATTACACAGTAGGAAGGTGGAATGCATGACAACAGCATTTATTATGTCAAAAACTATTTCTCATTTCTGTAATTAGACAGCAACGAAAGAAAATGCATGGGTTAAAATCTTAATAAAAAGATCTAAATCATTCATAAAATACCTTTTAATGCCTTATAATGTGGTGAATTTTTTTTTAATTATTAAAGTTAAATACGAGAAACTGATCACCTTTTGTTTGTTTGTTTCCCATCCATATTACTTGAGTGGGTTGAATGATAGTTTGTATTTATTTTTCAATGTTGTTTTTTTGATACCAGCTTTAATAACTTTTATGTAGGCTTTATTGCAGAAGTATTATTGGGTATGTTTACCCAACTTGATAGTTATTTAAAAATATCCATAGATTCTGTTGCCTTTGCTTAGAATTTATAAATGCCCATCGTTTTCAGAACGTTTGCACAAAAGTCATCTGACCCTTACTCTGAGTTGCTAAGAGCCATGTGAAACAGAGTACCACAAAGTGGTATTTGGTCTAAAAGTACTGAAATGCATTGAATTGCTGGGCTGAAATGAGTCATTTAACATGTTCTTTAATATTCAACCCATGTCTCTGTTATGTTTAAATATGATGAATGTGGTGAGCTTTTGTGTTCATTTAAACTGCTTAATTATAGTCTGCATGGAAAAAAGTAAGAACTGCATGATCCAAATAATTGAAATGATAAAACTCAAGCTGATTCAAACACCCACATGTTTTTTTTTATTTCTTGCAAAATTATATTACTATTATTACATCTTTGTAAGTACATACAAAAGTTTCTTTCCCATACATAACTATGTGTTAAATTGCACACACACTCACAGACACACACACACACCATCATATGATGCTGGTGAAAGCATAGTCTATCGTCTATGCAAGGATGTTCCTCCCATGTCCATCCTATTGCACATCTATATCAATAAATATAAATGCCTATAAATATGATCTCTATTGTTTTTCTTTCTTGAATATTTTTTCTGGGACAATTGTAAATTTGGTTTAGGATGACATTTACTGTGGAACTTGTTATGAATATGTATAACTCACTTCTGAAGACACAAAATGTAACCTGAATTACAGTATACTGTAGTCTCAGTCTCAGAGTAAAGCCACTGCTCTTTTTTAATCTGAAAGGAATTAGTTGTTATGGTTGGTGTCTTTATAAGGATGCTTCCTATTTGCCTTTTATCATATTTTTACCAGGCATTTCCTACTAGAAAGACCCAAGATGTACTAAAAGGGTTAAATCTAACAGTTGGCTTTTAGACACCTACTATATGTATACTGATGAAGAGTTGTAATGTTTGACTGGAGATAGAGACATGTAAACTTATCTTTCACTTACAGTAACTCAGCCTTTCGCCATTACAATCCCTATTAGGAAAAGCAGCAGGAAAAATGATGAACCATGGACATGGTTAAGCTGTATGCCTCACTCACATGCTGAGAATGTAATCTTTCATTGAAGATCACTTTTCACGGGAGGGGGGGGGGGCAAGTCTGCTGATTTCCTGAATACCTTGTGAACCGTTACTGTAGGTAGAGTACTGGAGTAATAAGTTTTTGGGAGCATTTAGGAGACGTGGTTGAAGGATTTGATATAACTTTTGTGGGGTTTGTGCACAAAATCGCACAAGATTACAGGAAATAGGGATTAACATGATGACATCTCTGTACAGAGATATAAATACAGATTTAAAATGGTAGCTATGATATCTTGCCATACTGTATGCAGTTGCAGATACACCGAACTAGAGACTATGTGAATTGAGACTATGACTTGGACCTGACTTTGTGGATAGGCAGGTCCATGGAATCAGAAAAACAGGGATTTCTGGTAAACCTTTCTTAAAAACGTAATTGCACCAAATGTGGAATAGAAAGTACCTAAACCTTCCAATGGTACGGCCTGTTTGGCACAAAATTTTAGTGCCAAGACAATTGTGTGACAATTGTAATAATTTTAAGGTCACCCTATTAATAATTAGCCTTATCAAATTATTTCTATTCATGTGTCTCCCAGTTTGATATCAGCTGGGTGACAGAAAAAAAAAAAAAAAAAAAAAATGATGAAGCGACTCTGGGGTGGGTGCAAAAAAGATGCATGTATTCTCTCTTGTGTGAGAAGTTCACAGGTAAGTCATCAAACCACAAATCTTACATATCACATAACATGCATCTCCAGGCAGACACTAAAGCTGTATTGTATATTCCCTTTTATAGATTATAAATGGTGAATAATACTTTGATGTAGAATTTCAAGCTTTTCTTCTCAGTCCGTCCACTTCTGTAAAAGGTTTTAAAAGAATTAGCACATGACCCACTGGTACTGTAAAAGGTTTTAAAAACCAGTGGTTCATCAACATCTCTGCACTTGGAGGAGATGTACTGTAAGGCTGTGTAGGATAAACCTCAGTGGGTCACTGACCCACTGAGGTTCTTAAGAGCTCTTAAAAGCCTTGTAAATATTCCACATGGTTGGGTGACTGACTATATCTGCTTCAAAGTGCCAACTTAGCCCCAGTATTGATTCAGAAGAGTCTGCTACATCTTGTACAAACCAATAATATCAGATCTAATCTTCTTACCTCAGTGGCTAATGGCCCCAGGTTCACCCTACTGACAAATTTAATTCAATTCAATTCTATTTTATTTGTATAGCGCTTTTAACAATTGCCATTGTCCCAAAGCAGCTTTATACAATCAAAAGAATTATTTAAGTTTGTATGGAATTTGAATGTGTATGAATTAAAATGGGTAGATAGTCCCTGGTGATCAAGCCGAGGGCGACAGTTGCAAGGAAAAACTCCCTGAGATGGTAGTAGGAGGAAACCTTGAGAGGAACCAGACTCAACAGGGAACCCATCCTCATTTGGGTGAAACAGAAAGCAGGAATTAATCTGCATTCATACTGTGTGTTAGTTGGCAGGCAGTTCAGCATAACAGATGTTAATTGATGTTAATATGGAGTCCAGTTATTTATTGAAAACTCAGGTAGACTTGTAAGTTCCAGTCCTGAACTATCGATTGGTCAAGTCCTCATGGAAACAGCTGCCAACACCAGTCGAGGCCAGAACCGTCTTCTAGGTAGAGAGAACCATCCCCAGACACGAGCAGCATCCCAAAGAGACACACGGGGCATCCATGTGACGAGATCTCCAACCAGAAGAGAGTGGGGACAGCATCTAAACATACCAGTTCAACATAATACTCTACGACCATGAATCCTCCAGATCTGCTTCTTTACGTACCAAAGGCAAATGTATTTACAAAAATACTTAATTAAATAAATAGGTTTTTAGCCTGGACTTAAACACTGAGACTGTGTCTGAGGCCCGAACACTATTTGGAAGACTATTCCATAATCCCAGCTGTAGTTTTCATAATACGTGGTACTGATAAGCAGCCTGCATCCTTTGATCGAGGTAGGCGTGGCGGATCGTAAGACACTACCAGTTCACTCAGATACTGCGATGCGAGACCATTCAATGCGAAATTTCACAGGGAGCCAATGAAGTGAAGATAAAATAGGTGTGATGTGCTCCTATCTTCTGGTTCTAGTGGGGACTCTTGCTGCTGCATTCTGGACTAGCTAAAGCTTGTTTATGCACCTAGTTGAACAACCAGACAGAAGGGCATTACAATAGTCCAACCTAGAGGTGATAAAAGCATAAACTAGTTTTTCTGTATTGTTTAGCGACAATATATTTCTTATCTTGGCAATATTTCTAAGGTGAAAGAATGCTATCCTGGTAATATTATCTACATGAGCTTTAAATGAAAGGCTGGAGTCTATAATCACACTGAGGTCTTTTACTGTTGCACTGGATAGAACAGAAAGGCCATCTAAAGTTATAGAGTGATCTAGAATCTTACTTCTAGCTGTATGCGGTCCTATGACTAGAACTTCTTATTTGGATTAAGCAAAAGGAAGTTAATTAGCATCCAATTTCTTATGTCCTGCACACATTGCTCAACTTTAGTAAGCTGGTTTATCTCATCAGGTTTTGCTGAGACATATAACTGTGTGTCATCAGCATAACAGTGAACACTAATACCATGCTTACGGATTATGTTGCCCCAAGGAAGCATGTAAAGGGAAAAAAAAAACAGTGGGCCTAAAACTGAACCCTGTAGAACACCAAACTCCACTAGAGAACATGCAGAATAATCACCATTTAAGTCTACATACTGATACCAATCGGTCAAATAGGATCTGAGCCAGGTGATCAATAGTGTCAAAAGCTGCACTGAGGTCGAGTAATACAAGCCTGGTTACACAACCTTGATCAGAGGCCAATAGGAGGTCATTTACTACTTTAACGAGTGCTGTCTCTGTGCTGTGATGAGGCCTAAATCCTGACTGATACAGTTCATCTATGCTATTTCTATGTATATATGAGCATAGCTGCTCTGCTACTATCTTTTCCAGAATCTTAGAGATAAAGGGGAGGTTTGATATTGGCCTGTAACTGGACAGCTGACAGGGGTCAAGGTCAGGTTTCTTAATAATCGGTTTAATAACTGCTAATTTAAAAGATTTTGGAACATACCCAATGCTGAGTGAAGAATTAATTATTCTCAACAGGGGTTCTGTTACTGCTGGTACTATCTGTTTAAGAAAATGTGTCGGTACAGGATCTAATATACAGGTTGATGAATTTGCAGAAGAGATGAGTGAAATTAGTTCATTCTCTTCAAGGGGAATAAAGTATTCTAGGTTCCGATCTGACATGGCTAGTTTAACATCTGCATAACTTACATTGTTTGGTTCCAAAGTCTCAATTTTATGCCTAATATTTACAATTTTATTAATAAAAAAGTTCATGAAGTCCTCAATATTACATGATGCTGTTGTGGAGATTTCTGCAGTGGTCTTATTTCTGGGTAATTTGGCTATGGTATTAAATAAAAATCTAGGATTATTTTTGTTATTTTCTATAAGAGTGGAGAAATACGTTGATCTAGCTACACTAAGAGCTTTTCTATAGTTCAATTTTAAAAGTAATGATTTCTAAATTTACTTTGACTTGTATTTCATTGAAGACAATACAACAGCACATTATTTAATGTGTTCCTCATGAATTTGCCCATGAATTTTTATGAATTTTTTCAAAATAAACACATATTCCAATTTTGGTTCTTGCAACACATTAAAAAAAAAGTTGAAACAGTAAGGCATTTATGTTGGCATTCCTTTTTACAACAATTAAGATATGTTTAGGGCCTGAAGACACCAAGAAATGAAGTGTTTCAGATGTAATTTTGTCCCATTCTTCCTGCAAACATGTCTTAAGGTGGGCAACAGTACGGGGTCTTCGTTGTCGCATTTTGCGGTTCAAAATGCGCCACACATTCTCTATTGGAGACAGGTTGGGACTGCAGGCAGGCCAGACAAGTTCCTGTATCCTCTTCCTCTGCCGCCAGGATTTCGTAAAGTTTGCAGAATGTGGTTTTGCATTGTCTTGTTAAAATATCCAATGGGCGTCCCTGGAAAAGATGTCTTCTTGAAAGCAGCATATTGTGCTCCAAAATTTCTATGTACTTTTCAGCATTAATAGAGCCCTCACAGAAGTGCAAGTTATCATTGCCAAGGGTAATGACACAACCCCATACCATGACAGACCCATTTTGGACTTGTTGCTGGCAACAGTCTGGATGATCCTGTTCTTCTTTGGTCCGGCGTCCATTTCTTCCAAAAAATCCCTGAAATACTGATTTATCTGACCATATTACATGTTTTTACAGTGTGATGGTCCATCCCAGATGCCTCAGAGTTCAGAGAAGTTGGTGGCGCTTCTGGACACTGTTAACATGGGGCTTTCTTTCGGCACAGTACAGTTTTAACTGCCATTTGTGGATGTAACTGCGTATTGTGGTATCTGACAAAGGTTTGCCAAAATAGTCCTGATCCCTTGTGGTGATATTGTTTAGAGATAAATAATGATTCTTTGTGCAGTGCTGCCTGAGGGATCGGAGATCTTTCTGAAATTTCCCCAGATTCCTTAAATCTTTAAATTATGTTATGCACTGTTGAAGGTGAAATATCCAAATGCCTACTATCTTTCTTTGAGGAACATTGTTTTTAAACATTTCAATAATTTTGTCACGTATTTGTTGGCCAACTGGCGATCCTCCGCCCATCTTTGCTCCTAAAGGACTAGACCTTTCTTGGATTCTGCTTTTGTACCAAATCATAATTACAATCACCTGTTGACATCACCTGTTTAAAATTATTAATTATTTAACTAATTAACCTGATTACTAGCCCTAAATTGCTCCTGTACCAACTTTTTTGGAATGTGTTGCAGGTCTAAATGACAGGAAAGGATTACAAATGAAATGAAGTTGACCAGACAAAACATGAAATATTTTGTGTTCATATTGTTTGCAATGAAATACAATACAATGTAAATTTAGAAATGTCTACTTTTCTTTTTTTATTAGCGTTTTTCATACTGTCCCATCTTTTTCTGATTTGGGGTTGTAGCTCATGACATCATGAATTTGTCAACCAGGTGTTTGCATTCTGATATGGTACAGTAGATAGGACCTGCAGACAATTGTCAGTGGAGAAACAAACCTCATCCTCTGGATAACACTTATAAATAACAAAGTAGTGCTGCAGAACAAATGAAGTACAACAGGAAGTTCAACTTCAGGGAAAGGGCATCACCAGTAATTCATGCTCAGCTAGAGAATCCTAGCATAATGCAGCACAATCAGCAAACACATTCCACAAGATAGACTTGGGGGATACATGATTCCATTGTCTTCACAGTTTGCTAGAAAGTTACAGAAAGTGGCGCAGTGGCAAAGCGCTCGCCCTATTATCCGGAGATCGCGAGTTCAATTCCCGGGTGATGCTGTAACCTCTTGCAGCGGGAGGTCTTAAGAGAGCTGATTGGCCGAGCTCCCTCAGACGGTAGGGATGAGTGGTACTTGGTGCTCCCATTAAACACGGCTCTACAGCCAATCAGTCAAGCAAGTGGAATGAGCAGATAGCGCTGTCCTCCAAGTGTGTTACGCTGCCCCCAACGGTGCGTGAGCGAGCAATTTGAAAAGATGCGGTTGGCTGGTGTCACGTGGTTCGGAGGAAACATGGGATAGTCTTCGGCCCTCCCGACTGAGTGGGAGTAGAAGCTTAATGTGAGGGCCCCGTAGTGACGGGGAGGAATTGGACACAACTAAATCAGGGAGAAAATTGGGGGAAAAAAATCCAAAGAAAAAAAAACAATCAGATTGACCTGCAGTAAAGATGACCTTAGATTTGACTCTTGTCAGATTTAGGTTACAATAAAAAACACCAGCTGGTTCATGCCATTGTGGATATCTACTCCATGATAACATACCAGAATTATTCTAGATCCCCGAAAACCCTTAATGTAAAGCGGTGGCTTTAATAGCTAAAAAGGAAGTAAACAGTGGGAACTGAAGTCAGTGTCAACATAGATAATTTTGGATACAGCAAAGTGACCTGGGACACCTACTTGTGGCCCAGCGGAGCCACCCCACCATCTTCACTCAGTTTCTAAAGCTAATGCTAAGATTCTGGGTGTAGGGTTTAGATAAGACTAAAAACTATACTTGGCATAGGCTTATGGCCAGATTTTGGTTATAGTTGGAGTTAAGGATTCAAGAGGCTGTTTCATGGGTCGTTGGCTTCGAGAATGGAAATGGGTATGCGGCAAGATGTTGATCGGTGAATAATATGCTCAAAGAAAACCAGTGAGAACTGGCACCAGCACTAGAAGCCAGAGTGCACTAAACGCAATGTAACCTTGGGGCAGAGGGGGCTTCCAGTATGACATTCTTGAGGCTGGGGTGCAGAACAAGCTTGGTGTTCTTAGATTTAGGATGCAAAACAATCATAATGCTTTTAAAGCAACGATGTAGAGTGAGCATGATGCAAAGCTAGGGTGTGGAGCATATACAAAATCAAGAGCATGCATGACATTGCAGCTAGGAAGCACGACAACTTGTTTTGAAGCTAGGTGGAAAGAGAAGCACAATGTCCTTAAAGGTATCCCTGGACACAGCTGAGGTGAGCTTGGAAAGTGCAGAGCATGTCTGCAGCAGAGCAAACACATGTCTGTACAGGTGTACAGCATAATTCAGGCACAACATGACCTTGAGTCCAAAAAAACAAAAGATAGAGAATCTCATACTCATAGCAACTTAATTATACTTTTCACAACAGAAACAATACTGGGCACAGCACCGAAAAACATAGTGATTTGTATATAAACTAATCAAGAAATGAAAAAAAAAAAAAAGTTGGCTTCAATTAGGAAACAGGAAGTTGTTTGTCTTTTGGCTGGTTGTGTAGAGGGGTCGCCAAGCAGACCATCCAAGCCGCACACAACTTGGCACATGTTTTTATGCAGGATGCCATTCCTAACGCAACCCTCCTATTTCATCCAGGCTTGTGACTGACACTGCACACATTGGCTGGAGTTTGGGCATTGGGTAGGAATTTAATCCGGGCCCTCGCATGGCAGGTGAAAAAAATACCACTGAACTACCAATGCCATTAATAATGAGACAGGAAGTAAACATCAGAATTACACTTTTAATGCACACACGATCATTTTCAACCTGTTGCCAGTCAAACCTGCTGTACATTGATTTGAATGAATTTATTAGAAATTATGTCACAGGTCTTGGCAACTGGACTACCATTTAACTCACAGAACTACTGCGATGGCTACTGCACTATAAGGCAGCAAGGACTTATCATCAGTTAATGCGAAAACTGAAGCTATTTACTCTCTCTTTACCCATCTCACAAGAATATTGTACATATTATACATTACCCTGCCTAAGGTTCATGCTTACTGCCACTGTTTTTCTAACACATTAGGCAAAAATAGGTTGTGTTGGATGAAATAATTTTTAAAAGCTGCTGAAAAATAATAATAATAATAATAATAATAGAAAAAGCCATTAATCAAGACTACAAATACAAATATATTATACAGTACATGAGCGTAAGCATCTGCTTAAGTTAATTCTGAATAAAAATTCAAGATGTACTGTACATAAATATAACTTCTTTTTTGTAAGTAATTAAGTTAATACCTCTGAATATGGTCCACTGTGGTTTTAGCTTCATTTTAGCCTTGTCTTTTGTAATTGGCCAAAATATCTGAGTAAGACAGACGCTTTCACTGTTGCTAAGCCTTTACATTGTTAGCATGACAGATTTAATGGCTATGACAGTCTATCCATAGGTATTCATACTGCCTAGTTGCCTAGTAACGTGATTTTAAGCACTTCACATAAAAGCATATAATGTTTTCAGCTATCCATTTTGAAAGCAAAAATTGTGGCACGCCAATCCCAGACAACGTCACAGTTCATCACTGCAACCACCATTAATAATCACAGGCACTACATGCTAATTAGTAGCACAGAAATGTAACCTATTCCAGAGCTAGAAGCATATCAGGATAGGAATTGAAATGAGTGAAGCGATGCTTCCATCATGCATAGAGCCTACTGTACAAGCCTTTAGAGGTGTTATGATCAGGTATTGCATCAGTTGGTCAGGTCTGTGCTCAACACCATTATGTAGCAATGAAATTAAATCAGCTGGCTACCTGAATATACTGAATGACCAGGGCATCCTATCAACAAACAGGCACAAATACAGTAGTTTGAGAGGTTCTGGGAGCATAAAGAATGATTTTCACACATGAACTGTTCAGCACACCTTAACCCTATTGAAAGTCTTTGAAAAGCGTCAGAGAAGTCTTTAAAAGTAAATCAGCTCTCCCATCAGGAAAACAAGATCGCAGCCACAGATTAATGCAACTTTTAAAAAAGTATTGCGATGTTGCATAAGGTTGTCAAAAGTATGCCACAGAGAAAACTAAATCAAAGCTAAAAGCAATCCAGTTAAATAATCAAGTTATCGCCTTACAGTATGAAATAAAAATTATACTCACCATTATAGAAAAAATAATAATAAAAAAAAGATAACAGTGATCGAGCCACAAGAAAAAAAAAAGTTGTACACTAATATTTTAATAGATAACAACATGGTGGTCAGTTCATGCGTGAAAATTATTCCTCATGCTCTCAGAATTTCCCTTTCACTATATAAGTCCTGAAAAATCCAGTACATTCAGGTCATCATCCAGAGACTTCATCTTATTGCCACATTCAATTCAATTCAATTCAATTTTATTTGTATAGCGCTTTTAGCAATTTTCATTGCCGCAAAGCAGCTTTACATAGTCAAAAGAATTATTTAGGTTTGTATGAAATGTGAATTTGTATGAATCAAAATGGTCAGTTTGTCCCTGGTGAGCAAGCCGAGGGCGACAGTGGCAAGGAAAAACTCCCTGAGATGGTAAGAGGAAGAAACCTTGAGAGGAACCAGACTCAACAGGGAACCCATCCTCATTTGGGTGAAACAAAAAGCAGTAAATGATCTGCATTTATACAGTGTGTAGGGTGGGAGGCAGTTCAGCTATAATAGCTGATGTTAATTGATGTTAATATGGAGTCCAGGTAGTTATTGAAGACCCAGGTAGACTTGTAAGAAGTTCCAGTCATGAACTATCGAACTGTCAAGTCCCCAGAGAAACAGTTGCCAACACCAGTCAAGGCCAGAACCATTTTCTAGGTAGAGAGAATCATTCCCAGACACCAGACGCATCCCAGAGAGACACACGGGGCATCCATGTGACGAGATCTTCAGCCAGAAGCGGGGCACCAGGATGGGTCAGACAGGTCCGGAGGGCAGAGGGAGTCTGGATCACTGGCAGCTCAGGAACGACATGTGTAGCTCGACAGAGAGAGAGAGAAAGAGTGAAAGGGGGGGACAGGAGGAGAGAGGAAAAAGAAAGAGGGGGGGAAAGAGAAGAAGAGGAGAGATGGCAGTTAGGTATGGTCACAGTCACACAATGTATAATGTGAATGTATATTAACTGTAGCGTGCAAGCAGAGACTCCGGCAGGACTAACTATGACAGCATAACTAAAAGGGAGGAGCCAGAAGGAAACACAAACATGAGGGCTTCCTGACATGTAAAACAAACAATCACCTCACCGTCAGCAAACCTGAGTGATCAATGAGAGTGAGGAAGACAGCATCCAAACATACCAGTTTACCATAATACTCTACGTCCATGAGTCCCCCAGATCTGCTCCTTTACCTATGGCAAATCTATTTATAAAAATGCTCGGCTAAATAAATAGGTTTTTAGCCTGGACTTAAACACTGAGACTGTGTCTGAGTCCCGAACACTATTTGGAAGACTATTCCATAACTTTGGGGCTTTGTAAGAAAAAGCTCTGCCTCCAGCTGTATTTTTCATAATACGCGGTACTGACAAGCAGCCTGCATCCTTTGATCGAAGTAGGCGTGGCGGATCGTAAGACACTAGCAGTTCGCTCAGGTACTGCGGCGCGAGACCATTTAATGCTTTATATGTCAAGAGTAGTATTTTAAAATCAATGCGAAATTTCACAGGGAGCCAATGGAGTGAAGATAAGATAGGGGTGATGTGCTCATATCTTCTGGTTCTGGTGAGGACTCTCGCTGCTGCATTTTGGACTAGCTGAAGCTTATTTATGCATCTAGCTGAACAACCAGACAGTAAGGCATTACAATAGTCCAACCTAGAGGTGATAAAAGCATGAACTAGTTTTTCTGCGTCGTTTAGCGACAATAAATTTCTTATTCTGGCAATATTTCTGAGGTGAAAGAATGCTATCCTGGTAATATTATCTACATGTGCTTCAAATGAAAGGCTGGAATCAATAATCACACCAAGGTCTTTCACTGTTGCATTTGATGGAACAGAAAGGCCATCTAAAGTTACGGTATGATCTAAAATTTTACTCCTAGCTGTATGCGGTCCTATGACTAGAACTTCTGTCTTATCCGGATTTAGCAGAAGGAAGTTAGTTAGCATCCAATTTCTTATGTCCTGCACACATTGCTCAATTTTAGTAAGCTGTTTTTTCTCATCAGGTTTTGCTGAGTCATATAACTGTGTATCATCAGCATAACAATGAAAACTAATACCATGCTTACGGATTATGTTGCCCAGAGGAAGCATGTAAAGGGAAAAAAGCAGTGGACCTAAAACTGAACCCTGCGGAACGCCAAACTCCACTAGAGAACATGCAGAATAATCACCATTTAAGTCTACATACTGATAACGATGGGTCAGATAGGATCTGAGCCAGGAGAGGGCTGTACCCTTAATTCCCACTACATTTTCTAATCTGTGAAGAAGAATAGCGTGATCAACAGTGTCAAAAGCTGCACTGAGGTCAAGTAATACAAGCATAGTTACACAACCCTGATCAGAGGCCAATAGAATGTCATTTACTACTTTAACGAGCGCCGTCTCTGTACTGTGATGAGGCCTAAATCCTGACTGATACAGTTCATGTATGCCATTCCTATGTATATATGAGCATAGCTGCTCCGCTACTATCTTTTCCAGGATCTTAGAGATAAAGGGGAGGTTTGATATTGGTCTGTAACTGGACAGCTGACAGGGGTCGAGGTCAGGTTTCTTAATTATTGGTTTGATAACTGCTAATTTAAAAGATTTTGGAACATATCCAATGCTGAGTGAAGAATTAATTATTCTCAACAGGGGTTCTATTATTGCTGGTACTATCTGTTTAAGAAAATGTGTCGGTACAGGATCTAATATACAGGTTGATGAATTTGAAGAAGAGATGAGTGAAATTAGTTCATTCTCTTCAAGGGGAGTAAAGTATTCTAGGTTCTGGTCTGACATGGCTAGATTAACATCTGCATCAATTACATTGTTCGGTTTCAAAACCTCAATTTTATGCCTAATATTTACAATTTTATTATTGAAAAAGTTCATGAAGTCCTCACTATTGCATGATGTTGTTGTGGAGATTTCTGCAGTGGTCTTATTTCTGGTTAATTTAGCTACAGCATTAAATAAGAATCTAGGATTATTTTTATTTTCTTCTATAAGAATGGAGAGATATGTTGATCTAGCTACACTAAGAGCTTTTCTATAGTTCAGGATGCTCTCCTTCCATGCTATTTGAAATACTAGTAATTTAGTTTGACGCCATTTACGTTCTAATTTCCGAGCGGTCTGTTTTAAAGTGCGCGTGTGATCGTTATACCAGGGAGCAAGTTTTTTATCTCTAATAATTTTTCTTTTGACTGGAGCTACATTATCTAGGGTATAGCGAAATGTCGACTCTAAATATTCAGTCGCCTGATCGAGTTCTGTGGGGTCAGACGGTGATCTAATCGAAGTTGGGAACTCTGGGAGATTACTGATAAAACTCTGTTTGGTAGTTGATGTGAATGTACGTTTCATACGGTAGCGCGGCGCTGTGTGTACATTATTATTGTGACACACTTGCAATGAGACAAGATAGTGATCTGAGATAACTTCAGATAGTGGTATTGTGAATAAATTTCTTATACTTAATCCAAATAATATTATTAAATCTAAAGTGTGACCTGCTTTATGAGTGGGTCCTACTAAACACTGATTTACTCCTACCGAGTCCAGTATAGACATAAATGCAGTTCTCAGAGGGTCTTCTGGGTTTTCAAAATGAATATTAAAATCTCCAGCAATTAACACTTTGTCTACAGAAATGACTAGGTTTGAGAGGAAATCTGCAAATTCACTAAGAAATTCCGAGTACGGCCCTGGAGGTCTGTAAATGACAATTAGCGGGATCGACTGAGCTGACTTAATATAGTTAAATACACTTATGTTACTATAAAGAATTTCAAATGAATTAAATTTGTGTCCGTGTTTTTGTACAATAGTCAAATTATCATTGTGAATAACTGCGACGCCTCCTCCTCTACCAGTTAACCGAGGCTGGTGTATGTAGCTGTATCCAGGAGGACTAGCTTCATTTAGAGCTACATACTCGTCCTGTTTAATCCAGGTTTCTGTTAAACAGAGTATATCAAACTCCTGATCTGTGATAATTTCATTAACTATAACTGCTTTAGATGCGAGAGATCTAATATTTAACAGTCCTAGCTTCAGATCAGAGGTGCCGGCTGCGCATTCAGTCTGATCCAAGTTTGTGGTCTTTATGCTAATTAAATTACTAAAACAGACTTTCTGAGTCTTTCTAAATTTGTTTTTAGCTCGGGGAACAGACACAGTCTCAATAGAGTGAACCCTGAGTGACGACTCTATGCAGCTAGCAGACGGTTGGTTTAGCGTAAGGGATCTAATGTTGAGAAGTCCAAACTTTAGAGGTAGACTTCGATTACTTATTTGGGCTTTTTCTGGTTTAATGGTTACCAGATTGTTTCGGCTGGATTTAACGAATTTATTCTTTTTTCTCACTAATCGGGGAATAGACACAGTTTCTATAGTACAAGCTATGTGTGTGCGTCTATTAGTATGGTGGGTTGTATTGTGGCTGATATCTAAAGAATCTGAGGTATGACTTACCGCAAGTCAGATGGTTCGTAATGTCCTGGAGATGTTGTCAGAGAGGACCGCTGCTCCAGCTCTGCTAGGGTGCAGGCCATCTGTGCGGTAGAGCCTAGGACGCTCCCAGAAAACATTCCAGTTATCAACAAAGGGTAATCTCTGTTGTTGACACCAAGATTGTAACCATTCATTGAAGGCAAATAATCTACTGAACCTCTCGATTCCTCTCTGAAATGTCGGAAGTGGTCCAGATACGACGATCTTTGTCGTGGGTGATGTGCTGCGGACCTTCTCAACCAGGCTCCTGAAGTCCTTCTTTAGGATCTCCGTCTGCCTCAGCCTGATGTCGTTGGTGCCAGCATGGAGAACCACAGCTCGAATGTTCTTCCTCAGGGCCGCAGGCACCTGTGCAGCAACATCAAGAACACGTGCACCAGGTAAACAGCGCGTGTACGCCTTACCTTTAGCTGTGGTAGCACGCACGTGCCGGACAATGGAGTCTCCGATGACCAGCGCGTCGTGTGCCGTCTCACGGAGAGGAGCGAAGCGGTTTCGGGTTGAGATCTCGAAGACGGGTGGTGGCGGAGGAGGAGAGGTCCTCGCCCGGGGCTTGGCGCGCGTCTTCCGCTGCTGAAGTTTCCAGGCCTCGTGGTATCCCGGCGCCGGGGTGAAGGAAAGCTGGGCAGGCTGCGTTCTCGGTGCGTTGGACCTGGGCAGAGAAGCACGCGGAGTAGAGGTTGTCGGAGAATTCTCATGCCGAGAATTTACCTGGGACAGGTGAGCGTCGGTCCGCGACGATTCCAGCGTGGCTTTCCGCTGCTGTAGCCGGGCCAGCTTCACCTGTAGGTCGCGGATCAGCTTCTCCACGGCCTCCATCTGATCCACATGATGTTGCTGAGTCTAGACCTGACCATCTAAAGAATGCCCACATCATAACATCATAACACTGCCTCCAGAGGCTTGTACGGTGGCCACCTTGCTTCTTCCCACAAAGCCATTTTACAGACTGGCATCCAAATAACAAGAGGAGAGAGAGCATGTGGCAAACGAGTCACAATGTTTTATTCATGGATGGATTTGGGTATTGATGAAATCTCAGAAGTCCCTTGAGCCCTGTAGTCTGACCCATGACTTACCCCTAAAAAAAAATCTGTTAGCAGTTCAACTTAAACTACCAACTCTTTTAATTACATACCTTTTCTATTAGTCTCAGTAATAATACCCTATATATTCTATAAGACTCTAATAATAAACTGGCTCTTTATGGAGGTTTAAGCTTGGCAGAGTTCTCCTTTATCCACAATATGCATGATGTAAGGTATAACATTCAACAGCTCATACAGGAAAATAATCCAGAATCCAGATCATTCAGTCCTGAAATGTGAGTTTCCTCTACTACAGGAATGTGCTACTTTTTCATGAATTACATTTTTTAAACAATTAATGATAACTATAATTTTTGTGTAACATTAAAATGTAAAACTAGTTATTCTCACCACCCATTTTTCTCTCTTTTAGTCAGCTTGTCATACTGTACCACTGAGAAAGCGGAAGGCACAAACTCCTCTTGCAAAAAAACTTACTGTCACAGTGTGCTAACACTTGAGGGTGCTTTCACACCTTAGTTCATCTGTTCTGGTCCAAATCACTTGAATTTGAAAACTTGTAGTGTTTTCCCATTCGTTTGGTTTCTTTTCACACAGAGGAAATTAAAAGTATTCCAAAAAATGCCACTTCAAACTATGCAAGAACGTTTTCTCCACTTATTGGTCAGATGCGTTTGCCATAAGAACAAAAATAGTAAATATAGGACGAAGGTCCTGTGTTGTGGGCTACTGCACATCTCTGTTACATGGAAGAAACTATTTCATGATGGAGGTTCACCTATGTGGCAAAATCATACAGATCATACAGTTAAAAAAAGAAAAAAACACTAATGCACTGGGGTCACCGAAGAAACATAATTTGATTCATACAAATTCACATTTCATACAAACTTAAATAATTCTTTTGACTGTGTAAAGCTGCTTTGCGGCAAGGAAAATTGCTAAAAGGGCTATACAAATAAAATTGAATTAAATTGAATTGAAACATACTGTATGAAGAACATACAAAAATGACTGCATTAATCCTCCTGAACCATGACGCTAAATCAGCTGAAGATATATGTACCTTGGTCCTGTTTTGGTTCTGAATGCTTTCTCACAAGGAGGACCAGATCAGAATTCTCCAGTTGATTCGGATCGAGACCACCTATTTTGGGGGGTCACAGTGTGGCTGTTTTGATGAAAAAACCACACCAGATGGGAAAGCAAAGCCGTGTTTAATTTAAATGGAGTAGGGCCTGTATGTGACGGCGATGTGAAGCAATTAGCATAAATGCTCTGCACCTGTCGGCGTTCTTATTTAAGGGGCCTGATACCTGTGCACATTGTGCGATCATTAGGTACTGTAGCACCCGGTAAGGTACCAGGACCAAGACAAAGAGCGCAACAAAGACAAAGGTAAAGACAAGGCAAAGACCCAGCCAATGTCTGCACTAGAAGCTGGAGTTATTAATAGAGAGAGCGGCATGCCACCCATTTAGCCTCAGTTAAAGTGTAAAAAAAACAAAGACATAAATAACACATAAGCCCTCAGAATGGGTAGACTCATCCAGAGAGGATAAGAGCTTTATTTTTAGTTATCAGAGCCCTGTTGGGTTTTGAGGAGACGGCGGAGCTCTGTTTATGTTTTGTTTTCAGTTTTCTTTAGTTCCAATTAATAATCCCACAATATCTCCAAACGGGAAGGTCTTCCTGTGTGCGTCATAAGCACTTTCTCAGCCTCCTATTTCATTAACCCCCTCAGAAGCCCTGCTTTTATAAATAATGTTACATCCTGTGGTCCATCTCTCTAACACATACTATGTACCAACAATATTATCAAAGTTACACTCACTATTATGTAACATAAAAATTTATAACATTTATTGAAAATAGTAAAAACACTGACAGCCTTGTAACCCTAATCCGAACCTTCTAGTGTGGGCAAGTGTCATGAAATTTTTGTTTCATGACACAGTTACAGTATGCCTCTACAGATCACCAGTATTGGGGACATCATAATTAGATTTTCAATTGAGTTTTACAAATGTCAATAATGGAATATAACATTAGCAGATTTTCCATTTAACAGAAATTGTACAGAGTGGTTGTTAGTGTAATTAAATTAGAAATAAGGTCTCCTATGCAGGTTCTCCCCTTGTTTGGTGGGTTTCCCCCGGGTACTCCGATTTCCTCCCACAGCCCAAAGACATGTAGGTCAGGCTAATTGGCTCGTTCCCAAATTGCCTGTCGTGTGTGATTGAGTGTGTGACTGTATGTGTGTGTGCCCTGCGAAGGATTGGCACCCTGTCTAGGGTGTACCCTGCCTCGTGCCCTAAGCCTCCTGGGATAGGCTCCAGGTACCCGTGACACTGAATACAGGATAAAGCGGTATAGACAATCAGTGAGTGAGTGAGTGATACGGTCTCATATTAAATCATAAGAGTTCATCATTTCCTAAAAAGTGGAAAAAAAACTTTGATTTTTGAAAACCTCAGAACAATTGCTAACCCCCACACATGAAAATTGTAATTTAATTACATTTCATTTGTGTAGCGCTTAACAATTTTTTTGTTGCAAAACATCTTTCCACAATCAAAAGAAAATTATGAAAATTTGTATGAATTGTGGAAAAATGTGTATGAATTAAAATGATTAGATAGTTCCTCATGAGCAAGCAGAGGGGGCGATGGTGGCAAGGAAATACCCTTAAGATGGCAATAGGAAGAAACCTTGAGAAGAACCAGACTCAACAGAAAATCTGTCCTCATTTGGGAAATAACAGATATCAGGGATTGGTCTGCAGTTATATTGTGTTAGGCGGCTGGAGGTTCAGACATACCAATTCACCGTAATACTCTACGTCCATGAGTTCCCCAGATCTGCTTCTTTACCTAAGGCAAATCTATTTACAAAAATGCTTGTCTAGGTTTTTAGCTAAGACTTAATCACTAAGACTGTGTCTGACTCCCGAACATTATTTGGAAGACTATTCCATAATTTTGGGGCTTTGTAAAAAAAAAAAAAACTCTGTCCCCTGCTTCATAATACGTGGTACTGACAAGCAGCCTGCATCCTTTGATCCAAGTAGGCGTGGCGGATCATACTACACTATCAGTTTACTCAGGTATTGCAGCGCGAGACCATTTAATGCTTTATAAGTCAAAAGTTGTATTTTAAAATCAATGCGAAATTTCACAGGGAGCCAATGCAGTGCGGATAAGATACAGTAGGGGTGATGTGCTCGTATCTTCTGGTTCTAGTGAGGACTCTCGCTGCTGCATTCTGGACTAGCTGAAGCTGTTTATACACCTAGTTGAACAACTAGACAGTAAGGCATTACAATAGTCCAACCTAGAGGTGATAAAAGCATGAACTAGTTTTTCTGCATCATTTAGTGACAATATATTTCTTATCCTGGCAATATTTCTGGGGTGAAAGAATGCTATCCTGGTAATATTATCAACATGAGCTTCAAATAAAAGGCTGGAATCAATAATCACACCGAGGTCTTTCACTGTTGCACTCGATGGAACAGAAAGGCCGTCTAAAGTTACAGTGTGATCTAAAATCTTACTTCTAGCTGTATGTGGTCCTATGACTAGAACTTCTGTCTTATCAGGATTAAGCAGAAGAAATTTAATTAACATCCAGACTCTTATGTCCTAATTCCTACTACATTTTCTAATCTGTGAAGAAGAATACTATGGTCAATGGTGTCAAAAGCTGCACTGGGGACGAGTAACACAAGCATAGTGACGCAGCCCTGATCAGAGGCCAGTAGGAGGTAATTTACTAGTTTAAAAAGTGCTGTCTCTGGGCTGTGAGGCATAAACCCTGACTGATACAGATCATGTATGCTACTTTCATGTAGATATGAACATAGCTGCTGAGAAGATATCCTTAAAGAAAATGGGGAGGTTTGATATCGGCCTGTAGTTGGACAGCTGACAAGGATCAAGGTTTGGTTTCTTAAGTAGTGGTTTAACAACTGCTAATTTAATACATTTTCAAAGATTTTTTTTTTTTTTTACCCAGAAAAGCAAGAACTTACCTCGGCTACAGAGGAGAAGTTTATTTAGAGTTACAGTACCAGCCTCAGAAATCACCAATTAACAAACAGCATGATAGATTAGAACCGTTATGAAGGCTTTACAAGTGGCAGACACATCTCAATATCAGCTCTTTAGAGGAAATTGTTACATATTATGTTTGACTTCCGCATTATTTTACAATAAAAAGAAATAAATAAAAATGAAAGACCATGAAATTAGAAGGTGTGTCCTAACTTTTGACTGGTAGTGTAATGTCAGAGCACATTAAATGTACTTGTACATATGAGAATTTTTACATGTGTCCAAATCAAGGTAAATTTCTATGTATTAATCCAGATGTTTTAAAAACAGCCAAAAAGTCTGGTTTAGTGGTGCCTTAGGCATGGTGCATGTGGGGTTAGCGTGGGAGTAGAGTGAGCGAGAGAAAATGAAAATGCAAATTAAAAAAAAAAGCATAACGAAAAAGAAACAAAAGTGAAATTTACAGAACAAAATTCAGTGATTCAGCTGCAGCACATTGAAAATAGAGCTTGTAAGCCTGCCAGTGAAGAACAAGGAAGAAATACATACAAAAGCATGTATAGGTGTACACAGCGGCATGCACAGGCACAGCTGAGAGCTGCCATGATCCTTACCCGTTGCATGGTGGGATGCCGGTGTTGCACAGTGAGCATGGCAGGATGTGGGGAGATTTTGGCTGCTCTACACAGGCATGACTAAAAATATAGAGGTATCTTTAATGCCAACATATGTTCACACCCTGGGTGGTCTTTTGGCAGCGGCTCAACAGTTTACAAACTGTTCTCCTTTATAGATCATGTTTTTCAAATGAAGGAAGAAATTTAATGATCCTTAGCACCTTTAAGCGTGATTGGTAATCAAAACACAGGCACATCTCTCTGAATTTGATTTCATCTGCATCCATGGTTCATCACTATCCTCTTCCTTCTCCTCACAAATTTGCTCACAATGACGGAAACAACATTTCAACCGATTTCATCATAGCACTGTAATATGTACTGACTGCTAACCCAAAACCTACTGTATCACTTGTTCTTGGATTTTTTTTTCCCTATCTCACTCAGTCACACTCTACATCTATCCTCCTACACATTGCCAAGCACTGCTAACCCCCACCATCCTGCCTACAAGCAGCACCCCCCTCAGTCCACTTCTTCTCTCCTTTCCTCTCCTCTTCTGGCTCTGACGGCCCACTCGTGGGCTGGTTGCATAATGCCCATGGCCTGTTCAATTACTGAGAAATGCTCCATGGCTGTGCTGTTTGGGTGAAAGTCAGTGAGTTGATCTGGATGAAACTTAAGCCTTTGTGAAGTGGGACTTTTTTTTTTTTTTTTTTGCTCTTCATCTTTTCTTTTTGTCTAAATATAGCCAGGATCTGTATTCTGAAAAACTTGCAACTAAAAACCATTGATATCAGAGAAAAGATCCATGCACAAGAGGATAATATCCACAACTTTTCCTAGCCAAGAGTCACAGAAAGGGGGGCATGAGTCATGGATGTGCAGAAATATACAGTATGTACTTATGATTGCATGTAAGCAATGCAAGAAAAAATAAGTATTTATTCATTTTCAGCAACTTGCCTTATCCGTGTTAGGTTGGTGGTGTATCTGGAGCCTATCCTGGGTGCAATGTACACAGGAATACACCCTGAATGGGATGCCAGATCATCATGGCAAATGGGAATATATTAAAATATATACACAATTTAAACAGTAGCAGCTTTCTCTAAGTGTTTTACATGAAAACTGTTTTTAGAAAGCGAAGCCAGAAAAAAAAAACTTTTTGGGGTTGCGAAGAAATAAAAAGAAGGGAAAAAAAGGCTACTGAGTGTTACCCCAAGTAAACCCAGTGGATGAATATTAAGAAGTCTGGGTTTGGTAATGCAGTGGTCTGTACTTATTGCTGTATTTTTCAGTATTCTACAATAGTTTGATGTTGCAATGGTTATTGCAGAATCAGTTTAAATTGTACTGCTATCTTTCGTCACCAATTTTATTATTAGTATCCGTCCACTAGTCCACACTTTCTATATAAAAAATGCTTATAAGCATAAGCCGAACTATTGAGTTTGACAAAAAAATATATTAACATTGTATTTGTGAAATGAATACTGTATAATATCATTGTACAGAAAGATAGGTTCCATTTTCTACTTTGCAAAAAAAAAAAAAAAAAAAACATCCAAAGCTTCCAAAAAAATTTGCCTTACAAAAGACTGTTGCAGAGCAAAGATGATTTCTCAAATCTCAGAATTTGACCCTGAACCCATGTTAATTCAAGATTATATAAAATCCAATGGAGATTCCAGGAACTTCATCAGAGTTTGGCACGGTATGCCACAATTTACCTACCAACTCTTAAAAAGTATCCACAGCCTCTATGATTTATTATATTTTTTTAGTGACTGCATTTTAAAATGTTAAAACATTTTTAAGACCTTGATATCTCTTGCCATGTGACAGTTTTTAGACATTTCTTGACAGTTGGACATGACTTTCAAAACCTCACAAAGCTGAGTGACCTAAAACCATCAAGAATTTAAATTTTAGACATTTTAGCAAGCTTTAGCAAAAAGTTTAAATAATTAAAGAGTTTTGACTTATGGACAAAAGATAACCAAAATTTACCCAGAGATTGTCAACCAGTATATAAATACATACAGAGTGAAAACCCCTGTCCTTTTAAAAGCTTAAAATGTTGTTTTTACATAGGTAGTGTAAAATGTGGTGTCTTTTTAGTGAAACTGAAATCTTAAAATCTTAAATCTGAGATTTAATCTTCAATCTTAAAATTGTTTTTGATAGAAGCAGATTTTAAAATGCTTTACCTGTACTTCTATTCGACATAAAATGAAAACAATTTTTATTTAGGACAACATTTTTAAGATGTATGCAGAATTTATTTTACAATGTGTGGTTTTTATTTCATACCCTATAGTTTGGTTTATTTGCCTAAGATTGTTTGTGGCCTAAGTATATAATTCATCTCTAGTCCAAACAAACTTTATCTTTAGTATGTGATGGTCTCACAAGTCATCTGATATACCCAAGAAGGCACAAAAAAAAGAAAGTAAATGGACCTATTCCAGGAGCGTTAGTGTTCTGAAGAGTTCCTTTTACTTCAGCATGATAAGGCAGTCACATGCTCTACTCAACTTGTTCACATTAATAATGCTCCAGAGCACACCTGGCGACTATTCAACAAAAGAAAAGAAGTGAAAGGAAATGACCATACAACACAAACGTATTTCATGCTGCCTATTTTCAGCCGTAGAAAATATGACCACTCGTGTCAGCAATATTTATATCGACATGTCAGCGGCAGTATTAGTTGACGCCATGTATTACTTGGCAGACCGTGATTCCCTACTTCTCTTTTGGCAGAGGGCAGATGGTCGTATATTATTACATCGCTAGTAAGAGTACATGAGTTGTCTGGTCACAACCTTGCGAATTAAAACAATGATGTGTATTTAAGGTAACTTCAAAACATCTTATTAGCATTGGTAAAGCTTTTGGAAAATTACATCCAAAATATAGTAGAAGTGCTGGGTAAGCAAGTCATTATCTACTTATCACTTCGTTATCCCTTTGAGCGCACACACACACACACACAGAGCTCTGGTTTCATTTTCCACTGCCAAATGCAAGCTCCCATCTTGTTCATCTGTTTGGACTAAGAGACAGTCTAGTGCTACCACTCTTTGTTTTGTATGTTACACAAACAGTTATTTGAGGATGTTCAAAATGCATAATATCCAAATATCTTTTACCAAATCAACATTTCACATACAATATACAGTAAACTACACAGATTCCCACACCCAACAGCTTTCACCATAGATACTTTGCAAGTCAACTGCTATTACCAGTCTAAATTTATCTGTCTACCTTGGATAAGTTTAAATTTTTATTTTATTTGTCATCACACACACACACACGCACACACACACACTCCGTATGGTATGCAGTGAAATGTTTTTATCAAATGCCTTCGACCTTAAAAAAAAAGTATTCTAAATAATAATAGAATATATTAATAAAATAAAATAATAAATATGGAAAAATGATATAAAAAAGGACAGTATAGAAAATATAAAAAAATGTTGGCTGTAAAATTTACATTATGTACAGAAATAAAAATAAAAAATAAATAAATTTAGATGTACCTGAAATGTAAATGTCCAGTCATGAGCAAAGCAAGTGGTGAGATTTCAGCTTTATAACACAATATGCATATGGGCCGCAATATATTCATGTCAGTAGCTGTTCATTACACCAGTGCCTCCATTGCATTGCGATGCTTGAAATATAAACAGTGGAGCTATAACAACTATTGTATTAAGCTAGAACATTGATTCTAATAATACAAAGAGGTTAGCATCATTTATCAATGTCCCAGATAGAAGCTTGTAACTCTGCTTGGCCTAGGAGTACATTATAGATATAAGCACCACATATGACAGTGAACAAACTACATTGCATTGCAAAATTATGCATTAAATTCATTTCATTCATTTTTAAAATCATTATCATTGCTTCTTTCCGTTACATCATCTGTGAAGCTAAAATGGTCATGCTACTGTAGGAAAACGAGCAACTACCATGACAGCAATGAAATTAATGCATTCGATGGAGTTATTGAGAATGCTAAAGCCGAGATAATGGATGTTTACAGTCTATTACTGCATTTAAAATCACACTAGTAACGAGGGAGGTGCTGATGATGCTTTGTAACCTTAACCATTTGTATTGTTTTTTAACGTTAATTAAAATCTTTGTAATAAAAAAAAAAATTATCTGCACCAAAACTAACTCTTTGTTCCTTTTTCCAATTTGCTGCAAGTATGATTCACTACAAAAATCCTCCCCTGCTGTTTCACCAAGGAAATCTAAATACTCAAATGCCAATCATTGAAGATTTTAGTTTTTCTCACCATTCTGTATAAATATACAGATACGTATATATCTATAACTGTTGTTTCTATAATACTCAAAACCGACCGTTCTGATCCCAGAGACAATGCCAGTGTCAAAGTCAAAATTTTCCCCATCATATACTTTGATGTGAACATTAACTAAAGCTCTTGACCTGTATTTGCATGATTTAAAAAACACACAATGGCTGTCACATGATTAGTTGATTGGATAATTTCATGAATGAGCAGGGATCCAAAGCCAAGAGTATTCATATGGAAAAGCACAAATATATGCAGCGTTTGGGATTTACAGACCCCTTAGTCCCTGTCATATACTCTACACTAAGGTGGTGCTCTTTGTTTTGCTTATGGACTGATTTTCAGACTTGCCATCCTCAAAATGAATAAAAGGCAATAAAAGTGTGTAATAAAGAAGTGAAATTATAAATTACACCTGCAGGGCATGTAATAATTAAAGTAAGATTATTCACAATAATATTTACATAATAATGTTTCAGGTGGGGAATTTTTAAAATGCAACATAAGGTGAAGAAAATTTGCCTTAGCTAAATACAAATGTACATCTTATAACTTTTAAACAAAACGAAACATATTAAAACTTTTACACAGAGAACATAACAGTTTTATAGTGAATATTAAAAATATTTACCTTACAGTATT
This sequence comes from Clarias gariepinus, assembly GCF_024256425.1. Classification (NCBI taxonomy): domain Eukaryota; kingdom Metazoa; phylum Chordata; class Actinopteri; order Siluriformes; family Clariidae; genus Clarias; species Clarias gariepinus. The sequence goes on from NC_071111.1 coordinate 16,409,547, forward strand.
ACTGAAGATCACCTTTGCATAAAAATTTATAAATAAATAAAAAAATCCACTATTCTGACCACTGATTTACAATTGACTTTTCAACTACTGGTCCACATTCTGTTTTTTGTTTTTTTTAAAGTGCATTTTTGTTGAGTGTCACTAAATCGTTTAACCTGTGTGGAATTGTGTATTCCCATAATATCTACTCAAGGGAAAAAATGTCAATTATAGTGTTCTTTGCTTCTCAAGTTATTACAGTCCATTGTACAGCTTTTCCTTTCTTTTACAGTGATTGTCATGATTGCTGCTGTGGCAGTTTACAACACAACAATAGATTCGCTTTGCCAAGACTGAATAACTGACAAAATTGTGGATCACCTAGAAGACACTTGTCACGCAGAATATTATTTTTGTTTTAGGATAAGGAATGATATAAAAAAAATGATGTATAATAGAGCATAAGAGAATATGTTTTTAAGTTGCTTATTAAGAGGGAAAAAAAGTGGCGTACATGATACTCTTATAAATCATTTTTAACTAATGATGAAACGTTGGTATCTTACCTACCTCCAGGCAACCAGACATTATTTTGATTCTTTTGACTGCGGCACCAGTACAGGTTATTCTTGTATTTTCGCTCTGTTTCAATCACAATGCAGTTAAGGAACACACTTTCTGTATATGGTTTCAAGTGGATTTGAGAAATAAAAAGAAAATGGTGTATGTGTTTTCAATATGTTTGCATTAAAATGACAAATCTGGTGTTTGGCCTTTTTAATTTCTGTTATGACCCTAGTAAGTAATAAGGCTTATTTTGTTCTTTGAGGACTTGTGACTTCACTTGTTTAATAGTTCAGGACTGGAGTTTCCTACAGTCTACCTGAGCCTCCAATAACGAACTGGACTCTGAACCTGTTATACTGAACTTCCAGTCTCACACAGTATGAGGCAGATCAATCCCTGCTATCCATTTCACCCAAGTGAGGATGGGTTCCCTGATGAGTCTGGTTCCTCTCAAGGTTTCTTCCTATTACCGTCTCAGGAAGTTTTTCCTTGCCACTGTCGCCTTCATCCTCAGCTTGCTTATCAGGGACAGGCTTATCATTTTAATTCATACACATTTCATACAAACGAAAATAATTCTTTTAATTGTGTAAAGCTGCTTTGCGACAATATCAATTGTTAAAAGCGCTATACAAATAAAATTAAATTAAAATTTAATTTTTAGCATTTTGTATATTACTGTATTATGGTGAATGTAAGTACATTTAAGGTGTGTTTGCTCTGTATACTGTATATACTGTAAATGCAGTGCTCTTTTGCTAATACAGTACTGTATGCTGTTTGTCGTAGTTTTGTTGATTTTCTGCGCTGCCATAACCACGGACACAGTGTCAGATTTTTTTAAAGACTCTTTGTAGTCACTTTCCCATAGGAGCTGGATGGTGATGGGACCTCATATCAGGCCCCCAGGCCATGCATTAGCTTTATGTAGCCCTGGCTCCAACATTGTTAATGCAGGTTCATTCATTTCTGACCACAAATACAGCAAATAAGATCAAATGAAAGTTGGGGAAAAAAACATAGCTTACATTCAACAAGATAAATGACACATTTGGATTATGCCAGTGAGTCATACGTGCATGGATGCTTGCATACAGTATAAGTAAATGAACATACAGGTGTGGAAAGGGACAACACCTTATCCACATTCTTCTTTAATACTCTGTCAAAAAACACATCATGTAAGACTAAGAACAATCCCTGTTTATTTATTATAATTTTTTTTTTGGGAAGAACCTTTTTTGCACAGATACTCATTTGAATATAGACCTTGTAGTATATGAGGTACATAGAGCTTGTTTATTGTTTTTCTGTGGCCTGTTTATATCTGAGAGTGAGTCAGAGTCTTCTCTTACACATGAGTGAGTGTCCAGATGGCAAGAGCATGCTGGAGGCTTTGCCTTAATTGGGACTGATTGAGAGACAGAAAACGACTATGAGGTAAAATGACATTAAATGGTGATGAAGAGAATGAAAGGATTACCATATTATAGATATAACCATGATGGCAACTTTATCTTCTATGATGTGTCTATAGATAGAGTAAAGGATTCTGTACTACAGAAACTATCTATAAATATATCTATAAAATAAAAATACATTTAAAAAATTGAACAGATGAGACTAATATTAAACCTGTTGGCATGCTTGATGGAAACAGACACTGCAGACAAAAAAAAATCAAGTTGTTGATGCTTTGGGGGCACATTTAATCTCTGGGTCAAAAGATAACGTCAGAAAACCCAACAAAGAGCCTGGCTTACAAATCACAATATGAATGAAGAGGTTCAGATGAAATACAAACCATCAGGCCTTAAATAACAAACTAATTAGGTAAAACTGAACACAGGTGTGCTTAATACGGAGTAACGAAGCAGTGGTGCAATGGCGAGACTCAATCTCGGCGCCATGGGCAGCCACTTGTGGTGGCACGGCGGGCGTGGGAAAAATTTTGCCCAGGGTGCTATGCACACTAGAACCACAACTTGTCCAAAACCTGATATTTTCAAATTAACACAAAGCAGTTACTAAAAACAAAAAAGGATAAATAAATATTGTTTTACTGTCATCCGTTGACATCTGCTAATGTGCTGAGGGTTTCTGCTTTGAGGACTGGACGATGATCCAAGTGTTTCCATACTTGTTAAATTTTAAAGAAACGAAAGAGGCTCAGCTTCATGTACTTTTTTGTGTTTGGTGGTTTCATAATTTTTATGAAAGATGGCAATAATTCTAAAGTTGATCTTATGTAATTATTATACATTTTTCTACTGACTGGACCCACCAAATTTACAGGGGGAAAAAAAGGTAAAGTTATTCAGAATGACACTCACTATTGAGTCAGAATATCTGACTTGTTTATTCATTTGTTTGAGTGATTGATATATTGAGTGCTTGTTTTACAAAAAACTGTAGCTTTTATTCAGATTAGTCATAACAGTAATTTACTGTAGTAATAATTATAATGCCCGGCCAAAAAAGCCACACACTATGAGATCGAATTCAATCACTTTTAGCTTTGGAGGTGAAAATGATTGGTCATGCTCCCAGAACCACAGTTTCTTTCACAGTTTGAGTCCTGGAATATGCCTCTGCCATCAGAGAAAAATGTGAAGTAATAACCTGGTAAAGTATATTTAGGCCATCAGCTGACTTTATGACATGACCAACTGAACCTCAGATCATAACACTGCCTCCAGAGGTTTGTACTGTACCATACAGTGATCACTATGCATCACTTCATTCACTTCCCTTCTTACTCTATTGCACCCAATAAACTGAAATATAAGTTTAACCATTGATCCAAAGTCCAATCTTTGTTTCCTAGTAAATTAATGCCTTTTTTTCTGATTAGTCTCAATAAATTGTGGTTTTCTTATAGCCACACAGTTATTTAGTCCAAATCCTGTGAGTTCTCATCACTTACGAAATGGCAACTTTTTTTTTTTGGCAGGCAGTGTGTATTGATGGGAGGTCCTCGCAATGACAGTAAGGTGGGTGTGTGTCAGTTCGTAAGTTTGGCATAGAGATGAACAGGAGTCCTTGGCTGAGGGGTTTCAGCATACGGTGATGCCATCAGGGCACAGAAATTGCATGAACACATGGTGTTGGACGAGGCTACCCGGATGTTCCTCAGTCCAACAGTGAACCTTACAGGTGTTTTATTTCAAACCCGAGTGAATCAGTTCCACAGAGATCACTCACATACACATTCAGTCCTTGTTTTTATAGTATATAACCCTATTCCCCTTATAAATAAGCTATAATTAACATAAGAAATCAACACAAGTGCTTCTGGTAAATTTGGCATCGTCATCTTTTTACAGGATGATGGGCCAGAAGGCAGGAAGCTTTTAGAGGGCTGAGATATGGCATCAAATTTGCAGGGTGGGCATCCCCTGATTTCCTATTATAATATTACCTGGTGGTCTCTATATGTCTTGACTGAAAAATGAAAAGTCAGAATGCAAATCTTTACACAAAAAAAATCACTATTTTTTATCAATTACCTAGCACATTTAACTGAATTTATTTTATATAATTGCTACTCATTGCACTTCTACTTGACCACACATTTTCATTACTATGGTGTGTATGATGATGTGTAGTTCATCCATTTACATTTTACCTGCTTATGTTAGTATACCTTTTTTCAGAAAATAACGCTGTTAGAAGTACGAGGGGTGTTTGAATGGTCCATACATTTTAAATAAGACTGTGCATCCTTAAATTACCATCCTGGCTAAGGTGGCTCAGTGCCCACTGCAATCATCCCAGTGAACATTCAAAGTGGAACATCTGATCCTTGAAAATCACCGGTTAACTTGTCACCAACATGCAGAAGAGACTGTCTGTGGGAACTCAGCACCACTTGCACATTATAGGAACCCATCTGGGAGTTATTGCCACATCCCCCGTATAGTCCTGACCTCACTCCAAGCTATTTCCACATGTTTCGACCATTAAAGGAGCTCCTTGGCTCCTCTGATCATGGTTTAGGATACTGAGAAAACTTTCTACCTTGATAATATTCAAGCACTAGTGAAGCTTGGATAAGTGCATTAGTGTATATAGAGAATATATAGAGAAATAAAGTTAGCTTTTAGCTTTTTTAACTGTGTTCTGTTATTCTGCACAAAAAGACCCAGTTGGGACCCCTCGTCAATACAAAAGGAGAAATAATTACAAGCTTCTGCGCATTATGCTCCTTCCATTCCCCTCTGAAACCTGGTTGCATTTAATTGGTATAGTTGAAATGTCTGAGTCCACTAGAGGTAGAGAGCAGCCACACACACTCATCCTCTGAATGAGTCACTTCACCATGTCTCTCCTTCTTATTCGCTTCTCTCTCACCCACTGCTCTCTCTTTTTTCTTATTCTCTTTTCACTCTGTTTCTCTTCTATTTCCCTTCTCTCTCTCTCTCTCTCATTCTTACACCTCCCCACATGCTTATCTGTCACAAGCATCAGTATTACTCACAAGATTTTGTTCATACATGAATTAGCAAAATGTGATGTCTAGATACTCTCTTTGACCTTGCCCCAATTATGCACGTTATTAACAAAACAATCACACAAGGGGAAAGAAACAGTACTGTATTCTAAAAGCAAAATCGCTCTGCTTAGTTTATCTTTTAGCTACCACTAATTTACTAGATTTTACTGTGTCTGATCTTGGGAGATACTGTAGCAACTGATTGTAGTCAAAGCTGTCTGTAGTGCCTTCCCCAAACAGCTGGTGTGGATCCACTGTAGGTACAATGTCTCCCACCTTCCTGAGATTACATTTTTTCATTTAGTGTATTTGCATTGTTAGCCTAAATACACAGAAATGCATTAACACTAGTTTAAGGCCAATAGATAAACGATTGTACTAACTTTATCTACATTTAGATAAGATAAGACAAGATAAGATAAGATAAGACAAGATAAGATAAGATAAGATAAGATAAGATAAGATAAGATAAGATAAGATACAGGTATTCCCCAATTTACGAGCATTCAAGTTACATAGTTTCTGTACATACGAATAAACCACGGTACTACAAACATTTGTATATGTGAACAAATCACAGTAGTAGCTTATATGTATTGTACAAAAAATAGACACTGTAGTGTACCAGATACCAATATTTACAATTACATACAATATTTTTAGTGTGTAAGTGAATATATAAAATGTCTAATTGTCCATTATATTGTATATTTGCGCTTGTGTGGGTGCAGAAGAAATTAGTCAGCCTCACCGGTTTTAATGAATCAGTCCGGAAACACGATGATAGAAATGGCCGTTATGTAAAGCTGTCCTGGTGGTGAATAATCCTAATTTAGGAAAAACAGAGCTCACAGTCCAATACAGTGGAAAACAACTCTAAGACAAAATGGCGTCTGGGATTCCCCTCACGATTTAAGGGCCCAGAGTCCTTAATTTAGAGACCTTAATGTGTGAGATTCATTTCCTTAGGCACGATTATGGCTTTTAGCCAGATGATAGCAGGGTGGGGAAAGAGTACAGAAATTTAGTCAAGTCAGGATTGATATACTTTATTTTTTGTATATAATCGTGTCAAATGCATTAAAGACTCACTTTGTTGCACTTAAGAATCCAACTTACGAACGTGCTCTCAGCATGAAACTGGTTTGTAAGTCGGGGACCACCTTATTCATCCCACAGTGGGGAAATTGGCCTAAATGTCCTATAATTTATCACCATCCTTTCACTTGTTTTTTTAACCCCTTATACTGAACTTTGTTTATTCTGTCACACTCATCTCTTGATTAGCTGGGGCTCATGCCCATCACTTACATAGCAGGAATTCTTTCATGCCTAAAGTTGTGGTGTAAAGACATTTGATGTGTGTAAATTGGTGTATGATGTATAAGTACAAATTTATTTCAAAATTTATTTCCAACTGGAGCCTATCCCAGGAGACTTAGGGCACGAGAAGAGTACACCATGGACAGGGTGCCGATCCATCACAGGACACACACATACACACACTCATTCACACATGTGGGCAATTTAGTCTAATCTTCATGTATTTGGACGGTGGAGGAAACCAGATTACCCGAAGGAAACTCCAGGCACACCGAGACAAGAATTGAACCTGAATCAAACCCGGACACTGGAGGTACACGGCAATAACATCATAACATTAACAGCACCACTAGGTCATGCGGAACAGTCCAGGCAATCCTCACATGTGATTTGAACATGCGCCAAGTCGCTGCCTAGTTCGTGCCCAGGCTGCTGACCCAGGAGCAGAAGGAAGATTGCCTGCCAAGAACTCAGGTGGCTGATGAGTGATATAACTTGGGTGTATGGGTATGACCCTGAGATTAAGCAACAGTCTTCACAGTAGAAGAGCCCATCATCTCCAATACCGAAAAAGGCAAGGCAGGTTCGCAACTCAACCAAGTGCATGCTTCGTCTTTTTCAACATACAGTACGCAGCATTGTGCATCGAGAATTTGTCCTCAGTAGCCAGACCGCCAATAGCGAATTCTACTGGCAAGTCTTAAGACATCTGAGGGAGGAAATACGGTCAAAGTAAGTAAGATCTGTGGTATGCAAATCTCAAAGCTTTTTGACACCACCTTGTAGTTAAGATTTCTGATCTGGCCTCCAACGTTCTCAGAGCATGCCATTCTAACAAATCTGATCCATAGAGGCTCCACTATACAACTACACTACATTAAAGTGCATCACTAAATACAGCATTTAACAGATCTGCTGCTAAAGTCCTGGTGCCAGAAACCACATCACACCACGTCATGCCATAAGGGACCAGAACTGTTTTGGTGACACCAGAGGACTATATGCAATGTTGTATGGCTGACTGGTGTGTGTGTGTGTGTGTGTGTGTGTGTGTGTGTGTGTGTGTGTGTGTGTGTGTGTGTGTGTGTGTGTGTGTGTTTAGTGCTCCAGATGTTCTTATCTGTATTTGTATTCCTCTTTAAACATGCCGTACACCAAAGAACCTTTTGTCTATCTAATGTGACAAAGTAAGCAAGGTTACAATATTTCAAAACAACTTTGTCTTTCCCAAATCAGGAAACAGTTTTACAATGTTATACAGAGAAGCTTTATGTTTTTATAATCCGGAACAATGAAAAAGAAATGCCGTAAACATGTTATCAGAATCGACTATAAGGCTGTACTGCAGTGCTGCTGTGAGTCAATATAATGTCTCTATGATTTTCTGGGACAATTTTCTTGTAATAATACTAGAGACCAAACACTTGTCTGTATGAGCTATATGGATCAGCAGCTCTATAAATAAATCTGAAAGGCATGTGCACTCTATAAATATGCATGTGCACCATTGTTGCCTTGTTTCTCATGCAGTGACTGGGAGAAAGTGAGAATGCATTCTCCTTGTACAGTGCCTTAAATTTTCACATCTTAGGGTTTGTATAGCCGCAGTACTTTGGACACACCTATTCCATGGGTTTTCCTGGTTTTTTCTTTCTTCATTGTAAAACAATGCTGAAGCCATCCAAAATAATCTCCTTTGAACAGTAGATATTGAGATGTGTCTGCTACTTATGCTCTGTAAAGCTTTGATAATGTCTTTAATCTGTGGTGTTGTTTGTTAATTGGTGATTTCTGAGGCTGGTAACGCTAAATGTAACTCAAAATGTTGGTCTTGCTTTTCTGCGATAGTCTTCATGAGAACCAGGTTCATCGTGGTGGGTTTATGGGTTTTGCAAATGCATGTAACACACACATACACACACACACACACACCTTCAATGTGCAAGAGTAAAAAGTGAACACCCACACAGTCAGAGATAAATATGCCTGTATCAAAACATAACCTTCATCATCATCTCATCCTGGAGATGGTGGTTATTGGAGGATAAACTATGGCCATCTGAGCTGGAGCAGGGATTACCCGAAATGTACAGTGTGCAACAGAACACGTCATCACCTCTTTATGGCCTGAGGAAACATGACAACAAAATGGCTGTCGCAAATAGCATCACGCCTCCAGTCATGGAGAAAATCCGCTGCATGTGTTTGTACCTCACTAGAACAGGGGCAGATATCTCTTCCTGCAAGAGACCTGCAGTGCTGTAGATCCAGAAAATGCAAGCAGGAAAACTGGAAAAGTGACGCTGACATCACCCAATTCTATGTTTTTTTGTGAAACCCAGATTGATACAGAACATCAAAGATCACTCCTACACTTACATAACAGCTCATAAGAGTTCATAAGGACTATATATAGAAGCATAACTCCTCAGCCACATGCAAATATTATATACAGGAATTTACACCATCTTGTGGTGGTGTCTTGGCTGAAATAGTCCTCTTTCTGGATAAAAATATAATAGAATGCATGATGATCTTGATGTTAGCACTAAAAAGCTAAAAATTTGACTTATGCAAATGATCCAAGCACCAATTTAGATGTGATTAGTATGTGCTTTCTGAACATTTAAGGTCTTTTTATTGATGGAATAAATGTATTTTTATATCTAGTATATACCATTCATTCACACCATGCCATTCTTGCAATGCGTATGCTCACCAATACTAGGCAGTAGAGAGAGAATTATTGACCAGGCTCTGCGGCAAAGAGGCAGTCTGCAGGTACTGTAAGTGCATCTCCATGCAGAGAGTGCACCCACATCCTGTTATGGTGTACATCTCATGCCATTTCCCAGATGTTCACTTCTTGACTATATCGGCACTTTATGACACATATTCAGATAGTAAATAAAGTCTGTCGTTTTTTGTAGTACTATGAACGTTATAAATCTCTAATCTTATCAGGTGTTTATTTGAATGTATGCCAAATAATGGAAAATAAAATCAATCATTAAATTTGAGAGTGTTTCACTTCTAAAGATGTCTAATAATCATCAGTTTGTATTTACAGTAAAATGTTTATATTCATGTGAATACTGAAGAGTTTTTACCATCTAAATGCAATAGTGCCAGCTTGTGGCAACTGTAACAAAAGACACCCACCACCAGCTCAGCTACTAGAGAGAGAGAGAGAGAGAGAGAGAGAGATGTGTGTCATTCACTTGACTACAGTGAAAGAGAACAGCACTGCCATAAAACAGCATGCTGAGCTTCTGGATTGAAAATAAGAAAACACATCGTGAGAATTTGCATCAATCTCCATGGTAACAGGATATCAGGATGCTATGAACAGGAGGTTCATAATGCAACAAAGTCTCCACATCAAGACTACATGACAGCTAGGAGAGTGGGCTATCAGTCTGATATTACATACGTATACTTAAAATGATTATGATTAATCTTAAGCATGTACTTTACATATTTTCAAAATGAATTAATCTATAATCCAAGCTACCTTAAATAGAATGTCCAGTAAAAACTGTATAGATAATTTACAGATAGTAAATTAATAAAAAATATCAATATATTTAAAGCCTTTCCCTTCAACCAAACCCACAGACACCGCACATTTTTTCCACATTACATTTTTAGATTATAAAGTTACAAACTTGCCTTGCCAAAATAAGAATGTATTACATTTCCCATGCGATATTCATTTTTGCAACATTTTCTTCTTAATTTTCTTATTTGAGTGCAATAATTGTATATAAAATGATTAGCCCTAACATTAACACATTAACAATGATTATCAATTACTGTATGTACCCGTAAACCTTTAGCAAGATCACGGACACCTATGACTCTCCTATTCCTCTGCGGCCAGCCTCTCTGATCCCACTGAAAAACACAAATCACAAAAAAAGCAATGCCACCCAGAGGTCATGTGAAATCATGCCCCAGGAGGCAAATGAAAAACCTACACAATATTGGACATAATATTTTGTGTTGTAATGTTAGGTCTGATCAGAGTGTATCCACTTCTGTTCATAATAATACAAATAATACATTATCAAAGTTGCCTAAAATATAAGCTTAACCAAAAACTATAACTGTAAAATTCCCTTTATATAGGCCTACCATAGTACTTGTCTAATAAAAATACAATTCTGATAATCATGAACACACACCATGATGGATTACTGCTCACAGCAAATGAAGACAAATTGTCTTAAAAGCTTAGCCTTAGAAGGGCTGTATAAGCAATGAATCATGCTGTATTGTGAGGCACACTTTAATTAACAATGACATAAACACAATTAATAATAATAATAATAATTATTATTATTATTATTATTATTATTATTATTATTATGTTACCAGTGACTTAAATGATAATAACGCACAAACTAAATGCCCAACCTTACTAGTAGGGCTGTTAAATTATTAACTAACCATCAAGTTCTGACCTATCTCTACTTTATTTAAAGCTGGAAGAATAAATAATCATTTTAAACTAGGCCACATTTTCAGTGCTGGAAAGATGGCACCTTTATGATGGAAAATAAGAGAAATCCTCTTCGGGGCACTACCACTATCAACACTTGTTCTAATTCTAACAGCCACCAGAGGCACTGCTGAACCAGAATTGGTTGTAAAATAGTCTCTCATGCAGACACTGATCAACCATAACATTAAAACCACCTGCATAATATTGTGTGGGTACCACTTGTGCCACCAAAACAGCACATGAGGCATGGACCTCATGAACCATGAGACAAGACCTCTGAAGGTGTTGTATCTAGCCAGCAGTATTGTAAGTTATGAAGTTGGGCCTATAGGAATTCAAGTTCAAGGAGGCTTTATTGTCATTACAACCATATACAGTTAGTACACAGTGAAACGAAACAACGTTCCTCCAGGACCAAGGTGCTACATGCAACATAAATTTACAACATAAATTAACAGAGACACTAAACTAGCTAACCAAGAGGCCTAGTTAGCTGGCTAGCAGAGACAGGACAGAGAGACCTAACATAAATTACAACATAAATTAACAAAAACTAACTAGCTAAGTAACATTTTTATAGACAACATAAAGTGCACGTGCAAATGTGCAAACAAGAGCAACAACAAAGTGACAGTGCGCAAGCACGACATAACAGAACAGGATTTGGACTTGTTTACCCAGAACATCTCACATGAAATCTGGGAAATTAGGAGGCCTAATCCTATGAGCTATTTGTCATGTTCCTTAAACCATTTTTTGGTCTTTGCAGTGATAGGGTCATGCCATTAATGAAGATCCTCTCACAAAAGTGAATACTTGGTCTGCAACAATGTTTAAGTAGGTGGTACATGTCATAGTAACGTCACATGAATGCCAGGACCTAAGGTTTCCAAGCAGAACATTACATCCAAAGCATTACACTGCCTCCGACGGTTTGCCTCCTACTCATGAAGGCGCAATCTCTACCCTAGACAAGTGACAAATGCCCGCACCTGGCTGTCCACATGATGTAAAACAAAATGTGATTCATCAAACCAGGCCACCTCCTTTTATTCCTCCATGGTATAGTTGCTCATATGATGCTCATATGATCATTTTAGGTGCTTTCGAACCTTTAGGTGAGCACTTTGACACTCTGCAGCTATACAGCCCAGTGCAGCATGCTGCAATCCACATGCAGTGTGGTGTTTTTACACCTCTTCACCACAACCAGCATTAATTTTTCAGCAATTTGTGGATTGCTAACCAATACAACTTGAATCATTTTCAAAAGCCATATTATCCAATGCCCTCAAAGTACATTTCCATTTGTAATACTGATATAAAGTGTTCTGTAAACCCAAAGTTTTTTTCAGTGACATGAACATGTGATTAGATGATATGATATTTCAAGAAAACAAATACAGTTTGCCACATATGTGTGAATCTTACTCACTTCCTTGTCGTCTATCTTGCTTTATCCTATATACAGGGGCCTGGAGCCTATCCCAGGAGACTTAGGGCATGAGCCAGGGTACACCCAGTCCATCGCAGGGCACACACACATATACACACACTCATTCACACACTACAGACAATTTGGGAATGCCAATTAGACTAATCTGCACGAGGAGAACATGTACTGTAAACTCCATGCACACAGAGGCGGGAATCGAACCTGGACCCTGGAGGTGCAAGGCGACAGTGCTACCATATATGTGTGAATCTGCATTTTTTTTTAGTTTGTGTGTGTGTTTTTGAGTGTACCCTGTCATGCTCTGTCATTTTTTTAGAACAGGTGTGAAATAAAAAAAAAACAGTCTGAATGCAGGAGTGGGTTTCCCTTTGAGCTCTGTCCCACATTCCCAGTGGTCCGTCCCAATGGGTCTCACAAGTCACTTCTCTAGCTGTGAGAGAGAGAGAGAGAGAGAGAGAGAGAGAGAGCATAATTTAACATAACCAAAATAACATGTGGTATGAGGATAAATGACTTAATAATACAAATCAAATAATCATAAATAAATCAACACATTTTGTGTGGGACACAAACTAAAACTCTAAATAAAAAAAAAAAAACATATTCCTGAGAGTCACAGCAACTGGATCCTGTACACGACCAATTAAATAATACATTTGTCCTTTTGCAATACAGTACCCATAATGTATATGTATAAGTAATCATATGACACATTATCTTTTTTTTGCTGTACCACAATGGGGGTGTCATTGCAAATCCCAGCGGATTGGAGCACAGCAGGCAGATTCAAATTGCCAGTGTTATCTTCAGTAAACAGATGTGTAATGTCTACGTGCTAAATAGAAAGGAAAGAAAAATTAGAGCAGTGGAATCCTGATGCTATATCTGTCCGTTTCCCCATCCCTCTCTGTCTTGCTCTCCGTCAATATGTCGGCTTGCTTCTCTCTGACTGCCCAATCCCTTTTTCATCATTTCATAAAGCACTACATAGCTATGTGTCCCTCTACTCTCCTTCTTTCATTCATTGATTTGACAATGGATGCTTTTCTCACAGCTTTTTGGCTTTTAGCTTTCACTTATCAATTGGAAATCAATGCAATGACCTCAGACATGCTTTGTTGTGGTTAAATTAAACTGAGGCTTTATATCTAAAGCACATTCACCACCTGATCAATCAAAAAATCTTTCTCCCCAGTGCAGGCTTATGAGACAAATTCAAAACAATTCATCCAGGCAAAATGTAACTTTTAGTTAAGAACAACTGTAAATAGTTTGGTAACTATTTTTGATGGCAAAAACAAAATTTATCTTTATGTAAAATTGGCTTATTACAGATGGGTCAGCTACAGTAAGAAAACTCTAAATGACCAACAATATGCGGAAAGAAAGTCACTTAAACATGACCCTTATTGTTGTTTTTTGGCTCTGTTGCACATACAGTACAGTATAACAATTTTGCCAACACTTCTTGTTATCTGTCATTATACCACTATTACGTAACTTTGGTGTCCTCATGACAATCAACCAGTTACCATAAACATATAACAAAGTAATATTAGACACATACTGTATCATTACAATTATAAGTCTTTTGAAATGTTTCCTTAGTTTTATATTCAGAGTAGGGCGGAGTAGCCAAAAATGTACTCAAGTAAGAGTAGCTGTACTTCAAACTAATATTTCCCAAGTAGAAGTTAAAAGTAGTCATCCAAAATATTACTCAAGAGTAAAAAAGTATTTAGTGAAAAACCTACTCAAGTACTGAGTAACTGTTTCATCATAATGTAATTTTTTTTTTAGAAATTATGTAAGCAGCCAGACCAAAATGATAAAATAATGTACAAATTCTGACATTTCCAAATACTGTAAAAAAATTAATGAAACAAATAAAGTGAAATTAATTAATAAAACTAAATATCTTCATAAAATAGCAAATTAGGAAACAAGAAACACAAATTTCCTATTCTGCCTTTTTTCACAACATAAAGCTTTTGAAATTAAAACCTACTGTAGGTAACATACTGTATGTTTGTTTAAACAGTGTAAACTATTTCCAGTGTAAGATATACTGTATATTTAGTTGCCCTCTAAATGGCACAGCAGATATAAAATAACATTAAAACATGGGTACAAGAGGTTTTTTACCATAAACTGTGTCTAGCAGAACAAATGTAATAAACTTATTTTATTTAAATATATATATGTTGATATTGCAACATTAAATAAAACAGCCAAATATCCCGCAACATGTTTCCTTTGCTGTCTACCGCTGAAGATTTTTTTTCCCCACTATGCAGCCGGGTTTGTTACTGCGGGTGATTGGTTAAACAGAGTCATGTGATTATTGTTGCTACATCTGATTGGTGAAACACAGTCATGTGGTAGATCCACCGGCTGCATTTCTCTGGCAAAAACAAAAAACATCTAAAGTTTCGAATAAATGGTTAGAAAAGTAACGAGTCGAGTGTAGTTGAATGTAGCGGAGTAAGAGTAGAGTTTTTTCTTCACAAATCTACTCAAGTAAGAGTAAAAAGTATAATGCAGTAAAACTACTCATAGAATTACCTTTGTTTTAACTTACATAAGTAAATGTTACTGAGTAAATGTAACTCATTACTACCCACCTCTGTTTAGACCATTTTCTTTAATTGGGTATAAGTGATTTTGTCATATGTTACATGCTGCTCCTCATTGATTGCTATAAGTGGTTAAATGACACAAAATGAAAATACATTTCTTATTGGTCTGAACAAATTATATAATAAAAACAAGGTTTTTTTGTCCATGACAGGGTGGAAATATTTTATGATTTGCCAAGTAATCATAAAATCGCATGTAAACAGAGTTTTTTCTTCTTCTTCACGTAAGCCGTGTGTCTCCTTCTTCTTCTTTTTCTTCCTTCTCTATTGGCTGCTCCCGTTAGCTGTCACCACAGTGGCCCATTTGGCTCCATCTTACACATTGTCTGTATGCAGTTAATAAAAAATGTTGGCGCTTGACCAACATCCTTGGCTTATTGGCAAAATTCTTTTTCATAAAGTTGAAATTATGAAATTATGAAGTTTAACATGTACTCAAATAATTTTTATATTGATATTGACCATTTATGTTTGTTATTAACCCTAATGCCATATCTGTATCTTTCTTTGGATCTCTTAGATTGTGTGTAAATATTGCACACTTAGAAAAGATAATTTTGGATCATATTTAGTAAACCACTAACAAGAAACTTAACTCTACCAAAACATCTGGTTTTCTACAGTGTGTAAGTTTTGATGATTTGATTGCACAGGTGCCTCATATTGAGTACTTTGGGTGTTGGTATCTGATATAAAAAAAAACTAAAAAAAAAAAAAATTTATTAGCATTTACCAAATTTCAATATGGGACATAGCTTTATAGGGGTTTTTTTCCACATAGCTCAGAGGGTTAAGGAGTTACTGATCGGAAGGTGAGTGATTCGAGCCCCAGCTCCACCAGGTTGCCATTGTTGGGCCCTTAAGCGAGGCCCTTAACCCATCCGGCTCCAGGAGCGCTGTCTCATGGCTGACCTTGCTCTCTGACCCCAGTTACACTGGGTTATGCGAGAAAAAATGAATTTCACTGTGCAGTATTGTATATGTGACAAATATAAAGCTCAACTTGACTAAACTTAGACTGTCCAACAATGTCAGCAACACAAGTTCTTTTCTTTGTCTGTTTGTTTGCATTAATTCCTTCATGCCTGATGTACTTTTCAAGGCAGACACTTTGAAAATGAGGTTGCAAAAACAGCATAAATAAAATATTTCTACATAGTTTTGGCACAATGTGTGTATCTCCAGCTTATGGCTTGTTATTTACCTCTGGACTGCTGCAGTGTGTCTTGTGTGCTAGGATTTAACCTAGCTGGTGTCTGCTTTAGATTGTACATAATATGTCAGCTAGCCAATACAGATTATGGCAGTGCTTTTAAAAAAAATGTATGATTAATGGTTTACAGTGCCACAGTCTCCTTCTGGAAGATGATGATACCCATCCTGCCTGACTGACATATCAGGTGGTAGAAAACAAAAAAGAAAAAAGCCTAAGCAACTTTAGCTATGCCCTGTGCACATGCATTGTTACAATGACTATTTTAAGGCTAGAAATATTGGCCCATCCCCTTATAAAAAAACATTATAGTCGATCAAAGCAGTCTTTTGTCCAGGGCTGACAGTGGCAAGGAAAACCTCCTGAGAAGAACACTTTGAAAAGAGGCAGATGCAAAAAAAAAAAAAAAAAGAATCTGTCCTCTTCAGGATAACACTGAATAGTGATATTATAAATCATGATACCTGTATACTGTAAAAACAAAACAGTACTAAGTGTGTTCAGTATCATGGGATTAACATAGGCCAATCTTTATGATTATAGTGGCAGTCCATAGTGGTCACAAACCAGCAGCATCGAGATCAGATTATCCACGGGGACTCAAGGGTGAGATCTGTTGTGGCTGTTGTATAGCTATGCTGTTATTGTATTTATATTAGCATATTTGTTCTCTTGTCCCCAAAAGACAAAAGCAAATGACTGCATCAATGTCTTTATCTAGTGCCTCAGTCCCTGCTATTTAACCAAAATGAAATATGCATCAGTCTGAGGTAATTAAGTGTTTGGTTGACTAATTTAGTCTACTACATGATCATTCTTGTATACTGTACTGCTCACATGTATATTATATACAGTGTTTACACTTAAAGATCCAGTTTACAAGGTAGAGAAATGTGTTTATGAATTTTTTCAAGGGTTGTCTAATGACTGGACAACTGAAATGTGATAGACAGCAACTAAACTGCATGTCTCATATATCTTCTACAAACAAATCCATTGCTTATGAGGAGCTTATCATATCTGTTGCACTTGGTAAAAAGCCAGCTCAGAGTGTTTGTCTATGAGTGAGTGATAGTTATGACATGGTGTGTCCTCTCTTCCTCTTTGCATGCATGTACCCTGAATTTAATCCTTCATTCCGCCCACAAAGCTCAAAGCTTTTAAATACTCCTAATAAGTCAAGATTAAAAACATGTAAATGTACATGAAAATTAAGCTTTATCCACTAACACTTTTTCTGTCTCTTGGAAACACTATTTGGCTTTATTATACTTTTCAGTTCAAACGATAAAACAAACACCAACACATGCTTAAGTTGCATATTATAGCTGGTTAGATCTTTTTTTAGCACTATATTGTTTCTGGTAATACGTTGATAAGGACAATTAAATCAGCACTGGCTAAAGTGATCAGTGACCTACAGCTTGTCTCACTTCGTGTATTTGTTCTTGAACATGTATTTTGAAATTTTAAACATTAATATGTTCCCTAAGGTGTGAGATGGGTGGGACACCGCTCCATTGCAAGCCACCATGTGCGCATATGTGTACAATTTTTGAACTGAGAAGTGTAACTGTGTGCAGGCATTGTAAGCTAAGGTCAAGATCAAACCAGAAACCATGGAGCTATATTTAATGCACCGACCCTTTAATGTGCTTTATTACTACTATTTAATATATAGTCTGAGATATTATTATGATAATGATGATGCACTCTCTCTCTATCATTCTTTTTACTGCTTATACTGTACAGAGTCACAGTAGGCCTGGAGCCTATCCAAGGGAACTTGGGGCACCAGACATATTACACCCAGGATTATGCCATCCATCGTTAGGCACAAGCACACACACACTCACACATTTAAAAATGACAAATAGTCTAATCTGAATGTCTTTGAACTGTAGGAGGAAACCTGAGACACCAGAGGAAACTCTCCAAGCACAGGGAGAACGGGTCTGTGGCAAAATATTGCCAAACCATCAACCCTGGAGGTGCGAGTCCACAGTGCTGACCACTATGCCACCATGTTACCTATTATTATTATTATTATTATTATAGTATTATTGTTGTTGTTGTTCTTCTTCTTCTTCTTCTTCTTTTTATTATTATTATTATTATTATTATTATTATTATTATTATGTTCAATGCAAAAGAATTCATTCATTATTTGTTTGGTTCAGCAAGGTCATTGCCACTCTTAGAATTGTCTGGGGGAAAACTGCCATGTCATTTGCGTTATTAACTGAGATTCTTCTCTACAAACAAATGCATTTGAGCTGCTATTGTTTGTACATTGCTGTAATCTTAGACGCTGTTACCATAAAGCATTTGCTGTGATATGGGTCCTTGGGTTTCAGGGGGGGGGAACTGCCATTGTTTCCTCTGTTAGTGAAACACAGCACTGCAGATATTATCAGGGCAAGGCTGCTAATTCCAGCCGTTGAATTCTTCCACTGCAATTAGAGGTGCTCGCCAGAGCGCTTACCGCCATGAACGCCTGTTGTTAGTGGATACCTGTTGTTATGGTTACAGTTTCCCTCAGCTGATGGCAACAAGACCTGAAGTGCTCGTGAGCTCCACGTCAGTGCAGAGACACTAGACATAAACGCTGTCTTTTCCTTTTCCCTCAGTTCCTCAGCAAGCTCTCTCTCTCTCTCTCTCTCTCTCTCGCTCTCTCTTTAGGTACATGCAGTTGAATGCAAAAGTTTTCCCTTTGTATCAATTTACATTTAAAATAATTAAATGAGAAATAACAACAACCAGGTTTCATCCTTATTAAAATATTTGAGTGGTCTGAATGTAATAAAAAATATTCTTTTATCACTTCTATGCTCATCCTTCACCTTTGGGTATCATGACCTTTTGAGTATCCAATGAACAACATTTGGATTCTCTAATCTTTGCCCATTGCTCCTGGCATATCTGGGCTAAATCTGTCAAACTGTTTGGTGATTTTTCTGTTGACATTGCCTCATGTTTCGGTTCATGGTCCTGTTGAAGGCTGCACCCACGCTTCATTATTGACTTCTTGATTGATGGAAAAAGTCCTTTTTTTTAGGATCTGTTCATACTGAACTTCATTCATTCATTCGTGTTCTGCAGTGATCCTGATAAAGACTAACATCCCCAAATCATCAGAACCTCAAAACTTTCACTATGTTTATCTGTAGAACTGATATTTGTCTTCTCACTGGCAGTGTTATGCACCAGAGAACAAATTTTATGACAGTTTCAAATGCTTGGTTAATATAACACACCTAAAGCACAGTATGTTATAGTATGTGTTTAACATTGCGCTATAGTCCCTAAAGCATTGAAATGTCAAAGAAACATGTCTCTTACCTTGTTGAATCATGTTGTGAATTTTTTTTTTTTTTAAATCCTAGATCATTATTTTCCCACCATTGTTGACTAAAGATTTTTAGCAGCTAGCTACACTTAGCATAGCAGGCATTTTGCCATTACTATCAAATTCATTACTTTCGGTAGAGCTGTAGTAAAGCTATATGATTTATGCCTATTCATTATATTTATGTATCAAACGTGTTTAATTCACAGTAAACAATTGTAAATACCAAAATCCCTTTTAATTACCGTCACAGGTCCACCCACAACGCATGAATGTGTTACACTTATCAGATCATTTATCATGTATACAGGGTCACAGAGGAGCCTGGAGCCTATCCTAGGACACTTAGGAAATGAGGTGCGGTACACCCTGGATAGGGTGCCAATCCATCGCACATATACACACACTCACAAGCTCATTCACACACTACAAGCAATTTGGAAATGCCAATTAGCCTAATTTGCATGTCTTGCATGGAATTTGAGAGAAAACCAGAGTACCCAGAGGCAACCCACCAACCACGGGTAGAACATGCAAACTCCATGCTCACAGACCCAAGGCGGGAATCGAACCCTGATCCTGGAGGTGACAGTGCTAACCATTAAGCCACCATGCCATTTTTCAGACCTACTGTATATGCTTTCTACAATTGTCTGCTTCTTGTTCTTCTTCCGCTTTTTTTAGTTCTTCTGGTTACCTGCTTTCCTTATCTGCCTGAAATTTCTGGTATTTGGAGGACAGAGGATGTCTAAATAGATGAAAAGTTCAAAACATGGCATGAAAATAACTCCTGGCTTTGACATTTAGGCTTTGAGCCAAAATGCTTTAATAAAAAGATAAAAAAATAAATGAGGTTTTGTAAAAACAACAATGTAAAACAGAGTACAGTATATAGTGCTATGCAGACGTCTTCAACCACCCCTCATTTCTTCACATTAAAATAATTCAATTATGTCGATCAAATTAAAAAAAAATAGGAACAAATGTTTTACTGTGACGGGCTGCAAAGTGCCTAAAGATACAACCTCAGCAGCAACCTCATTACCCCTCTTATCTGTTCCAACCACTCAGCATTAAGAATCACTGGCTCATGCCTTAACTTAAATGTGTTTTCTATGCTTAAATAATTCATAGGTCAATGTGTGGCTTAACAAACAAAACATTATTTTACAACTGGTCACATAGAGATACTGGACTGAAAATGAGAGCCTAAAAAAGGCCTTCAGGTAGCCTTGAGAACTATTCCTCAGGCTGTCAAACCCCTTCGTCTGACACCCCAGGAGAAACAACTGCGCCTGACCAGGGGTCTGTGCCTCTATTGTGGAAAACCAGGCCACTTCGCCGCAGCCTGCCAGGCAAAAGCCAAGGCTCACCAGTGAAGCGGGGGATCCTGGTGAGCGCTATTCCTTTTTCACAATCCCCCTCCTCTCGCACACTTTTGTCTGTATTGGTCCAGTATGGGGAGATTTCAGAGTCGTGCTCGGCCTTGGTCCTTGCCGGAATCTATCCCTGCCCGATCCCTAAATGGGACTTTGATTACTACTGTCTCTCATCGGACACCCCTGGTTAGCCTAGTAGTCTCAGGCAATCACCGTGGGGCACCCCTGGTTGGTACAGCATGGCCCTCACGTTGATTGGTCTGGAAATTCTGTCTTGTCTTGGAGCCTTAATTGTCTTGCTTCTTGTCTTGGTCCTGCCCCTTTTTCTGGTTCTGTTTGTCCTGTGTTACAGGTGGAGGTTGCTGATCTGTCTGGGGTCCCAGCGGAGTACCACGACCTGCGACTGGTGTTCAGCAAGTCCCAGGCCCATGTCCCTGCCTCCTCACCGCCCGTACGACTGTGCCATTGAGCTCATCCTAGGCACTTCTCCGCCCAAGGGTCACCTATATTCCCTTTCAGGTCCGGAAAGAGAGGCCATGGATACATATATCAACGAATCCCTCAAAGCCGGCCTCATCCGTCCCTCCTCCTCTCCTGCGGGTGCGGGGTTCTTCTTTGTCATAAAGAAGGATGGCTCCCTGCGTCCCTGTATTAATTATCGTGGGTTGAATGACATTACCATTAAGAACAGGTACCCCCTCCCTCTTATGTCTTCAGCTTTTGAACTCCTGCAGGGAGCCAAGGTCTTCACCAAGCTTGACCTGCGCAACGCTTACCACCTTATCCGTATTCGGGAGGGAGATGAGTGGAAGACAGCTTTCAACACACCCACGGGACACTTTGAATACACTTTGAATTGAGTCCTTCCGTTTGGTCTGACCAATGCTCCTGCTGTCTTCCAGGCCCTGGTTAATGATGAGCTGAGAGACATGGTAAACCAATTTGTCTTTGTGTACCTAGATGACATCATAATATTTTCTCCCTCTTTACAGGTACACACTCGGCATGTCCGCCAGGTGTTGCAACGGCTTTTGGAAAACCAGCTGTTCGTGAAAGCGGAGAAGTGCGTCTTCCATGCAAGGTCGGTTTCGTTCTCGGGGTTCGTGATTTCGGCGGGTGAGATCAGAGCCGACCCTGCTAAGATAAGGGCGGTGGCTGATTGGCTGATTGAACCTGGTGCAAGAACTCTGTGCTAGTTTCTAGTTTGCTCATTGCTAGTGGAGTTTGTGATTGTTAGATGCAGACCTTTTTATTTGCCACGAGAATTCACCACTGTTTTCATTATCGGAGTGTACATTCCACCTAGCGCTAATGCTAAGGAAGCGCTATGGGAACTGTATACAAAGATCAGTGAACTGCAAAATACACACCCGGATGGACTGTTTATTGTTGCCGGAGATTTTAACCATGCAAATCTCAAGTCAGTGCTTCCTAGATTCCATCAGTATGTGGACTTTGCAACCAGAGGGAAAAACACGCTGGATCTTGTTTACACAAACATCCTCGGCGCATATCGGGCAGAGCCCCGCCCCCACCTCGGCTACTCAGACCACATCTCTGTTATGCTAATTCCAGCATACAGACCACTCGTCAGGCGCTCAAAACCGGTTCTGAAGCAGGTGAAAACCTGGCCAGCAGGAGCCATCTCTGCTCTTCAGGACTGTTTCGAGAGCACTGACTGGAACATGTTTAGGGAGGCTGCAACTTACGGCGACTTCACTGACTTGGAGGAGTACACGTCATCAGTGACCAGCTACATCAACAAGTGCACCGATGACGTCACTGTCTTCAAGAACATCATCTCACGACCCAACCAGAAACCGTGGATTACTGCGGAAGTGCGTGCACTTCTGAGGACCAGAGACTCTGCCTTCAAAGCGGGAGACAAGGTGGCCCTCAGAACAGCAAGGGCCAAACTTTCTCGGGCCATCAGAGAGGCAAAGCGCGCACACGCCCAGAGAATCCACAATCACTTCAGGGACAGCGGCGACACACGGCGCATGTGGCAGGGTTTACAAGCCATTACTCACTACAGGACGACATCAACTGCCTGTGACAGTGACGGCTCCCTTCCAGATGCGCTGAATAACTTCTATGCGCGTTTTGACAGGCAGAACGACGTGGCGACGAGAAAGACCACCCCTCCTCCGAACGACCAGGTGCTGTGTCTCACTACAGCTGAGGTGAGGAAAACTCTATGCAGAGTTAACCCACGTAAAGCTGCTGGACCAGACAACATCCCAGGGCAGAGTGCTCAAAGAATGTGCTGAACAGCTGGCAGATGTTCTCACCGACATCTTTAACATCTCTCTGAGCAGCGCCGTCGTTCCCACGTGCTTCAAGGCCACCACCATCGTCCCCGTGCCCAAGAAGTCTACTGTGTCCTGTCTTAATGACTACCGTCCCGTTGCACTCACACCCACCATCATGAAGTGCTTTGAGCGGCTTGTCATGAGACACATCAAGACCCTGCTGCCCTCCTCACTGGACCCACTGCAGTTTGCGTATCGTCCTAACCGCTCAACGGACGATGCCATTTCCACTACACTACATCTTGCCCTCACACACTTGGACAAGAAAGACACATATGTTCGAATGCTGTACATAGATTTCAGCTCAGCATTCAACACTATCATCCCCCAACAACTGATTGGGAAGCTGAACCTGTTGGGCCTGAACACCTCCCTCTGCAACTGGATCCTGGTCTTTCTGACCGGTAGGCCTCAGTCAGTACGGATCGGAACCTGCACCTCCAGCACCACCACACTGAGCACTGGGGCCCCACAAGGCTGTGTGCTCAGTCCCCTGCTGTTCACACTGCTGACTCACGACTGTGTAGCAACACACAGTTCGAACCACATCATTAAGTTCGCTGATGACACGACCGTGGTGGGTCTCATTAGCAAGAACGACGAGTCAGCGTACAGAGAGGAAGTGCAGAGGCTAACGGACTGGTGTAAAGACAACAACCTGTCTCTAAATGTTGACAAGACAAAGGAGATGGTTGTTGACTTTAGGAGGACACGAGGCGACCATTCTCTGCTGAGCATCAACGGCTCCTCTGTGGGAATCGTCGAAAACATCAAATTCCTGGGTGTCCACCTAGAGAAGGACCTCAGCTGGTCCCTCAACACCAGCTCCCTACACAAGAAAGCCCAACAGCGTCTCTTCTTTCTGAGAAGACTGAGAAAGGCCCAGCTTCCACCACCGATCCTGACCACCTTCTATAGAGGAACTATCGAGAGCATTCTGAGCGGCTGCATCACTGTCTGGTTTGGGAATTGTGCCATATCGGATCGCAAAACCCTACAGCGGATAGTGAGGACAGCGGAGAAGATCATCGGGGTCTCTCTCCCCTCTATTGAAGACATCTACACCACACGCTGCATCCGCAAAGCCACCAGCATTGTGGCTGATCGGACTCACCCCTCTCACACACACTTCACACTCCTGCCATCTGGAAAAAGGTACCGAAGCATTCGGGCACACACATCCAGACTGTGCAACAGCTTTTTTCCACAAGCCATCCGTCTCCTCAACAAAAAGGGACTGGACTGATAAACACACACACACACACACACACACTAACACAAATATTATCACACAGCTTAACTCAACTACCTCAAAATATTGGGACTGGACTGACTAATCAACACAAGTGCAGACACACTGACCTACACCACCAAATTATCGTACACACCAACCTGTAAATGCTTCACTGTTTATCTTTTTGCACAATGATCATTACTGGACTAATTTTTGCACCAATTCCTCAATTCTTGCTGCTGTTTTTAAAGAATGTTTACGTTTACCCACTACCTCAACACCATATTTTATGTTCTGTAACTGTTACGTTTACGTTTACCCACTACCTCAACACCATATTTTATGTTCTGTTATGTCGTGGTTGCGCACTGTCACTTTGTTGTTGCTCTTGTTTGCACATTTGCACGTGCACTTTATGTTGTCTGTTAAAACAGTTATACTTAGCTAGTTAGTTTTTGTTAATTTATGTTGTAATTTATGGTAGGTCTCTCTGTCCTGTCTATGCTAGCCAGTTAACTAGGCCTCTTGGTTAGCTAGTTTAGTGTCTCTGTTAATTTATGTTGTAAATTTATGTTGCATGTAGCACCTTGGTCCTGGAGGAACGTTGTTTCGTTTCACTGTGTACTAACTGTATATGGTTGTAATGACAATAAAGCCTACTTGAACTTGAACTTGAACTCCTGACTCTCGGAAGGCTCTGCAGCGGTTCTTGGGGTTCGCCAACTTCTATCGGTGTTTCATCCGGAACTTCAGTCAAATGGCTGCACCCTTAACAGCGCTCAACACTCCAAAGGTACTGTTTAAATGGAGTAATGAAGCTAAGGAGGCCTTGGCCCGGGCTAGTAGACGAACCAAAGCTGCGGCCGATCGCCACCGGACTCCTGCCCCTAACTATGTTTGTGGTCAAAGAGTATGGCTTTCGACCAAGGACTTGCCTCTCAGGGTAGCCTAACGCAAGTTCGCTCCCAAGTTCATTGGCCCGTATCACAAAGGTCTTGAATCCGGTGGCGATTCGGCTCAAGCTCCCTTTCACGCTTGGTCGAGTACACCCAGTATTTCACGTTTCTAAGGCTAAACCTGTGTATTCCTCCCCTCTTGTCTCTTCTGCTCCGACCCCCCCTCCCCCCCGTCTAGTGGATGGCTCCCCAGTATACACTGTTAGGAGGTTGCTAGACGTCCGTCGCAGAGGTCAGGGTTTCCAGTACTTAGTGGACTGGGAGGGCTACGGTCCAGAGGAGAGAAGCTGAATCCGGCCCGAGACGTTCTGGATCAGGCGCTGGTCGAGGACCTCCGTCGGCGACGAGGTGAGCCCCTCCCTGGGCCCCTCCCTGGGCCCCTCCCTGGGGGCGCCTCGTGGCGCCCATGGGGGGGGGGGGTACTGTCAAACCCCGGGTCTGATCTTAAAGATTTTCATTTATTTTCTCTCTTCCCTAATATTGTGTTGTTTACATGCCTATTTAAGCACATGCCGTTTGTTTTGATCCTTCGCCATGTGCCCGTGTCTCTGTGACATCACCACCATCCCTCCCACTTCCTCTTTATTATTCTATCAAGATGATTTCACTCACCTGTTACCCTTGTTTTCGTTGCAATCATTCACCCTATTTATTCCCTCCTGTCTGTTGTCCTGTGTCAGATCGTTGTTCCATGTCGCCAGCTGTCTGCCCATTTCGTGTCCTGTCCAGTTTATTACATGTTGTTCCTTATTTTGGCTCCAAGCCAGTATTCCCCAGTTTTGTTTCATTTCATATTTCTCTTCCCCCTTCTCTCTCGGTTTTTATCCTTTTTGCATCCGGATTGGGTCCTGTTTTTTCTTAGTTTTTGCCGTTCTGCAGTTTCCCGTCCCGAGGCCGGCTTGCCCCCGCTCTTCTTCGCGGCTGCGCAGTTCAGCGGGTTTCGGCCCCCTGCTGTCCGCTGAGGGAACTGCAGCCACGTCTCACACTGAAGGCCTTTTCCTCTTCGGAGTGTTTTTTGTTGTATGTTTTTTGTTCTTGTGAGACTTTGGCTCCCCGAGTCTTTGCCTAAGAGGAACTGCTCAGTTTGTTTATTTTTGTTTTGTTTTTGGCCTTTTGTTTTTGTTTTTTACCTGATTCAAGGCACCTATCTAACAAATAAAAATAAAGGAAAAAACACTGAAGGAGACCTGCATTTGTGTCCGTTCTGATTCCCTGACACAGGATTACATTTAAGAAACATACAAGAAAGTCTGTCTCTTTGGATGCAAAATATGAAGTGAGGGGTGAATCAAGATTTTTGCATAGTACAGTATGTTCAGGTTAATATCCAGGAAACATAAGGGATGCAAAATGTACTGTATATGTAAACATTAGCTAAAGAAGTTGTGCAAGTTGAATTTATTTAAACTCAGGCCAAAGGACACCGAAATAATCCTACCAATGAATTCTGACAAAGAACAAAGCATAGCTCCTTTTAGTTTATGGGAACAACTGCCCCGCCTCTTAATTATATTTTTGCATCTGTTTCTTTCTGCATCTGGGCTAATTATGGTGCCAAGCACTCAAAGAAAAGCACTTTTGCTGTGGTGTCTTTGTGTTTGCATGCCTAACTGCAGGTCGCACACTATAACCTTTTAAGCGGGTCACATCTCTATTTGATTTTAGGGTAGAAGCTGCCATTAACCAGAAAGGTAAAGTGGATAAGGACTTTCCATCATTCTTTCAGCATCTTTTCTGTACTGTGTATTCATGTTCCAGTGCAATGCAAGCCTGGTATCATGTTTCTCGGGCCTGTCATTTTTTTAACTGGACAGCACAGGAAACATCCAAGGCCATGGCTTAACCAAAGAAGTATTAGAGTATATAGCATTTTCCTAGAACAGCACACACATATGAACACAGCTGCGCCACAGGAGTCACTGAGGATAATATGCACTACTTTACATGCAATTTAAGTAGCTACTTTATCCTAGTCTATAAAGATCCTATTTAACACTGGGCATTAGAAAAGTAATATAGTTTAAAAAAAAAAAAGGCACACATAAAATATGATTATTTAAATACAGTGCTAATTTAATTATTTCATGAGTAGGTTGGGTTTCAGTTGTTGTTTGAAGTACTTTTGTCTGTGGTGGTGGTTGTTATGCACATTTAACAATTAGATTTAATAAAGATTTAGGGGTTTTCAGGGCTTGATACAATGGCGGTGCAAAAATTTCTTTATAAAACTGGAATGTATATACAGAACTAAATCTGCTCACATTTAAACCCACCATCCATATATATTTTTCTTTGTTTGTTTGGTTTGATTATTTATTTTTATATTTCAGCTACTAAAGACTGTATCTTTCTCCCTCCTGTGTGCCAAAGAACATTAACCTACTTAGACATGACCTCAGGCATTCTTAGCCATGATTTTAATCTGTATGTTTGCTTCAACATGTACTGTATATTCACAGTGAATCGCATACATTAATTAAACTTGTTATGTTTTTTCATAATAAAGTCTATTTTCATTCTATAAGTCATAAAGAGGTCACTCAGCAAAATAAACAATACAGATCTATCAAGGCCAAGTCTTTTTTTCCCCTGTGAGTGAATGATTATGTAAGAAACTTTGAAACTTTGGAGTGTTTAGTTAATTGTGACAGATGTGCAAAGACAGATGTCTATTGTAAACATAAATAAAAAGTCCTAACAGATGTTACAGCCAAAAAACTGAATATGCAGTACAAGGAAATTAAATGTTAACGTTAGCCATTTGAAAAGAACCGTTCACATGTTCTCATGTAAACAGTTCACATTTCACATGTTCTGATGTTCTCACATGTTCCCGTCTTTTATAGAGGGACTATCGAGAGCATCCTGAGCAGCTGCATCACTGTTTGTTTTGGGAATTGTGCCATGTCGGACCGCAAGACCCTACAGCGGATACTGAGGACAGCTGAGATCATCAGTGCTGTCTCTTTTCCCTCTATCACAGACATCTACACCACATGCTGCATCCGCAAAGCCACCAGCATTGTGATCAGATCATACACACCCATCACACTCACTCTTTACCCTCATGCCATCTGGAAAAAGGTTCCAAGCGTTTGGGTCCTTACATCCAGACTGTGTAACAGCTTCTTCCCACGAGCTACCCGTCTCCTCAAAAATAAGAGAATGGACTGATACACACACACACACACACACACACAGACACTCTCTCTCTCTCTCACTTACTCAGATAAACTTAGTCACCTCAATATAATGGGACTGGCAAACACAAACACACACACACAAACACACACAAAACACACTGATCAACAACCATTTAGAAACTTTACACTCCAACCTTCAATTGCTTTTTTTAAACAATATATATTACCTGTTATTTGCACAAGAACTAACTCTACGCTACTTTAAAAATAAAATGTTTACTGTTTCATCATCTCATGGTCAAGTTACTTGCACTACCTTAACTCATTATTTTATTACCAACTTGTAATTGCATTGTGTTATGTTGTCATGTTGTCACTCTTGTTTGCACATTCGCACATCGGTTTATGCTGTTTTTTGAATATTTCTTAGACAGTTTTGTTAATTCATGGTGTTAATTGGTTTTATCTTAGCTGGTGAGCTAATTAGGTGTCTCAGTTAGATAGTTAGTTTTTTAATTTATGTTTTTTACTTATATGTTGTATCTCGTCCAGAAGGAGCGTTATTTCATTCTTACCATCTTATCTCCATAAGTGTACCAAACTGTATATGGTGAAAATGACAATAAAAGCCAACTTGATTGGACTTGACTTCATGATTAGCGCTCTTCAAACTGAAGATCAGGGAAAAATGAAATAAACCGATCAGCCAAAAATTATTGTGTAGGTTCTGCTTGTTCCACCAAAAGAAC
This sequence comes from Clarias gariepinus, assembly GCF_024256425.1. Taxonomy (NCBI): domain Eukaryota; kingdom Metazoa; phylum Chordata; class Actinopteri; order Siluriformes; family Clariidae; genus Clarias; species Clarias gariepinus. The sequence continues at coordinate 16,438,848 of NC_071111.1, forward strand.
TCTGACCTCTTAGGACCTCTCAAACACTTTCAGAGCTCTGAAGGTCTGCTGTGCTATCTTTTAGCTGCACAGCCTATAAATCTCATAGGTCCTAAAACAGATCAACTACTAACACTGTCCAACACATCCCTATTAGATTAAGCTTTGGAATTTGAGTGTCAAGTCAACATCTTGAATTCTTTACTATGTTTCTCAAACAATTCTATTACCATGAAGGGGTGTACTCAATCTGCAAAAACTGTTTAGTTAGGCTGTACATGTCAACACACTGCCTTCTTCCCACAATGCATCCTGGTGCCATCTCTTTCCCAGGTAATTTCCCACAATTTTTTAGGGCATGACTACTCTCTTCCACTGCTCCATAGTTCAGTTTTGATGCTCATATGCCCTCTGAAGAAGCTTTCAGCAAGGGACATGTGTCAGCATTGGCTACAGTACGTAGACCCATATGTAGCAAACTCGATGCACTGTGTGATCTGACACATTTCTATCATAGTCAGTAATAACATTTTCAGCAGTTTCTGCTAGAGTAGCTCCTCTTTGGGATCGGACCAGATGGGCTAGCCTTCGCTCGCTACACAGATTAATGATCCATGGGTGGCCATGACCCTGTCAAGAGTTCACCGGTTGCCCTATCTTAGACCACTCTTAGTAGGTACTAACCACTGATTACTGGCAAAACCCCACAAGAGCATAATACACCTCTAGCAATTTTAGAGAAATGTCTTTTTTTTTATGTTGTAGTGATCATTAGTCTGAAGGTGGACTGTCCCAGAGACAAGTGTTAAAAAGCCCTCTCTATCAACAGCACAATTATAACTCAGTCTAAACAGAATTACTTCTGAATGATGTCTTCGTGCTCATGGTCAAAAATGTAAATTTGGTCCATGCATTTGTATCATAAAACTTTACTGTAGGTGTCTGTTTATTTCTTGCATTTCTGTGTACTGTAGACTGACTAGTAAACAGAAAGCTTCTTCTGAAAATTCAACTACTACACAGTGATGCAGTGACTCACTGCTGCCACAGACCCAGTCTTTATGTCACAGACATTCTTATTAAACTACTTAAACTTGTAGATCAGGGCAATGTTTATCCCCTCAATGGAAAAAGAGGGACTTGTAACTTTCACTACACTCATCCAGATACTAGGTCACACAAAGTAGTGACCCAGATACTATATTCTCCTGCAGTAGCCTCCACTGCTGTTTTTTTAATAAATAAATAAACAAATAAAAACAGCTCACAAAGCTGGGCAAAAGTAAAGAGCTGGTCTACTCGTCAATGTCCTAATGTTCTGAGTGGGGGTCTTCTTCTACTGGTTCCCAGTTTGAACTAATGCATGAATTTAAACCTGAGAAGCTGAAGAGTGTGATTCTCATAGAGCTGCAATACAGTACATCCTCTGGTCACCCTTTTTAAAAATACAGAAACCGTGCCATGTTCTCAGCTCCAGGTTTTCCCAGAACACTGAAGATGCATGTTAACAACATAACCTTGACCTTGTCCAGACTTTCACTGACAAATTCTCATCTGCATCTGATGTACACTTATATGTGCACAAGCTTGGATTTACCTCTTTTGTCTTGCCTTCTCCCCCTAGGCACGTTACAGACTGGCACCCAAAGTCTGTTTTTAAATTCCCATTGCAAACTCTTTCCATGCCTGAGCTTTTGCTTCTGGAAGTACTTTATTTCCTGAGCTTATTTGGCCCTCCAGGACCTTTTAACTAAATAAGAAGAGCTTTCCATTAGCTCCAGACTCAGAAGCAAAAGGCAGTCTTCTTCAAATTCAGTGCATTTGACCAGACGTACCCACCAACATGTCCAAAGGTTTGGCTGCCAAGAAAGATGCTGGCAACTTCTATACAGCTACCTCTACAACTGAGAACTTGAATGTAAAACTATTGATTACTTGATGTTTTCTTCACTATTCTGTGTAACCTCTAGAGACTCTAGAGACTCAAGAGATCAGTCATTTCTTAAATATTAAAACATGTCACGTTTTAACATTTCTGCAATTCTGATGTTTAATGTCAACATTATTTCCTGTATCTGCATGTTTTTACATATTGTGCTGCTGCCACTTGATTGACTGACTAATTGCTTGATGGAGTGGCAAGTGAACAGATATTGCTAATATTGTGGATGGTGAGGGTAAATCCCATATGCATTTAAGTGCAAAAGTTTGTATAACCTAAGAATAAAAAACTCAAGAGCTAAAAATAAATGAACTAAATTTGATGAACTGATTATGTTACTTAAAATTGTGGTAATAGCACCTGTTTATATGACTCAGGGGCTGTCGATGTATATCTCATTTACTTCCTGATGTGCTAAAGAATAGTGCAGGTATCAATTCAAATATAAATATAGAGTCACTTCAGGTGTATTGAGACATTTTGGAAATTGGGACAATGCAACATTTATTTTCTGGCCTCAAAAGTGAAAGTAAAAAGGTAGGTTACTGATTTCTTCCAGTATAACTCCTGATAGGAATAACATGACCTAATTCTTATAACATGATATAAAGAGCTGTGGTCAGCAGTCAAACAGGAAGCTGATACCCCCCAAAAAATTTGGGCTAGGAAAAATTTAATGCTTTGGCTAGGATTTCTTCATGGCATGCATTGCTGGTTCTAGTACCAGATTTAAAAAAAAAGTGTTGTGTCAGGAAGGGCATCCAGCGTACCTGTGCAAAGTTGCATGCTGATCTGATAGTCGGTTGTGGCAACCCCTCAATAAGAGCAGTGAAAAGATCACCACCACCACCAACAACAACAACAATACCTACATATACATAAGCATGAAGTTACTTTACATCAAGTATATAATTTCTGTGAAAAAAATTGTCATGGTTGGAATGGCGCCATAGTGGTTAGTACTGCTGTCTTGCACCTCCAGGGTCAAGGGTTCAATCCCTGCCTCAGGTCTGCGTGTGTGGACTTTCCTCCCACAGTTTAAAAATATGAGGATTAGGATGATTGGAGGATGAGCACTTCATATATATATATATATATATATATATATTAGGTGAAAATATTGAAGCCTTTTATTGCAATTTTTTCTGAAAGAAATGAAATAATTAATTATAAAATGTAATTTATGTAGTAGTATTGTATGTAGTATTATAGGGTGTTCCTACAAGATAGTGAAGATGAAATTTGATTTCTTCATGCCATGGATTTCTGTATACAATGTATAATACTTTCCCAGACATGTCATTACACGTTATCATCCTTTAGGATATGATGTCCAAAATTGTCCCTGCGCATAGAGATAGAAAACACTTTTTTTTTTTCTGAATTTTAGACACCTTCATTGCCCACACAGACACACACACACACACACACACACACAGCCTGGAGGTGGAAACAGCTGGGTGGTATTTAAATTCCTCTCCGTGACATGGGGAGGCTTCCCCCTCGCTGTCACACCGGGAGGATTCCCTGAACGATGCGCGCTGGTTTCACGTCAGGAGCGATCCTCGTTATTTTGTCATCCGGGTCTCCACCTCGCCTCTCGCGCGTTCAACTCGTCTCTATTATTTACTTTCCAGTGACCACAGAGCTCGCGCTGCTGGCGCTCCGTGCGCGCGCTTGTAATCGGGTTTAAAACAAGGTTAACCTTTTTTTTTTTTTTTTTTTGGTAAACTTTAGTGCAAAATCAGATTCCTCAGGCTTTCACTGATAAGTGAATCCGATTCTACAGGTCTTTTCTGGTGCACGTTTCATGGCTCCGGAATGGAGATAGCCTTGGTGAGTTTGGAGAACGGAGGCGCGAGAGGGAGCGCGAACGATGCCGGGGAAGGCTGTGGCGGCGCGCGCGAGCGCTACAAGGATGAGAGTGTCAAGGAGCTGAACCTGGAGCCGAGCGCGTGGAGAATGAACGACATGAGCGACACGTTCAGCTGCGCCGAGAGCGCCGTGGATGCGCTGCTGCGCGCCGACCGCGTCCCTCACCTCTTTGACGAGGACCTGTCGGACGTAGTGGACGTGATGGACAACGTGGATCATGACGGGAGCAACGAACGCGTGCTCATTAACATCGCGGGGCTGAGGTACGAGACGCAGCTGGGCACCCTAAACCAGTTTCCTGACACCTTGTTGGGAGACCCAGACAAAAGGATCAAGTACTTTGACCCACTTCGGAATGAGTACTTCTTTGACCGGAACCGGCCAAGTTTCGATGGGATCCTGTACTTCTACCAGTCAGGAGGGAAAATCCGGAGGCCGGTCAATGTGTCTATAGATGTATTTGCTGATGAAATACGGTTCTACCAACTGGGTGAAGAGGCTATGGAGCGTTTCCGTGAAGATGAGGGCTTCATAAAGGAGGAAGAGAAACCCCTACCACTCAATGAGTTCCAGAAACAGGTGTGGCTTATTTTTGAGTACCCCGAAAGCTCGAGTCCTGCCCGTGGCATCGCCATTGTATCAGTGATTGTCATCACCATATCCATCATCACTTTCTGCCTAGAGACGTTGCCTGAGTTTAGGGACGAGAGGGAGCTTCAAGCAGCGAGCAGGACAGCTGCCAACTCCACTTTACAAGCTCGCCCTTCTCTCACTTTCTCCGATCCCTTTTTTGTTGTTGAAACCACCTGTGTGATTTGGTTCACCTTCGAGCTTATCGTCAGGTTCTTTGCCTGCCCCAGCAAGTCAGAGTTCTCCAAAACTGTCATGAACATCATAGACATCATGTCCATCATGCCATACTTTATCACTGTAGGGACGGAGCTGGTGGAGCAACAGTATGGTCAGGATCATGACAATGGACCACAGCAGCAGCAGCAGGCCATGTCACTGGCCATCTTGCGAGTTATTAGACTAGTGAGGGTGTTTCGCATCTTTAAGCTCTCACGCCACTCTAAAGGTCTTCAGATCTTGGGGCAGACTCTAAAGGCCAGCATGAGAGAGCTAGGCCTCCTTATCTTCTTCCTTTTTATTGGTGTGATTCTTTTCTCAAGCGCTGTGTACTTTGCTGAGGCTGACGAGCCTGAGTCGCATTTCTCCAGTATCCCAGACGCCTTCTGGTGGGCTGTAGTTACAATGACCACCGTGGGTTATGGTGACATGAGGCCTGTAACAGTTGGTGGAAAAATTGTAGGTTCATTGTGCGCCATCGCTGGTGTGTTGACCATTGCACTGCCAGTGCCTGTGATCGTATCCAACTTCAATTATTTCTACCATCGAGAGACTGACCAGGAACAAGCTGCACTCAAGGATGAACCCTCCAATGATGTCCATGGATGCAGCAGGTCACCTCCCAATTCCGCAGGAGATATAGAAAGTCAGGACACACCAGTGGGAAAGGCTAACATTAAAGCAAACAGCAGCACAGACATTAAAGGTTCCCTCTATGCGTTTTGCCTAGACACAAGGGAAACAGACTTGTAGTGTTAATTTGCATTATAATCATCCATCACCAATAATGTAAGGTGTGTTGATACCTTTAAGTTAAATTTCATTAATATAGATTGATAAAGACTTTTTAAGTCTTATATACCGGTCTATGTCTGCACACCTGAAATAATCAACAGTTCACTGCAATTGGTGAAGTTTTTTTTTTTTTTAAGACAGAGCTGCTGCTTATCTGTTCGACATATCTCAAACTGCAAAAAAATTCTTAAATGTCCTGTCTTAAATGTACCGTGTCAGCAGGCTCATGGTGGCTGATATGGTTGTTAAAAATGCAATAGAAATCATGCAGCCATGATATTTCGGATTGTTTCATGAATAGAAGCACATATATGATTTGAATAAATTATAGAGACCTCCAAAGCACAGATTAGTATTTTATTTTACACACGGAGTATGAGGATACAAACTTTTTTCAAATAAGTTAATACAATTTAATTCCATTTAAAGGGATGTGTAAATGTACTACAGACAAATATGGAAATCATGCATTTTTTCTGAATTCATATGGAGAAGACTATTTCATTCTGTTGTGGACAACAGAATCAGGATGGACAGAGAGTCACACAGAGAATAAAGGATCAATACCTGACTGTGAGAGCATTTCCAACCCAGGTGTGCTCGATACTAATCTTCATGAAGAGGATCACCTCTAGACTATCTTGCAGATAAAAGGTCAGTAGCATCATTCTATAGTACTACATGTAATGCGCAAACCGGCAATGTTAAAACAACACGTATTATATTAGTTTTTGTAAAAGTTGGTGTAATTATGGGTCCAGTACGATAAAGTAAAAATTAAATAATACTTTTGGAGTTTAAATAAATTAAATAATACTTTTAAATATGAGCGACATGTATTTGGGAAAAACTCTATTATTTTTCGATAAAAAAAATGTTCATGCAGGGAAATATGTAGAAATTCTTCTTAGATGAATGGAAAGATCTTAAAAATTTGAAAGAAAATATAATTAGGTCTTGGGTCTTAGCTGGGTAGGTCAAATACATTTTAGCCGAAAATCCGTCGTGCTGAAACCAGCATGAGTCACAAGATCAGCAAAGTCAAGAAAGCCAGTTACACTGGCAAGCATACAAACCCAGGCCACAGTGATTCACAGATGATTTGGTAAGCTTTGGATCATGAGTGCTTTCTCTCTCCACACATTTTTTTCATTCAGTCATACTGATACTTGTTAATATAATTCATTCTGTTTATAGAAATTAGGATTTCATTATTTTTAAGAAAGCCATACCATGCATTTTTTACTGACAGTTTAAGAGAAATGTTTAAAGAGTGATGAAAACATGAGAAGACAGTTAAAAGAAATTCCTGCCTTACTGTGGTTGCGTTCCTAATATTCTTGTATACTGCCACATATTGCTTGTCTTACGATTATAATGTGCTTGCTCAGAGTGAATGAAAGCAAATACAAATGCTTCACAAAAAAGAAAAAAAAATATTATTTCCATAATCAGTTTGACTTTTTTTTACTTTGGAAAATTGACCTCTCCAATTTTTTTGGGCAAGATAAACATGATAGATAAAGAGACAGATGTTGGAAATTGTATATTTATTAAATAGTACAATTAAATAGTACAGTGTATCTCCTATTACAGTTTAGTAATCCCACAGGATGTAAGAGCACTGCACTTCAAATACAGGCTGATACTAGCTCTGTGACTGGTTTGGCCACATTCTAATGGCTGATATGGGCCTATACAATATGATGACATGCTAAGGCCCTTTCTTAAGTATTGCAGTGCATTAGTTATCTTTTTTTTTTTTTATCATCCCTAAAAAGAAATGTTTTACTTACCACATAAAGAATATATATGCTTAATATCTATGCTTATCTATCTTATCGCAATAATCTGTGCATAATGAGTACATTAAAAAAAAGGACTCTGTCCTTGTTCACCCTTTAATTTTCTATTTTACTAAAATAAAGTTTTTAATGTACCATAAATTTCAAACTTAACAAACCATAATTTATCATTATTTATTTTTGTTTATATGTTGCATTTACTTTAAATATGTTGATACGGGAATTATTTTGGCAGTGAGTAGGCACTACATTACCTCAGTTTGTCACAAAGTCTCCTCTAATTCTTTTTTACTGAAAATCACATAGGACAATCAGCCTGTCCCTGTAGTTAGGATAACACACTATTTGTTAGCTTGCACTGCATTGCAACACAACGGCAGGAAATGGCTAAAAGTTGGAATTTTATTTAGCCTGTTTTGCTATGTTACACAAGTTCATATAGTACATAAAGTGAAAATGTTTGCCTATTTCTCTGCACTCCGTAGAGACAGTAAAGTGTCTTTAATAAGGTACCTGACTCGTCTGTGCCTAGATCCTGAAAGGCGTTCTTCATATTAGTGGACAGTCTCCACTTTAGGCACTTTAACACATAAATTATTATTTAGTCATTCATCATAAAGCAAGTTATTACGTTTCTACTGTGAATAATTCAGTAACTACAGTGAAACTTTAAAGAGGTTTGATGAGTTAACCTCATAGTTAGTGTTCCATTGGAAATATTATATCCTAGAGTGCAGAGCCAAAAAACCATGTCCAACTATTTACAGACTGTGCAGTGGCTGGGACTAGAATCTCCATGCCACTGTCATAGATACTTTTGCATTATTAACTAGTCCATTCACAAGGGACTTGGATCTATGACTTAACATTAAATTCTGTTACGTTTGTGGGAAATGCTCTAACAGCACTTTAAATCTGCTGAATGTTTCCCCAGCTTGAGGGAATACCTGAAATGTGGGATTACCCGACTGAAAAAGGCCTGTATTTTTATAAAGAAATCTGGTCTATTTTTTTTTTCTAGCCATTTGTGAAAATTTAAGTAAATAATAATGTGCATATTATACACCAAGGCTAGTATGTTTAATACACTCAGCATGATATATATTATATGCAGGTTAGGAGTGGAACTGTCAGGTTTGTGTTTTAAAAACTAAAATGAAAAAGAAGTGTTTGGACTGTAAGTGGTTGTCAATGCATGCTGTTTGGAGAGTATTATATGACAGAGGCAGAGTTGGGGAGTACTAGTCAACCTTTTGTCAAGCTTGATTTATTGGTAGGTGCTTTGAGCTTTGGCAAGGCTTTTCATTCATGATGCTCTCAGACCAGCATTGTGGATGGAGTTCAATTCATTATGCAGTTAAACAATTACACACTTAGTAGAATTGGTTCATATTTTTATGGTATTATTATTATTAGTAGTAGTAGTAGCAGTAGTAATTCCACTTTACTGCAAAAGGACATTGGTGTTATCTGCTAATAAATACATTGTGTGTCTTGGCATCATTGTTTGTGTAGTTTTAACTGTTGTAAAATGTTGTATATGCTTAAATAATCCATTGCACATATTATAGAGGAGTAAACAGGCAATGTAGTTTGATCAAGCAAATATTTTCAACACCCTGCACAAGCTAGTCATGACAAGGGAGAGCGGAAGTTCACTGGATTTCCTCATCCATAATTAGGTTAATAACAGGGACAAAAGCAACTGGCAAGTCTAACAATCTTCCATCCGTTCTAGAGCCTGAAGTGATTATAGCTATGATGGCATGGTGTGGTGCAAGGTCACAGACCAGAAAAGGCCAACAGCATGAGGCTTTGGCATGGTTGCCATGGAATGGTTGGCATATCAACTGGCATAGAACACAGGGCAAGAGGGCAATGGGAAATGCTTCTGTGCTCAGATGACAATTTATTGTTTATAAGACTTTTAGGATGGTGTTATAGATAAGAAAACTATGACATATCAATTTATGCTTATTTGACCTTGTGACTTATTCAGAACTGGTAATATAAGCTGACGAAATACATTGCTTCAGTCTTTTTATATGCAGTGGAAAAATTGCTTTAAAAAGAGTTGGTTTACACATACAGTATGGCTAAAGTGACTCTTTGAGTTTTCTATTAGGTTTGAGTACTGTAGATCATGCCACTTATGGTGTAAGATTCTTTATGAAGTGGATTTTTTTTTTATTTTACTTGGCACTGTCAGAGGGTTAAACTAAACTTAATACTACTCTTCAGTTAGCCAATATTGTGAAAAATGCACTGTGTTCCAAGATAAGTATCGCAGGTACCTGAAACACACCGCTGTGCACTCAGTGCCCACATAAATGCCCAGGTAGCAGTTAAATGTGTACTGTTATTGGATTATATTAGAATACTACTCTGCACAGTTGTACTTTTCGCTTCACAATATGCAAGCATAATTCGCCTTTTGTTTATGCACCTCCATCTTTCAAAGATGGATATTTTCCATGAAAGAATTTTAAAAAATGGGTGGTGTATGAATGCTAGGAGGAAGCATACAAGTGCTTTAAATTACGACACGCTTTCTTCATTAGAGCAGGCAGACTAAGCTGTAGGGAAACACATCTGTTCCTCGTGTCTGACCTGAATCTGCCTTAAAGCTCCAACTGTAACAAACAACACAACCTTTATTACTAATACAGCTCTATGAGGAATAATTGTAACCCTATGCAAGATACATTTGTACTTGACAGTAATTTGGTTTGCCATGAGAGTTAGACAGTCTACTAATTTGTTCTTCTAATGCAAAGCTACCAGAAGTATTTTTAATATTCAGAAGGGGCATGGGTTCAAGGAAATGACTGTTGTTTTAATTAGACAACATCTGAATTGACGCAGTTGGAACTAACCTTAGTGCTGAACTAACACTGCAGGTCAAAGCCCTTGAAACACCCTACATTTTTAATTTTGGGGTTAAACAAGCAGTGGGCTCGTTTAAATAAGGAAGGAATCAGTGCATGTAGACGTGTTTGACACATTGAAAATCTAATTGGCAAAAGAAGCCTAGATTACTATCACTATATTTCTCCTTAACTTGCAGGTTTAACTCGAACATACTCTATAAGCCCACCTTTAATAAAGGTATTCATTTATAGTCACAATAAGAACAGTGTTGCTTTCTTTAGTAAAACACATGTTCAGTATTTTTTTCTTAATTGTCAGTTTGCACCATTTCATTGTGTGTGGTATTACTAGTGATAAAGCTGTAACAAAATATACTGTATTAACTTCCAGGTGGACTTACTATAAGCAAAATGTTGTGTATGCTTATAACAAAAAAAAAAAATCCCCCCTTTTTTCCTCTTATACTGCCACTTCTTTTATTGTAAAGTTTTCCACCTTGTCCTCTTGGTGAGCTGCTCTTGCCGTAGTCTCTTAGAGTGATAGAAGGAGATGAGTAGTGGCCCAGATGGGAGATATTACATCAAGCTAAGTGTCTGATGTTGCAAAGACACAAAGAACAGTGCGAACCGGAGTGATATGCGGGATTGTGGTAGTGTAGATATAGTGATTGAGTGATGGCCACCCCTGTACTTACCTGCTCATATGGTCCTAAAGTATTCAACTGTACTCATGCTTTATTTTGTTCCCTGAAGTCCACTTAGAAATTTTATATGATTTTGTTTATATAAAACCTCTTACGCTTGTATTAAGTGTTTTATGACTGCTGTGATGTAAATAACCTCTATTGTGACTAAATTATCACCTCACAAGTAATGTCAGGCACACCGTTACGAAACTGTCTAGGAAACACTTGAAAATAAATAATGGCACCTGCAAGTTTAAAATGATTTTAAGAAATTAATAATAATTAGATTTTTATTGACTTGATGACCACTATTTGGAAAAACATAGGGACATATCATCACCTGTGTCCCTGTAAACAAAATGAGGTTGATGAAGACAAGTTCTTTCAGGGATAGAAATCTAATAGCTCCCTATTTTTTTTTTAATTATTATATGTTATTATGGTATTATTTTAATTATCAGTATAACAAAGCTGCCAGGTCTACTGTATGTTTAACCACCATAACAAAGATTATTATTTAATTTCCAACCTGTAAAGCTGTATGATTAAATCCCCAAATAAGATTAAAATCCTTACTAAAAAAAAATAAACAACAACAACAGCATTTCACCTTAATCAAACCCCTTAAGGGGAAAAAAATGTAAGTAAAGATTTCCGTAAAACATTCATGTGCTTGGTGGTCCTGCAGTGCTATCATCATTCTAATTATGTACACTGATTTCACTGCTGATTCCTGCTGCATCTGCGCTAGATTATCCCAAACATGTCTGCCCCATCTGCACTCTATGGACAACTGCATTATGTAGTTAGTCCCTATTACTCTCTCCAGGAAAGCTGCTCACCATGCTCTAAGGCAGCCTCTAATTAAGAGGACAGCTCTGTAGAAGACGTTATAGTGATACGCTATAATGATATTACTCTACATTTGGACTAAATCTACCGATAAGAAAGATTATTCGGATTTTTTAAAAAGCTTATATTACAAAATAATCTAAATAATATTACAAGATAAATAAAAAAAAATTATTATTATACGAAATACAGCAGCGTGAACAGTAAAATTGCTATCATTAATGCTAGCACAAAATAAAATAAAATGGTAAAATGTTAGTCGATGTTAGTCTAGACCAGAGGTGTCTTATTTATGAGCATTTAGTCTGTCTTAACATTTACCTAGTCACTTACTTTTTAAATTATAGTTGATTTGCCTCTTTTTATCAGTTTTTTTTTATTTTTATATTTGCTTTAAATGTTAAACATCTTGCCCTTCACCAAGCTACAAAATATTTTTTTTTTCTTCCATGCTGTTGTATGTACAATGATTTTCTCTAGCTGGGAGCTTAAGAATTGCTGTCAATAACTCCTTATCAGATTTCATTTAACTATCCAGAGCTTCTCTCACCTCCCGTTCATTTTCACATGAACGGGAACATTGCAAAGTGCGACATTGCACTGGAGGTGGCATCAGGTTAAATCTGGAAGTGTGCTTTTTCACAATGCTGGCTCCTCCACACATACATGGAAATGTATCCTTTACCAAACTAAGTGTTCTTTTTTTCTTTCTTTTTAAAAAAATCATCTAAATGCAGGAAAAAAATGTCTTGCTTTTGAAGTTTAATCAACAGCTTGGATGGATAAGCTACAATACCTAGGGTTGGGTATCGTTGGGATTTCTTTACAATAAAGAATAATTTTTCATTAAACATTTTTCTTTTAAAATAAACAATATATTAAAGGTACATAAATATAAGTACATGCAAAACACAACAAATGTGCATACTACTGTACCTAACTTAACTACTGTATATGGAGCCCCTCAGGAGTTATGTGGTACAATAGAAAAAATAATCAAACCTTTTACAGAAATATAAAGATATTTGCCTTATCTGGCAAAACACGACAACTCTCCTGAATTTACAAGGCGTTTTAAAAAAGTTATTTAAAAAATTCAATTCAATTCAATTCAATTTTATTTGTATAGCGCTTTTAGCAATTTTCATTGCCGCAAAGCAGCTTTACATAGTCAAAAGAATTATTTAAGTTTGTATGAAATGTGAATTTGTATGAATCAAAATGGTCAGTTTGTCCCTGGTGAGCAAGCCGAGGGCGACAGTGGCAAGGAAAAACTCCCTGAGATGGTAATAGAAAGAAACTTTGAGAGGAACCAGACTCAACAGGGAACCCATCCTCATTTGGGTGAAACAGAAAGCAGTAAATGATCTGCATTTATACAGTGTGTAGGGTGGGAGGCAGTTCAGCTATAATAGCTGATGTTAATTGATGTTAATATGGAGTCCAGGTAGTTATTGAAGACCCAGGTAGAAAAGATATCCATCTTCAACCAATACTCCACTAACAATATGAAGTAATAGGGAATTATGTTATAACCAAAGTGGCTGGGATTTTATCAACAGCATACCTAATGATTCAGTCTTAGCATCTTCTTGAGCCAGCTTTGAAAGGCGTGTTCACGTTTTCCAACAGACAGAGATAAAGTGGCAACTTAAGGTTTTCAAATGCTAGGTTGTTTTCAGAACAGAGGTATGTAACCAGGAACGCTGCAATTTCTTTGTGTTCTTTTTAAAGGGAAAATTGACTAATTTTAAATCATTATGGATTGTTCGTGTTTGTTAGTGTTGACATAATTGTGATATAAGAAGAATAAAATACATTGGGACATTATTAGCAAATAGTAAATTACAGGAAGTTTGGTAATAACATCACATCATCTTGACTGGCCAGTTGATGATTTTCCAGTAATGGCACATTTCATCTTGTTTTAATTCTTTACCTTTCAGCACACCGCCCTGTGGTGTAAATACTGTAGTTTTAAACTGGCAACACAGTTGGAATACATATAAATATGTCAGATGTCAATGAATTTGCATGGCGCAGAAATTCCGAGAAGTGGAAAGCAGAGACTTTATGAACTAGAGTGGCAGGTTGTAAGGGTACTGTGCAATATATGTAGAATTACTGATGATTTATTATATCATAGAACAGGTGAATGTGCTGTAAGGCGGTGGTACACCAGTTGTCAGTAGGCTGGTGACATTGTACACTTTAGAGGAGGACTGTCAGAGTTATTACATAATTACGTAATGCCTGAGGTACACGACAAGATTCATACAGAACTGACTGGTGTTAAGATGTGACTACAGATACAGTGACAGATTTCAATTACAGGATTTTTTTAGCCATTAAACACTTTTCATCCAATGATCATAAATCTTGGAATCAGGGATTTAAATTACAAATACAATGACAGTTTAGATCAGCAGTCTTTGGTTATCAGTCCATGCCATATTCCAGGATTGTGCCGTTTTTGTTTGTTTGTTTTAAATAAAACAGCATGTGTTCCCTGACACAAAAGAATCTTATGTTATAAATATAGAACAAGTTTAATATCTTACAGAGTGCACTGGGTCACAGGCTGTGAGACATAATGCTGGTTGAAACGGACACTTATGAGTTGCTTATGAGTTCAGGTTATCTAATAGGGATTTAGAAACAGCTGTTGGACTTTTTGTATATTTTATGTTTTTAAAGGAAAGATTTTAATCAGTATAAATAAATGTTCTAACCAATATTGTAATAAAATTATTTCTTCTGACTCTATTCGAAGTCTTATACTACTTTCAGAGTTTGAGTTATTGCTGTTATCACTTGTTAAGGTTTTCCCGATGTTGTGTGAATTTTTCCATGCCCCTATTTCTTTCATCTCTCTTTGATCTATGTCCCATGCCTATCAAACAATTCCCCATTGTGGTTCCTCATTCCTTACATGCTAATACTTCTAATGTCTTGTCTCCTGGACATGCCAATGTTACTCCTATCATGTGTCTTTATCTGAGTCTTTTTTATGTACGGGACATTCGTGGCAGGTCGACTGACCAAAAGCTTAAATATGCTTTCTTTGCTACAATGAACAGAAAACATTCGATGGCATTCGAAGGCATGACAGACACATCAAGCAATAATTCTTCCTTCAATTCATTTCGAACCTAACCCCACTAGAATACATCATATGTTCAAAATTATGTTTGAAAATTAGTTTATGGAACTAAAGTGCTGATGCACAAAATGCTTATTTGGTTCAGTTTGATGCTCCTGCTTTAAATAACATCTGCGGTTCCTGCAGTGTAATAGTGATTCAAATCAGAAACTCATCCCAGACCTATCCTAAATAACTACACTGTTCTAGGACACATTCCTAGGAGATTCTTCAAAAGGTTCTTATAACTCATGTTACTAGACCATTTTAGAGGAAATGCTTTGCTTGCTAGTATTTTGCCGAAAGAGGATTAAATTCCCATAAGATACAGCTATAATCCATGAATTGCAGTTGGTCTATCAAGCAATGCATAGAGAAACGATTAAATATAATTTTTAAGCATTAGACCACATGTCTCAATTCTGCACCTGCTGGCAAAATGAGTTTCCTTCAAAAATGCTTAAACTGCGTACAGCACTCAAGATCTCAGGCTTCACAGTTTGCTTTGATCTGACAGAGAATTGAAGCGATTGGAATGAGTTGAGGAACAGATGTGCATGTACCCAGTGTTCCTCCATTTCCTGAAGTGTCTGGATTTACAAACATGCATGGATGTTGCATACGTGCCCCTTCCCCCCACACATTCTCACTCACCATATGTGCTTTGACCTTTTTATATCGCACCATAGCAGAAACATACAGTACATATAGATAATAGATACAATCAACCTCTGCTCAAACAGCCTGTTTTTAAGCTTCAGGGGTTTATGGAAAAAATCAGCGTACCTCAGAATTCAGTTTAGTCTAATTTATTCACTTATTCTTACGCTAAAAGATAATCTCCAGTGACATTAGTGCAGATTACATAACGTTAAAAATGTTACATTATGCTATACAGCTAACATGCGGCTTGACGAATGGCTCGGACAAAAATTGTGAGGTGGTGTCTTGTCTGCTGTGAGCATGCAGTTCATATGAAAATGGCGAAGGTTAAACACACTGTGCAGTGACTTGTGCTGTATTCATGTAATAACTGCCTGCAAACAGAAGTCTGATGTAAGACTGAAATGCACATATGATGTTTTGCAGGTAAAACATGTTCTGCTACACCTTACAGTACCATCTGTGTGCTTATTTTGAAGACAGTTTGCTTTGTTGTGTACAAAGAGCATTAGCTGAAGCGGTGCATCTAGAGTTAATCTCTGTGATGGCAGGATTTGGATGGGGGGCTCAAACAACCATGACGATGAGTGCGTTATCCTGTCTTCATATGGAAGTGCTTGAAGCAATGAGGAAACAATGCACCGGCTTCTTACATAAGCTGCTTTCAACACTGCCCACAGCTTCATCTCTCACTGCTGTGTAATGAAAGCATATGAGTGTTCAAATAAAACCCTGGCCTTTACTAAGCAATCCCATTTTTAATGTTAGCACCAATACTGCATGCCAAATTTTCCTTTTTTTTTTTTTGCTGTTGTTTTGTCTGTTTGTTTAGAATCAGAATCGGGTTTTATTCGCCAAGTACGTTGAGACACACAAGGAATTTGATTCCAACTGTTTGTAGCTCTCAGAGTACAGACAAACATAAAACACTGTACAAAAAAAAACAAAAAAACATTTGTACACAGTAATTACACAACATTTTGCTTGTGATTAAATAATATTAAATAAGGGCGGGAGGATCCTGAGTATGTGCAGTAGAGTGTACATAAAGCGATTGTAAAATACGGCAAGTAGCCCTGTGTGCATCGTATGTATGCAAAAACAAAGTAGTATAGTAGTATTGTGCATTTAGGGAGTTTGATGGAGGCATGGTGGTGCGTTTACACAATATACAGTACGATACTGGTTGTTTGATGTGTGCAAATAACAATTATTTAAAGACGGGTGTAAGACGGTTGTGCAAATAATGATTGATAATACTGTTCTTGCAAAAAAATTAATCTACAGTATTGTTCTAAATAAATGAATTTATGTGGTGCAGTGTGTGATGTTGTACATGCATTTTTGGCCGTGTAGGTAAACCTCAGTGTAGCAGTGAGGCTGTTGTGTAAGAATTTTGGAAAAAGTTTAAATACATTCACCGGTAAACATGCCAGATGCTCTTTTTGAGTCTCAAAATGACAAGGCACTGAACAAGCCCCTGATTGGCCTGTGTGAATAGAAATAGACGAATCCTTCTGTTGAAAAGGGGGCACGTAATTTGACATGAATGTGTCAGACCAGCATTGCATAGGATAAAGGGCAGTTGGTTGTCTATGGTTATCCTATGCTTGTGTGCAGTGACAGATGGAGGTCTGATGATGAGGTTGTTGTTGTTTTTAGGGAGAGCATAAGAAGCTTGATATGGTGATGTATCTTCTGGAATGAACAGCAGTTCAGTTTTAGCTGATGAGTCGCTCACTCATCATCTATACCGCTTAATCCTTTATACAGGGCCTGGAGCCTATCCCCGGAAACTTGGGGCACAAGACAATGGACAGGGTGCCATTCCATCAAAGGACACACACACACAGACACACAGACACACACACTATGGGCTATTTGGGAACAGCAATTAGCCTAATCTTCATGTCTTTTGACTGTGGGAGTACTCCTAAGCACGGGAAGAACATGCAAACCCCATGTACACAGAGACGGGAATCGAACCTGTCCAGGAATCTAACCTGGGACCCTGGAGGTGCATGGCGCTACACCACCACATACCCACTACACCACCATGCTGCCCTGATGAGTCACTGTTCATGATAAAATTTCATTTGCCACACATGATAAAATCCAAGCAGAAACATGAGCATCTGAGGGACGAAAAAAGAGAATGAGTTGAGTGTCAGCTGCATATTAATGTTATGAAAATCCATGTGAGAGTATAACTTCACAGTACTGTATAGGGAGAACAGAAACGGACCAAATAGTCTTACTAGGCCCAGTGATTCACAAGAATAAATGAGAGTCATGAGTTGGTGCTGTTAAGTGAAGATGAAAGTCTAAGATGGATGAGGATTGATGATATTTCAGCTCATCTAGCAGCAAGAAGCTTCTCAGTGATGGCCACAAGGGGGGATCCTGTGGAAAATCCCACTTTGATGCCAGGTTAGTTAGACTCCAGAAGGTTGTTCTGGGTAAGAGAGAGAGAGAGAGTTGATTATAGATTTAATTTGAGATTTGAGAGCTTCTGGAAAATAGATATGTTATATTGGTCTGATGTTGCAGATGTCTGAGTTGGTTTCTTCAGAGTGTGAATAATCATTGGTGTTTTCATTGCAGATGAAAGCAACTTCAGCTGTTTTTTTTTTTGTCTCCATGACTTAATTCAGTCTCCTGGATTTTTTTAAATGCTTGTAAATTCTTTCATGTTTTTTTCCTCAAGATATTTCAGTAACCCTATTTCTTCTAAAGTAGATTCTCTTTGACCTAATCTGGTTTCTATCATCTAGAACGATTTGGTTTTATATCTATCCTGTTATTTAATTTTAAATAGTTGCCAGCATTCACTCAAAACTGCTTGCAATATACAGTATATATATAGGATTGTAATATGCAAGTTGATGACCCATGCTTTATACTGCATTGCATTGCATGGAAAATAAGATAATAGAATTTAAAGTCAATGTAGTGAAATACTTGATACGCACATGTGCATATATCTCAATTTTAAGCCTGCCTTTCATGTTTAATAAGACAATTTACAGACACAAAAATCTCCTTTATGTGACAAAAAAGGAGTGCATTTTTTGAGACTAATTATCTTAAATCAAGTCTCAAAATCCATTCAGTTTTAGATTTGGATCAATTGCTACAAATGGCTTGATCAAATGGCTACATGTCTCTTTTACTGTTGTAATAAAAATCATGTTCTTTTACAGTGTGATAGAAGCTAATGTACAGTAGGTGTTAATCAGAACACAAAGCAGGTGAACACCACAATGCTTAGCACAACGTTGAGCTCTTCTTAGCACTTTGCACATCAAATGTTTCTGCACATGTAACATAAATAATTTCATAAATTAAGAAAAAACCTGGAAGGAAGGTATTTCAGGTTGCTGGTGATATTCATAGCAGTCTTTAAAACACAGGCAGTTTTAAGTGATTGCTGGCAAGTCCTTGATCATTAAAAAAATATTAAATAAAAACAGTCTAAGTATAAAACTAGTTTGGAAGGAACAGTGTTTAGAATCACCGAACAAGCATTAAAGGATTTACAAGCAATGGATAAGACAAGGAGCTTGGGTGAAGGTTTGGAGGCAAAAAAAGAGTAGTTGAAACTAATTACAGAGTAGTAAACGAGAACAGAAAATAAGAGAGTAGGAGGAATATGGAAAGCCTACAGGTTCCAAAATGGATGAGTTTAGGAAAGGGGTCAAAACTAGAGTGGATGTGAGAGGGAATTTCTTAAAACTCTTTCTCACCTGTTTTTTTTCTTCTCCTTCTTTCCTGGAAACTCTGCTTAATATCACAAATATTTTTCAGTCTATACCTATTGATTGCATTTTAGGCTGTACATTTGTTTACCTTGCCTCAGCAACAAAAACAAAAAGGTCCATTTTAGAAGGTTTTTTTCCATTTCAGAAGGCTTTTCCAATAATTTATTGGCCTGCGGTAGAACTGGAACTGGCCTAAGAACTGTCCAACACATTATTTAAAAACTAAAGGATGGTGTTGAATGTTCATCTTCAGGTAAGAAATGGGGGCTGAACTAAATGATAAATCAATGTAAACAGAGATCAATAATGAAAATAAGTGCATTTCCACACAGTGTGACAAGAATCAGATTAAGATTAAACAGCTATATGGCTTCAAGAAAATCACTTGTTAGTGAGACTAATCAGAACAAAAGCCTTAACTTAAAATTCCAGAGCGATGGGTGCATCATGTGCCTTTCACCTCCAGAGCCTGGGGTTAATACCTGGCCAGGCTCGAATCCCGTCTCTGTGTGCATGAAGTTTGCATGTTCTCCCCGTGCTTGGTGGTTTTTCTCTAGGGTAGTCTGGTTTTCTCCAACAATCCAAGGACATTCTGATTTGGCTAATTGGCGTTCCTAAATTGCCCGTAGTCTATGAGTTTATTTTTGCTCTGTTACCTGCATTTGCACACATGATGTACTGTACATCTCCAGCAAGAAAGAGAATCTACATATAGAAATTTAAATAAGTTTTTCTCGTATGACATTATATGATACCCTTTTATACTCTTTAGAATTCAATATTACGTTGGATCACCGTACACCAGAGGACACCTCCAAATGGACGTGTGCTAAAATTTAATAATCCCAGCTGTAAATGCTCAATTATTGAATTAAATGATACTATTTATATTTGTACCCTTTTTTGTGTGTAGAAAAAGAAAAACAAAATATCCAATTCTCCTTTCTCATTTCATCACTGAGTTCAGCTGGCTCAGATGTCTAAAAATGTCTGTTTGTAACTCATGATACAGAGCATATTTGGTTCACTTATTGCTGTTGGGTTGAGTTTGTTTTCTTTTCCGCAGTTGAACCGGGTTTGGATTCACATTTTGGGCCGTTAAGGTTAATGAATTGGGCCTGAGAAAACCATGCATAAAATTTATTTGGTCACTTTGGTCCTCTTGTTCTCCTAATCTACTCATGGCTTTTGTAATCATCTTCAGAGGTCTCCAAGTTGTGCTTCATCTTCCAAAACAAACTATTCCAAGGAGTTCTAAATACAGCATACACTTAATGCTCACTTTACTAGGAACCCCCACTCATTCGTACAGTTTGTCAAAAAAAAAAACATTTTTATTAACAGCAAAATTAATAAATGCAAAATTGTAATAGATAATAATTCTATGCAATTCAAGTTTGAAAGCATACACACTTCAAAGGTCAGAATTGGGGAAAAACTAACCTGAGTAATTCTATGGCCATTGAACTGACTTGAGTGTTTCACAAACTGCTAATCTCCTGTGATTTTCACACATAATAGTAACACAACAGAGTAGTGTTTAAAAAAAATAATTCAGGAAAAAAAAAATCTAATTTACTTTGAGCAAAAATACCTTAGAGATGACAGAGATCAGAGGATAATGGTTAGACTGGTTTTTGCAGTGACAGGATGGTTTCAGCAACTTAAATAGCCTCATATCACAACCATGGAGAGCAACACAAGCACCTCAATACACACACCACAAGCTGGATGAACTACAACAGCAGAAGACTGTGTCGGGTTTTACTCCTGTCAACCATAAAATAGGAATACACAAACCTACAATGGAGATATGAAGATAAAAAAATATATATCTGGATTCCCGTCTTTAGCTATCAGGTATAGATGAGAGGATTGCACGAATGATATATGGCCAATGTTCGTGAATGCATTGCAGTCTTGCTGTAGAATGGCCAGAGAGTCAGTAATCTACAAGAAGTAACTATATGACTAGTTCTGCAAACAAAACAGAGACAGACTGTTAGTCACTGACGTCAATGTCAGCATGATGGCAGAAGGCAAGAATGTTCCCTTCACAAACTGCTCCGAGTCGGCGTGTGTGGAGCACACTCATGGCAGCATGTTTGTTAATGTCTAATATCTTTGTCTTAACAGCAAACTGACCGAATTCAGTTAGGATGGCTTAGAAGACGAGAGTCCTCAAATGATGATAGGTCTATTTTGGAGGGTTTGTTTGACAACAGGATTGACACTTATCCTTGGGTGACACCAGCTTGACAAATAGATGCAGAAGCACACACACACACACACACACACACTCCCGCTGTCCTGAACATCTGAGCAGGTTCACACTCACACACTTGCTCTTTCTATTTTGTGCTTTTTCAAACACACACTCCCACATGTAGTCTCTCTTCTGCTCTCTCCGCTTGCTCTCTGCACTCCCACACATCTATTTACACCCACATACACACTCTACACATAGCTTCGGACACACATACTTTCTCCTTTTTGTTTCATTTATGGTGATGTGGTAATATTGATCTTTATGGTGGACAATGTGAGACAGGGTAGTTAGGAGGCAGAGACAAGAGCAAAGAAAGAAACAAAGAGAGAAGCTGGGCTTGAAGGGCCACTGTCGAGTTTGTCTCTAGTATCAGAGCCATTTGAACAAGCATGTGTCACACTGTTGCTGCTGTTCAGCAAATAAACTTACATGGAAAAATTGTAAAAGGCATATTTAAAACTCCATTGTTATTAGTCTTCACAAATCCAGGTAACTGCTCCTTTGGGTCAAGCAATAACAAATCTTGTTTGTTTGATTTTATAATTATTATCTAATTATTACCTAATACAACTTCAGTAGCGGTGGGCAATATCATATCATCATCATCATCATCATCATTATAGCAGTATTAAGGGCATTACAACATGAAATACAATATTTATAACAATTCTAATTACAGATGGCTTTAGATGATATGTTAATTAATGTCCACAAAACACCATGCTTAGACTTGAAAAGGAAGAGAAAACCTCCAATAAATTCTTATATTAAATACAAAATACTCAGGGTGGATGAAAATTAACTTTCACTCACTTACTTACTCATTATCTACTGTATACCACGTTATCCTGTATTCAAAGTCACGGTGACCTGGAGCCTATCCCAGGAGGCTTAGGGCACGAGGCGGAGTACACCCTGGAAGGGGTGCTGAAAAGTAACTAGGCATTAAAAAACAAATACAAGTTTATTGAAACAAATTGTTCATGTACATTCTTACATAGGAAAATGAAAGCAAATCTTTAAATTTCAACATAGGCACCAGTGGGGTCAACCAGTTTTCACTGTTCTTTTGAAGGAAGCCATTTGGAATATTGTTGGGAACCTCCTGGATCCATGCCTCCAAGTCCTCCAGTGTGCAAGGCTTTGTCTTTACACCTCCTCAGGAAAAAAAAATCACATGAAGTGAGATTTCTTAGAGGCCATTTATGAGTTCTGTGTCGTTCCAGCCAGCGTTCTGGAAGATACTGGTCTAACCAGGCACGCACGGTAAGAGCACAATGGGGTGGTGCACCATGCCATGATGCTCCAGTGATGAACTATAGCCTTAAATATTATCTAGTTCATTTTCACCCACCCTGTATAATACAAAACTTATATCAACTCAGATCAAATATTACCTCTTTTAAAATATATTAACTTTGCTTCTGATAAGTTTATTTTAAAGCTATCACACCATATTGTGAATTTACATACAATGGTGTTAAAAAGACATGAAATTCAATTCAATTCAACACGTTTTTATAATTACAATCAAGATAAGAATAATTTGTTATTTTATGCAATAAAATTGCTATATGGCAATAAATATTTATTTTTCATGAAAATTTAGAAAATGTATAATTGAGAACAAAATACACTCAGAAGCAGGCAGTCAGTCTAAAATAGGATTATTCTCAAACGAATGCATTCAGGTCAAGCATCGAAAGACGCAAAGACGGTATGTCACATGAGTTTAAATACCATTTAACACCTCTGTGTTCGTGTGTTCTGAACTGAAATGTCACTTCCAGATTGGCCTTGTACCACAGTGGTAGAATATAACCAATCCCTTACTATGTTCTTCACATCCTCAGACCACGAAAGAAAATATTTGTTTACTGTTTGTGAAGAATAATGGCCTTAAAATTATTGTATGTTTGTCAAGGACAAGACACTAGGATATCTGGATTGAATGTCCTTCTACACTTAGATGCACACGTAGACAGAGAAAACGTTCCAAACAGAATGTCAGATTAAATTAGCCTGTTAGAATGTTAATATTATATTGTTATATTGATCAGCCCTAATCTTCAGCTATTTTTCAGGATGACGATTAATAGAATTCCAGAAAGGGATGGGGAGAAATTAATTAAAATATGAATCAGACTATTAAGGTCAGGTAAATACTCAAGAGATATATGTGGGATTTTGGCACAATATATTTAGGTTTCTATTAAAAAAAAAAAAACTAATCCCCATTTGTCTATTAGGTGTCGCGTTTGTATTTAACATCATTTATTCATTCTCTTTAGCGCTTATCCTGTACAGGTTCGCGGAAAGCTTGGAGTCTATCCCAGAAGACATCAGGCACTATAGGGGTACACCCTAGACAGGGTGCCAATCTATTGCAGGATACACACATACACACTCACACATTCATTCACACACTACACTCAATTTGGAAATGCCACTTAGCTGAATCTGCATGCCTTTGGACTGTGGGAGGAAAACAGAGTGATTTAAAACCAATGTAAAATAATAAAGAGGAACATAGATAATTCCAGATACTGTACACCACTTTTACACAAGATAAAATATACACCCTGATATTTATCCGTATAATAACATCTAATAGAATCTGTGGAAATAAGATTGTATGTTGAAGTTACATAGTACTGTAGTTTATTCTGGTTCCTTCCTGGAGGCTTTTGCATTTGGAATTTTTTTAGGTTTTAGGTGAAATGTGATCGAGTGTTGTCCAGTAGCAATTGGCTTTTTTTGTACCTTAGTTTGGTTTGTGTTGTCAGGTTGGTCACAAATGACAATATGTGGTTAAAGTATCAAAAAAAAAGTTTGGTCATAAAAATATATAAACTTTTTAGTTGCTTTGCATCAACAATCTCTATTCTATCTAACAAAGCTTGAGAATTTCTTTTCGAAGAAGATTGGACAAAAATATCAGGACCCAGTTGTGTAAAATTTTCACACGAGCCATGATTACCACCCACCCAATTACAGCAATTGCCAATTACAGAGGCATAAAGCTGATGACCCATACAATAAAGGGGAAGAGTAGTGGAAGTAGTGCAGGACATGTCTGAGAGCTTTAAGACAGTGGTAACCACAGGTCGAAGGCTGGAGTTCCAACCATGTAAGTTTGCGACGCTGTTTGCGAATGTTCGTTTGAACGATGGTTTCGAGAAACATCGAATTGTTGAACTATGTTGGAAATGACGGAACTTGCGACCATAGTTGGCTAACGATGCTTTTGGGAAACGCACCCCTGAGTAGAAAAGACCACAGTGGTGTAAGGAGGAGCAAGGAGCCTTGGCTTGATTACAGCTTATCTTCTTTATTTGACCCCCGTACCTTCACGTAGAAGCATAGCATTAAAATCACTGATAAGTGAAGGGAATACCACTGATTATCTTGGCACAATGCGGTCTTTCATGGGGGGACATAAACTTATCAGCTATAAGATTAAACCCCGTGCTTAATATTGTGTAGGGCCTTCTGTTGCCTCTAAAACAGATTTGAACTATCAAGGCAAGGACTTCACAAGCCCTCCTCTCAGTAGAGCATGCTATAAATCCTGATTTGGGGCCTTCATTTCCCAGACTTGTTTGTCCAGCACATAATATTAAGCTCTGGGGAATTTGGATGACAGTTTAACATATTAAACTCTTTGCCGTGTTCCTCAAACCATTCCATTGTACTTAGTCTTCAGAAATGTTTTGGTAGGTGACACAGGTCAAAGTACAGTAACATCCCCATGAATGCCAGGACCCAAGGTTTCACAGCAGAACATTGCTGCTTGGCATCCTGCTGCCATCTCTTTGACAGGTAACAGATGCAAATACACCCAGCCATCCACATGATGTAAATGACCAGGTCACCTCCTTCTATTTCTCAGTTCTGATGCTCATGTCCCCATTGTAGATATTTTTGGTGGTGTGCAGGGGTCAGCATAGAAACTGGCTAATCTGCATATATGCAAAGCCATGTACACAGCAATCTGCTATGCACTGTGTGTGTTCTGTCACCTTTCTGTTGAAACCACCATTAAGTTTTTTGTCTTCCATATGATGGGAAAAGACAAGCTAGCCTTTTCCCCCCAAACATATCAATGAGATTTGCGACCTGATCCTGCCACTGATTCACTGGTTGTCCATCTTTAAACCACTTTTAATACCTACTAACTAAAATTTATCAGGATGAATTCCAAATTTTTCTTTCACTGCAAAAAAAAGGCATCAAAAAATTATATTATCCATTTATCTACCCAGGAAAAGGACAGGCCGTTATCTAAGTGAACACATTGTGAACTGGTTGGTTGTATGCTCACACAGCCAGTCTCCCCATTACATACGTCATGGACAGCTTTTGTGCTTTTATGAGGCCATTTCCGCTTCTCTTTTAGCCAGAGGCTCTTTAGAGGACGTGCATTCTCTTTAACAGGCCAGCTGCTGCTCCATGGTGTGAGAACACACCACACAGACAGATGTTATAGCATCTTCATACCTAACATACTGTTTCAGCCAGAGAGATTATTATTATTTGAGTTTATTTTGACATAATATTTACACTCACCTAAAGGATTATTAGGAACACCATACTAATACGGTGTTTGACCCCCTTTCGCCTTCAGAACTGCCTTAATTCTACGTGGCATTGATTCAACAAGGTGCTGAAAGCATTCTTTAGAAATATTGGCCCATATTGATAGGATAGCATCTTGCAGTTGATGGAGATTTGTGGGATGCACATCCAGGGCGCGAAGCTCCCGTTCCTCCACATCCCAAAGATGCTCTATTGGGTTGAGATCTGGTAACTGTGGGGGCCATTTTAGTACAGTGAACTCATTGTCACGTTCAAGAAACCAATTTGAAATGATTAGAGCTTTGTGACATGGTGCATTATCCTGCTGGAAGTAGGCATCAGAGGACGGGTACATGGTGGTCATAAAGGGATGGACATGGTCAGAAACAACGCTCAGGTTTCTCGTGGCATTTAAACAATGCCCAACTGGCACTAAGGGGCCTAAAGTGTGCCAGGAAAACATCCCCCACACCATTACACCACCACCACCAGCCTGCCCAGAGGTAACAAGGCATGATGGATCCATGTTCTCATTTTGTTTACGCCAAATTCTGACTCTACCATTTGAATGTCTCAACAGAAATCGAGACTCATCAGACCAGGCAACATTTTTCCAGTTCTAATTTAGGTGAGCTCATGCAAATTGTAGCCTCTTTTTCCTATTTGTAGTGGAGGTGAGTGGTACCCGGTGGGGTCTTCTGCTGTTGTAGCCCATCCGCCTCAAGGTTGTGCGTGTTGTGGCTTTACAAATGCTTTGCTGCATACCTCGGTTGTAACGAGTGGTTATTTCAGTCAAAGTTGCTCTTCTATCAGCTTGAATCAGTCGGCCCATTCTCCTCTGACCTCTAGCATCAACAAGGCATTTTCGCCCACAGGACTGCCGCATACTGAATGTTTTTCCCTTTTCACACCATTCTTTGTAAACCCTAGAAATGGTTGTGCGTGAAAATCCCAGTACCTGAGCAGATTGTGAAATACTCAGACCGGCCCGTCTGGCAGCAACAACCATGCCACGCTCAAAATTGCTTAAATCACCTTTCTTTCCCATTCTGACATTCAGTTTGGAGTTCAGGAGATTGTCTTGACCAGGACCACACCCCTAAATGCATTGAAGCAACTGTCATGTGATTGGTTAATTAGATAATTGCATTAATGAGAAATTGAACAGGTGTTCCTAATAATCCTTAAGATGAGTGTATATAGCTTTTAAGTGTGATAAAGTTTAACAGCATTCATTCTCCAAAAATTATTTGCTGAGGCTTAGGCAACTACAGTCAGAATAAATTATGACCACATTAACAATTTTTTTTTAATCTCTTCTAATTAGCAGACCAAGAGAGAGTGACAATAGTTCTGTCTGCTAACATGTAGAAACTCAGAGAAAATGTCTAAATATGAGGAAGGTGAAGAAATTGGTGAGAGGAAGATGGAAAGAGGGGAAAAAGAAGAAATGTTAAGTATGAAGTAAAAAAAATAATTTAAACAAAATAATAGCTTTTCAAAGGAAAGAAATAAAGGGAAAAAAGAAATAAAAAAATTAAATGTAAGAAAGTTAAGACATATAACAGAACAGACATACTGTATATAAACAAATATATCAGCTTTTTAAAAGAAAGAGAGAAAATAATGTTTACATAAGGAAGATAAGGATATAATAGATTTTTTTAAAGGAAGAAAGAACGAAAAAGAAAACATATAGTATAACAAGGCTAACACAAAAAATGAAGATTTAACAGATTTTTGAAAGTCAGAAAGAAATTGTTAAAATATAAGAAAGTAAATAGCTTAGACAAAAATATTAGCTTTTTAAAAAAAAGAAAGAAAGAAAGTGAGGAGCTTAAACAAATATAAAAAAATCTTTAGGGAAAGAAATAAAGAAAAAGAAAGAAAAAAAGCACATTATGGACGGGAAGATAAAAAAAGAAACGATGGAAGAAATTATGTTGTACATTGTGTAAAAAAAAAAAAAAGAAGATATTATAGCTTTTTAAATAAAAGTAAGAATGTAAAGAATGTGAACCTGAAGTTTAAAAATGTAAACATAACTAACATGAAAATAGATTAAAAATGAAAGAAAGAAGGAAAAAAAGAGGGCAGCAGCCAGTATAGTCAGTCACAATGTCCTGACACATTTGCGTAACATAATGTATTCATGATAATCAAAGGTCACGTCACATACAGAGCTAGCGTATGGTGTAGCATGATGATTTCGACATGCTTCCAGCTCTGTGTTCTGTAGCACTGTCCTCCAGAATGAACAATAACACTCAGTGGGATAAAAAGCACACGGTGTGATTAAAGTCACACACACACACACACACACACACAACAATTTCCCTGCGTGAACAGTGCTGAGAGTCCACCCACGTATCCTCCTCAAATCACTATCTACAACAGTCAGACTTTTTACCAAAGCGACCAACCAGGGAAGGCATGTCATTTATCACACACACACACACACACACACACACACACACCACTGTAGCACAGTGTGTATAATGTTCACTTCCCACATAGATGTGAATAGCACACACATTATCACATGTCCTTTCTCACACATCTATCATGAATTCTTCTATAATCACCATGGATTTTATTTGAATGTTCCTGAGGATTAATTTAGGCCTGAATGAGACATTCTGGTCAGCAGTACTTTGTTTCCTGGAGTGGAAAAGGGTAGAAGTCAGGCAACCCTCTGAGGGATTGAACTCCCACATCCTGGCACGTTTCCATCCATGTGCTGCGTTATCCAATACAAAAGTACTGTTTTAATTACTTAAAGTGTGTAAATACTCTACAGGCCGCACGTCAGGACGGTGCAGATTTTACATGTAACAGCAGAAGGCACCAGCTGTTAGTTCCTCATGCCCACACTTTGATTGACAGGGTGTTTATTTTATTGCTATAGTTCAGCTCTTTCTGCATAAAATTACACAGATTAGATACAGAGCAGTGTCAGTTGAGAAAGTTCATGTTCCCTAAGGAAGCTGTTTACTTCTCATATGAGCTGTTTTGTAATTAATTCAATGATTATTCCAGACTAGTAGTAAATTGGATACATTTGCCACTATTTATACAGACTCACTAGTGTCTAGCGTGAAGACAGTCGCAAAACACAAGTGATAATGAAATAGGTGCAGAACTTGTACTTTCAATGATTTCATTATGTTTCGTACACTGGAGGACCTGAAACCATTTACATAGTATTTATGTCAGCATATCCAGCAAAATTTTGTCTCAGAATGTATTTGACTGACGATGAAAGGAGTAAAGTACTGAACCTTTAAAAAATGTTTTGCTTTGTATTAATAAGTTAGACAAAGTTGTTGTTTTTTTCGCTGTACAGTAGGACAAGCAGACATGGGCTTCAACCTGAAATAATAATATCACTGATTACATTGAAGCTGATCGGCTTTTTTTTATTTTAACTCAATGACGCGTACTTACGCTAATTGGAAATAACTTTCCAAAAACTATTTAAAAATTGACATATTGTTATAATAACATATTGTGTCCTTACTCAGTCCAATTGTATTCAGATTACTACTGATTAGTTTTTACAGTAAAGTTTTGCTAATGACATAATGTAAACCCTAAACCCTTCGTCAGCTAAGGCAGGTTTATTTAATGTTTTGGATTAACATGAGTTCACACTAACAAGTAACAAAGTGACAGACAATCGTAATTGGGAATGTTGTTCGGCAACAGCACAGCAATCAACACAGCACGTCTGTGTAGAAAACCCCTAAAACTAGCTTGAATGGTTCCTCAAATCAATACTATAATATGTGTTCCTGAAATTAGTTCCGTTACTGTTTGGTGCTTCAAAACAGCTAATAAAAAACATGTTTTGTCTTCCTTATAACCCAAGTAGTACAGATCCACACTGGCAACACAGCTCAAGTCAATTATTATATATACAGTATGGAAGCCTTGCCAGTGTGTGTTAACAGGAAGGCTTCAGACATCATTTGCATGTGGATTTCCAGATATGTTAACATTACTATTATAAGGTGTACGGTAAATTTTAACACTACCAGAATATGGGAATGATCACAAAAATATAGAACTCTTTAAGTGAGCATATTATTATTTTTTGGTCATAAAAACAACTGAAAACAACCAAAAAAGGATGAGATCATGTGTATCTGCTATTTCTGATTAAATTCGATTCATCATGTTGTCTAGGTTGGGCTGGAAAAAAAAAGGATATGTCACTCTAAATTGCACAATCCAAATCCTATATATGTTTATTAAAAAAAAACAGCAAAATAAATAAATAAATAAAATGCTCTGAGCTACCCTGTTATAGATGACCCTTTGTTCTATGTAGATCGAGAATCTACAGAGAAAAAAAAAAGGATGCAAAAAAATGTTTTTTTCTCAAAAAAGAGAGGTTTGTATCTTAAACTTGAATGCGGTATAAGTATAGAGGCGTAGGCACGTCTGGACAGTGCACATCTACAATAGTGGTCAAAATCTTGACACACTATTTTTTTATTATACATTTTTGATGGTAAGAAGCATTTAAAATCTAGGACTTTGTGTTTGAGAGACTGCAAATAATTCAGTGATTTCATTTTCAGAATGTGTATAGGATTATATAAACGAAGATATTCAAAATTTGACCTTGGGTAAGGTTTTTGTAGGCCAGTACCTACAAAAGTATAAATACTGTACAGTATATACTGTAGTACCTGCCAAAAGTTTAGATTTATATTCTATATTATGGAACAAAACTGGATTTTTTTTTTCAAAACTATGAAATAACACGTATGCCATAAGTAATTAATTAATAAACAAACCAGCAGCAGTCAGTTGTTATTTTAAGACATGGAGGTCGGCCTTTCTTTTTGCAAGAACAGTATTGTCAAGTGCATTTGCAAAACATATCAAGCACCATGTTAAAACTGGCCATCACAGGAAAGCAAGACCAAAACTTACCTCTGCTGTAAAGTTCATTTAGATTTAACAGTCTCAAACATCACCAATTAACAAACAGCACCTCAGATTAATGTTGTTATAAAGACTTTGCAGAGAATAGGATGTCAAGAGTAGAACATCTCAATATCAACTTTTCGAAGATTATTTAATACTTTGGATGCTTTCATTATTTTTTTACAATGTAGTAAGAAATACAAATGAAGAAAGACCACATAATTAGTGTCAAAACTTTTGGTTTACTATATATACTGTATACAGTATATAAGTATATAATATATACAAAAGTACTTTTGGTATTGTATATAATTTTATACACGTTTTTTTTTTCCTAAATCAGCATTTCTAAAGCATTCCATTATCTGTCCAATTCCAACTCAGAAAAGTATATAAATAAAATAAAAATGTGATTATCACTTTCCTCTTTCAATGTGATCAGATGGGTGGCATAAATAGTGCTAGTAGTATCTCAAAGGGAATTAAAAAAAAAAATCTTTGAGTAAGGAGAAGAAGAGTTCAGTTCTGGCTTTACTGGTGAGCATCAGGTTGCTTCATTCCTTAAAATTTCCAAGATGGCAGTACACAAGAACCAGGTCAAGCATCAGCCACCTGGAACAACAAAGCTACAGACTGGCAGAAGGGGAAACCCTCTCTGCTCTCTCTACTGACAGGGATAACCATAAAGTCATTTATACGTCACTCAACAACCATGAAATGGCATCAAGTGACCTTCAAACACAGTGGAAAAGTGAAGCAGGTGTGACATGCAGTGAGGACAGTTTGAAACAGGCTCCTAGTCAAGCAAAGCCAAAAAAAGCCCTGGCCAACATCTGCTTGTCTTATGGTTACAGTAGATGGAGAGGCCTACAAGCCGTAATGTCTCAAACCAACTGTAAAAGGTTGAGGAGGATCTCGGATGGCTTTAGCAAGACTGGAATCTTAAGATGTGTTTCCTTCTGCCCTGTGTTCCACAACTATTAGGATTTTTTTTTCCAACAGGACATTGCTCCAGGATAGTGCTCAGATCAAAAACGCTTTCATGGCCAACCCAATCTCTAGATCCTAATCCCCACCTGAAGTCTCTGGGATGGGATCAACAGGAAGATGGATTATCACAAGTCGTCAAAGAAAGCTGACCTCCTTGAATTTTTGCACCAGAACTTGCGGAAAGTTATCCAACAGCAATGTGACTGTTGGAGAGCATGTCAAGATGCACGAAAGCTGTCAATGCAAAACTTGGTAATTCCACCAAAAAATAATTTCTGAATGCTCCTTAGTTTAATCATTTGTACTGTATTGTTTAAAAATAAATAAGAACTTGTTTTCATTGCATTATTCAAGATCTGCAAACACACTGCATCTTTTGTTATTTTGATGTGTTGTCATTTTGGTTAAATAAATGTTTTAAATAACAATCTTTTTCTTTGGAATTTGGGAGAACATTTGTTAGTAGGTTAAAGAGTACAACAAAAGTGTTCAATTTATCAAAACACTACCTATAAAAAAGAAAATTTATATGCGTGTGTATAAATATATATTGTATGTGTGTGTGTGTGTGTGTGTGTGTGTGTGTGTGTGTGTGTGTGTGTGTAAAGTGTTAGTATACCTACTGTATTTTATAAAATGCAGTCGCGGTATTTTCACGTTTTTAATTCATCCAAAAACAGAAAGCTTGCACACATTATATCAAATTGCTCCTCTGATCAGATGCTGCATGTTTTAATAACTCCAGCAGCAAAGGGTGATGCAGTAATCTCATCTCGACGTATTATGGTTGTCCTAGATTGATTTCTGCAGCTGAAGACTAAAGCTGGAGTTTTCCTGTCTGTGTTCTGTATGACGGAGACGTTAACATGGATTCACAGAGCAGACACCTCCTGCTTCATCTCATAAAAATCTATAATACTGTACAGCTATTGCTCTATTAAGACGTGTTGTTGAGGTAGCAGGTGCAGCATTACCACTTTACAGCTCCAGGTCTGATTATGGACTCTAACAGTCTGTGTGGACACTTGCATGCTCTCCCCATGTCTGAGTTTCCTCAGAGTTCTCTGGTTTCCCCATGACATGGATTGGCTTTGTGTAGAACTGCTATTCCCATCCAAACCCCGTTCTTAGTGATCAGTTCAGACTCCGCTATGCCCCTGAGGATAAAGCAGTTATGAATGAATAATGACCTAATGTGATGTACTAGGCTGAGATTGAGAGGCATAGATATAGATATAGATACTGAATGCATTATATAGCATTTGTTAGTTGTTATTGGAATACTGGCCTTTGCTGGAGTGATATCACAGAAGGCTGCAATATGCAAATAAGCCCTATGACTAATCATTAAATGTGAGCTGTGAGCATCCTGACTAGTCTCATTCCAAATAAGAGTTCCTGTGGGGGTTTGGATGAATCACGGCATTCACATCATCCAACAAGCGGAAATTATTTTTCTTCAAACTAACTCAAGCCAGTCTTTAATCATGAGCATCAACTGATTTATAAATTTGATTTTAATAGGCTGCAATTATTCACTTCTTAATATTGCATAAGTTAAGTTATATGTGGAATGGAAAGCTGTGGCAGTAGATATGGAGCATCTCTAATATTTAAAGGAATGTACTGTTTGAAAGTATAAAAAGATACACTTGTGCTGCTAAAGGATCTAAAAATATCAGCGCCCCTCTATCCTATTTTTGAAAAAAGGTTTCATTCAAAATTTCTTAAAAATACAAATCATTTTCTGATAACTTATTGAGGACTTATAGTTGTCACAAGTAGAAGGGAATCCATTGCAGTGCCGGTCCCAAGCCCGGATAAAATGGGAGGGTTGCGTCAGGAAGGGCATACGGCGTAAAACCTGTGCCAAGTTGTAGTGCGGACTGGGTATTCCGCTGTGGCGACCCCTTGTCGGGAAAGGCCAACAACAAACCAAATCTGACATTTTAGTGCATTTAATGATGTTAGAAGAAACAACTACATTTATTATTATCATCATCTTACTCAGCATCTATAATGCTTTATCCTGTATACATCTATTGCAGAAAATTTTATGCATGAGAAGCGGTACAGCCTGGACAGGGTGCCAGTATATTGCAGGACACACACTCACATACTCATTCACACTGCAGGTAATTTAAATGTGAATTAGCATAATCTGTGACTATGGGAGGAAACCAGAACGTTGTTGTTGGTGGTCTTTCGGCTGCTCCCTGCAAGGGGCTGCTACAGCGGACTGTCCGGTCCAAACATACAAGCTTGGCACAGGTTTTACGCCGGATGCCCTTCCTGACGCAACACTCCCATTTTATCCTGGCTTGGGACCGGCACTGCATCCAGTGGCTGTGGTTTGGGCACTGGCTGGAAATCAAACCCAAGGCTTTCGCATGGCAGACGAAACACCTAACACTGAGCCACCAGTGCCTTATGAGAGGTAACCTGCCAAGCATGGGGATAACATGCAAACTCTAATCCACACAGACCACAAGGCAGGACATTGGGGGTACAAAGTGACAGTGCTAACCAATAAGCCACTGTTCATTATTATTATTATTATTACTTAAATTTATTTACATCTTGCAGTCAGATGTTCATATTGTTTATTCAAATAATATGTAGTTTGTTAATATTTAGTTGAAAAAAAAACTTTATTATCCTCTTTAAGTCACTTTTCTAGAAATATCATATGACTGATGCTAGAAGATGTAAAAATGATAAGTATATTTTTAAGAGTTAGCTAAGCCTAAGCAGTATGATCCCGAGAGACTCCTCACCGAGAAATGGTAGCTATTTTTCTAAAGGCTTTTATCAATCAATTTTTTTTGTCTTTTTTTTTTCACTATTGTGTGTGTGTGTGTGTTTCTTCTTTTTTTGCCCTTCTTTTTACCCGGCACAGTATCAACTTTAGTCCACTGTTTTTTTATAATAAAATGCTGATCCTACAAGACATAATTGTATGCATCAGATGGGCAAGCAACAATGAATGCAATTACAATGTAATGTAGGTAATTTCAATAGATAGTATAACTATCAATATTTTTTTATCTTAACGGAATGAGGAAATTATTTAACTATATGATTTCTACACATTTTCTGTACACACCTAGTAATAAAATTGCATAGTCGAGAAGCCTGGAACATTATGTACATCATTATATATCAGATAGAACTGGGCGGCTAAATGGGGCTATTTTAATCTGACCGTACTTCCAGATTACACAGCTAGGGAGCTTGTCTGCTGTTCATGATATTGAAGCGGCAGTGCATGATAAGTCTGAAACATTAATCGAAAGTGCTTTCACATCTTTGCTACTTACCTTTGTGTGCTCTGATTACTAAAAAGCACAAATCCTAAAAGGGAGATAGGTCTTAAAACGCAGTTCAGGAAGCTCGGTTCACACAGAACATTGTCTCCACTACAGATAGTAAACATGTTCTTCAGTGTACAGTAGAAGCAGAAAGTGGACAGACTACTATGCTTAGAGGTGTGAAGCCATCTAGTGGAGCTAATCGCAATTAACACCACAGGCTAATCAGGGCTTAAATTATCCGATCATGGGCAGTGAATAGGAACTACTGTTTCTTTCCCCAGGTTATGTGAAACATCACAATCATGACAGCTGCACCTTGTCTCTGTTACAAGAACTTGCTCCTTATATGGTGTAAAAATGTCAGTGGACCTACTTTAAGTCCAGTATTTCCACCTCAAAGCTCCAGGGTCTATACTGAACTCAGGTTACTGTCAGTGTGGAGTTTCAAATGTTATCTCTATATCTCCTAGATATTGACAACCACCCAAAAACATGCCAGTGGGTGGATTGACTATGTTAAATCACCTCTAAGTGTGTATGAGTGTGTAATTGGAGCAAGGGCAAGAGGACCAAAATACAGGGACAAGAGTGTGAGCAAAAAAATGAAGATAATGACATTCAAATTCATATATTAAGTGAAGCAGGAACGCACCACATTCATATTAAGGACGGATTTCGACATTATCTTCTATACAAAGACACAATTTGTTCATTCATTCATTATATACTCATTTTATCCTGATTATGGTTGTAGATAATCTGAAACTTATCCTGGCAACAGTTGGCTCTAGACAGGAATACACACTGAAGAGGACACAAGTCTATTGCGCAATCAAATTCAGATGCACATTCACACCTTGTGACAAGTTATCCAGCGAGTCAGTCTATCGGTCTGATTTTGAGATTTGAGAGGTGGATGGATCATGGAGCACCTGGAGAAAACCCACATGGATATGGGGGAAACAAATGTAACCTAAGCTCAGGATATGAGGGGATTTCAAGTCACACCAGAACCTGTGAGCAAGTGTCTTGTGAATGAAAGCATAAAACCATTTGTAATTTACTGTACAAAAGACTACAAGTACTTTACAGCGATGAGACTCTTAGTCACAGTGAAACATTTGAATGCTACAAATGTTTTAAAGAAGGCTGTATGTCTGTGAATGACGATCTTGGTCGAGGTGGCTCGGAGCCCACTGGAATTGTTCCTGTGAACATTCAGAAAGAGGAACACCTGATCCTTGAAAATCAATGAATAACTTGTGAACAGCGTTTGGAAGAGACACATCTACCTGTGGAAACTGTACACACAGTCATTCACATTCAAAGATGTTCTACCTTGATGGTATCCAAGCACTAGTGAAACACTCAGATAAATGCATTAGTGTAGCACGGGATTATTACATACTGTACATGACTATATAAAGATTCTACTAATGGCGCAAAAGCGGCAAACTTCGTGATCCAAAATTACTTTATCATCCAATTAGGTTTTTTTCTTTTTCAAAAGATTAATTAACACTGCTTAATATATATGAGGCAAGTTGGAAGTTTATAAGGCTTTCAACCAATTGCAAGGCATAACTAAATTCAAGAATTAAATAATATAGTTAGTTAGTAGTTATTGATTAATTAATTAATTAATTAATTAATCCATAGATCAGAATTCATGGTTACTTTGTGTCAATCATAACATCATCATCACCACCTGTTAACCTATTAACATTGATTTGTACACAAGCAACCTGATGGCAGGATCATGGGCATCCAAGACTCCAAGGCCTGTGTAGTTCAAAAGTCAATGCTGGCCATGAAAAACAGGCACCATAATGCACCTTTGCCCAAAGAGCCCAATCAGTGTTCAGTTTATAATATCAATCGTCATAATAAAGACATTGTAAAGGTTGGTAGAAAAAGTACAGATGGTACAGTAGGTTAAAAGATTTTATGCACAGGCAGTCCTTTCTCTTTCTTTCTAGATTTCCTTCTATCTTTCTCTGATTGAAAGTGGACATGGGTTTGTGAGCAGTAGCAGCAGCAGTACTGGGAGGTTACGTCTACCTTCCCTCGGGCAGCAGAGGGCACTTAACATTCGCACTGGCTAGTCACCGCCCAGAGGGCGAGCATCGTCCTCTTTGTGCACAGGAGTGGGAGATTAAAGAGAGGGTGACGGGATGTGTTATGTAACAGCATGAGAGATAGCAGTGTTTTCTTCAGGTTCATTGACCTGAAGAGAAATGGAATAAAGGAGAGAAAGAGAGAGAGAGAGAGATACAGTATACTGTCAGTGCACAAATGGGATACTGAAGGCTGCAGGCTGATAGAGGGATGATGTAAATTCGTTATGGCCTAGTGATGTGTTCGTTTTCACAATTAGGAAACAGAATGAGGGGCATGACCTTGTCAAATAAAAAAAAAACCTCATATATACTCTCTGATCATTTTCTTTTAGACCTATAGTACAAGTAGCGCTCTGTGTATAGCGTCTCCAGTTTCTTCAAGTTACGTATAAAGAAGACCATATATGAATGACTCTACAGAAAGCAATACTGCTATTCCGTCATTGAAATCTTTTCATATAACATTTGACATTTTAATAGAAAATTTACTCTTTTTCCCACTGATAGAGAAGCCACCTTTAAACTGAAAAAGGCCAGAGTGTATATAGGATATTGACTTGCTAGTGTGCTAGTGGGTTGTCCTGCTCAGATTTGGCCTCATGGGCTGTTTGCATATGCTGGACCGGATTACACTGATCCAACTTAATGCCTAAGACCATGCAATCATTCATAAATACAGAGTCTACGGCAGCGTGTTGTGGCGGGCTTCGGCTGAGCCCAGTGCTCTGAGTCTCCATGTAACCAGGTGTTACCGTTCAAAATGCAAATAGAAGTGGCTATTTCGTAGAGGTTACAGCCTGGTGATGCTGGGAAAGTAGAAACTGCATTTTACGTACATTGCATTGTAACATGTAGTGCACACATTACACGCTGACAGCTGAATTCATTCAGACAAAATCCCACCAGTCAGTTTCATCACGACTGGTGAATCCAATGTAGGCCAGGGAAGATAAATGAAACGTGCTTTCTGTTTGTCTGGTTTTATTTGACTGAAAAGAGCCGAGGGTCACACTGAGATGAATACTGACATACTATTAATAGCATCGAATCAAGACAGTTGCCAAAATGAATAATTTTTATGATGTTAAGTCAAGCCTTTCCATGAAAGAGCTCCTCAAAATAGCCAGTCGTTAAGGTTTATAAGACTTGATTGATTGATCATTTTTCAAAGACATGCCTAATGAAAGTTTGGGGTAATTTTATCATTGTTTTTGTTTTGTTTTTGCTTATATAGTCCCCTTTTGAAAGTATTGGAATGGCAAGGCCAATCATATTGTTTTTGCGACGTATTGAAGACAATTTGAGCTCACAATATGAATATGACGATGAATTTTCGCTATTTCCTAGCTATCTCGATGCATTAAAAACGTAGAACATGATATCCTTTGTCTACACCAACCCATTTTGCAAGTGATCAAAAATATTGGAATATGCAAATACAAGTGTTTTTTGTTGCCCAGGTGCACCCTGTTACTGTAGATTGAATGTTTGAACAATTAATAACGCCGAACATTTACACTTTTCACCTGTAAGCCTGCATATGTCATTAATGTGGATAAACCAACATGAAGGCAAGAGGGCTGTCTATGGAAGGAAGGCAAATTATTTTGCGAAAAGAGAGGAAAAACATCAATCAAAGCCATCAAGAACAATTATTTGGAATGTGCTTAAAAAGAAATAAATCACTGGAACAGTATACTATGCGGCAGACAGTTAACCAGGTCAACCAAAGAAAACAACAGCATTGTGAGAGCTGTAATAAAAAACCCAAAACCAACCGTCAGTATTGTCATCTAAAAAAATATGTTTGTGATATGCAACCACATATAAACACACAAAGAAATATTTCAGAGTTGCGAGATGTGATAAACATTCGAAAGGCATTACAGACACTAAACCAAGCTATGGATGTAGAACAAAATACAGTATTGCACCCCTGTTGGAGTAGCAACAGATTTCTGTGTTTGTCTAATTTGGTATTTCACCCTATTATAGTCTTCGCCTCTTAGGGGTATACTGTAAGTATAGGTCATTTAGATCGCACAAGTTGGGAGAGTGTCTTTTTCTCTATACAAAGAAACTACTCAATTAAGTCTCTGTATCACAAGAAAAACATTTGCACCATGGTTGATCCCAACTCTCAAATCCCCTTTGTCGCAGTTGATGGTCTCCCACTATGTGGTTTCACAGTCTCCAACACTGATCCCCCCTTCTTTAAACTTCTTCATCCCTTTGTGCACATTGCTCTTGTCAATGGTGTCATCTTCTGTAGAGCAGTGGGAGACCATCAACTCTGACAAAGGATTTTTAAAGAGGATTCGAGATTTGGGTTCAGGAAATGGCACAAATGCATCACTTGGGATGGAGACTATGCTCAGTACTACATTTTTATACATGAAGAGTTACTTTATATTGACCTATGTCAGTTATTTAAAAAGTTCATAATTTTGCATTACTTTCAGTACAACCATAACATAATAAGCTGATTATCCCTGCGGCAAACCTGAGCTTTCTGGGATTACTGATATAAAGTTTAATGCCCTTGACTAATTTCTTTTTTCCTCTTTTTAAACAGATCCCAGGAGAATGAAGGCAGTGTCGAACGACTAACCATCCTAACTCTTCCCACCTTGTTACAAGTCATTTAGACACCTGTGCCTTCAAGCAATCCCTCTGTTCTTTGAAACCTCCTTGGTGTCCAGAACACACCCGACCCATGACATAGAGACCAGTCCTGCTGATGACTCTAGTTCAGCTTTCACTGCAAACTGGCCGAGGAATATCTAAGGAGGAGTTTCCCCAGTTTGGAGTATTAACCTTTGGTGTGGATCTATATCAGTAAAGATTGGAGGTGACCCTTCGCTGTGCAATATCAGTCAACTTTAGTGTTGTCTCGTGGAAGTAGATTATGGACCGACTGTGCTCAGTCAATTTATTTTTGTAATGTTGTTTACCTAATTTATATTTTTCTAAAGTGAAGTTTCCCTTCCAGTGATGGACCATGAAACTCCAATGGTATTTTAAGAACTGTCACTCAGTATAAAGGCTTTAGAAAAGAAAATACCCACTTTCTCTATTTAAGCGAGTGTATATCAGTATATCAGTTTATACTGAGTGGGATTTGTTGTAGTCCTGATTCATTTCAGTCTTCAATGTATAACACATAAGGCATAGCTTATTTAATGAAGTGGGTATCACCATCCTGTTAATGTGTGGCCAATAGTTTTTCTGCATTTCCTAATTTTCATTTCTCTTTTAAAATGGACAACTGAAAACCAAAACAGAGACCTGCAATTAAGCTGACATGGCAGGAATATTCAGTGGGAAGTGTAAAATATACGCCTACTATGACTTCCGTGTACCAACATTTGTCTTTACATCACATGGACGTTATACCTGTTTTACCAAACTACGGGTATGTTGTTAATGTCAGCAGACTAGAGACTAGACTCTGGGATTTTCATATTTTTCCAAACATGATGATGCTCCTGCAATTAAGAGTACTTTTACTGACCTCTGTCCTGTAACACCCTGAAAAACAAGCAGCCAAATTAGTCTAACGCCTCTTATTTGACTTCAGTTTTAGCCCTTTAAATGTTGCAGTGTTTTCCAGAAAATGAGAAGACAATAATAAAATAATATAATTGTTGGTGTATCCTATTGTTGTTAAATAATGAGATTAACATTGAGACTGTAGAGTAAACATTAATTAAATCATTCAGGATATCGATTGTTTCAGTTGTTACACTGACAGTGATTATAAACCAGTGTGCTTCAGTGTGTCCTGTCATACTGATCTATTTAAACAAAATTATCCAAGTTTATTAGGTTAAACTGCCTAGTTTTGTATATCGGAGACGGAAATGTGCTTTTGAACATGCAAGTGTTAAAAACAACCAGGAAATAGCTTTTAGTCTGATGTTTTGAGGGCAATACTAAACAATCATGGAAACCATTTAGCCTTGCCTACTTTTACAGAATGTCTATTAAATCAGCACATATGCAGTATAACCATCACATAAATAACAAATATCAGCTTCAAATTGCAATTGTATTTACCAAACATAATAAATACCAACTATCTCCAAAAGGTCCATGTAGCAGCAATAAAATTATTGTGCAGATTAACCCCTTTTTATCTTACATATGTGAATAATCAAGCATAAATGTGTGGATCTGCAGTACTTCATGCCGCTCTATTATGTCAGGGCCATTATATATGTACGTAGTAATTTCTTTGTGCTTGTTTCTTAGCAAAGTTCTAACAAGCATGTCTTATGACCATGACCTTTGATATGCAACTCCTATAAAAGTCTGCTGCAAAATTGTGCTTATCCACTTTCCCATGCATCTTATGCAGAAAAACTGAAGGAATTGGTTGTACAAGCTAAGAAAGTGCTCAAAAATATTGGACCCAAAGATTGCATAAAATTGTTATGTAAAACCTGCACAATTGAGTAAAGTGCATTGATGTGTACTTTGGGTGATGGAAATTTACAATTGATTTATCGATATTCACAACCGACTCAGAAAGGAGGCATGTGGCTTGTTCGAGTTGGCGTGCAGTATTGAGGTCCTGAAAAAGGCAGATTAATAATGCCAATTCTGACTTCTGAGGCGGGGAAATGTCCCTTACAGGCTATCAAAGAATCGTTGCCTATTGAGCAACCTTCCTCACGCTGCAGGAGTACAGTGGGGAGTAAAGTGGGCAACCAACGTGACTGAAAGCCCCACTCCGCTGGGGTACAAACAAAGGAAGAACGGCAGCCGAAAAAGTGTTTGGCTGCTTGATCCCACAGAGAGGAAAGAATAAGGGCCCTTAATGGCATCATAATGTAGTTTAGAAGCAATGACGCTGGGCATATGCAAGAGCTTTTAATGGCGAACTCCAGTTCACCTTGTTAGAATGGAAAAGACAAATACTGGCATACTTTCAGCGGCTACAACTACAATTTTTGTATGCTTAAAGCAGACCAGAGAACGCTTGTTAGCCTGTCAATGGAACATCCTGAAGGTCAAAGTGCAAATCCAGAATGTGGCACAGCGGTAATTAACATACTCTATTCTGGTGTCAAGGCCGCCGGGGCAAAACAAGGCTTTATTCTTAACCTAATGCAACGGATTAAATACCTGACCAATTTTATGGTAAATAAGCCCAATTAAGTGGACAGGCTGTTGCAGGGAATCTTCATTAAGTAGACACATAATGGCTGCACTAGCTGAGGCAAACAGTGCTGAAATCGATGCTGTTAGTAAAAACCCCGGTAGCCTCACTAAGTGTTACAAGAAGACAACACAGTGTCCGTAGTGTGCACAAAATCACACAAAATCAATGTATGATTTGGCAAGCAAGCTCTTGAGTTATGTCTATGCCCACCTTCTGTCTCACAGAACTGCATGCCATTACAATCGTAGACTTAATACACTGCAATCTGGTGTGCAGAAAATTATGTCCAGCTAACCTATGGTTGAGATCCAGAATGTGTTTGCACACCAAATCCTCAGTTATACATATCTTTGTAATTCTTCAGAATGATTTCAATCCTCAGTCAAAGCAGTGAGCCCACAGTGTGGCGTAGACTTGGTGTTTGGCAGTTTGTGCAACTATGAACCAACACAAAATATAAAACATTTCTGTTTAGCATGAAAATGATCAGGGGCATCAGCAAATGATACGATCTATTGGTTGGCATGTATTAAGGCTGGATTGAAAACATTTTACTTATTAATCACACTCCAAGTTCATCTTGTGGATTTAACCCATAATCGGACAATCAATAGAGTACAGATGGAGATGGATAGTAATAGACGCCCTGATTACTTGGGTTAATGAGAAAGATCAAAGGATTAGTGTGATGAACATGAAATTTATAAATGCAACACTAGTGATGTCATTGTCCCTCACCTACTATTTGTAGCCAGCATGTTGTAGACCCATGTTTATGTAAAATATTTTCTAAAAGACCAAGTCCCATTTTTACACTTGTGCTATAATACTAAATGAAAAAAGACACACTAGGTGAAGCACTGTTACAGTTTTGGCCAGTTGCTGGTCACGATGTGCTGGTCTTCAACAACAAATACGGCGATCTTAGCAACGAAAACGCTTGTGATCCCATATCGAATCAGTCGGATTTCCACAGTGAGCAGGAAGTCCCGGGGTTCTAGCAGTGGTCTATGCACAGACACCACTGCACCATGAGATGATTTCTGGATACTGAAGAATCCTTCAACATCACCTTCCATGATAAACAGCTGGATGTCGTCCCCAGGCACGGAGCTGGATGGCCCCATGCGGAAAATAGCAGCAGGTACAGGGATGTTAGTGGGAAATGTGAGATTGTAGAAGGAGATCCTCAGGGGAAGGGACTGGCACTCACTGTTCTGCTCACAAGGTAAGCGTTCACAGCGACTGGAAAAGTAGTACAGGAAGTAGCATGAAAAGAGCGGCATAAACTGTGGTATAGATACCAATTTATTTGAAGACAAACAAAAATGTCATCATACTCTGTATAGTGGTGTGTAAGGGTGAAAACACTTTTACTAGGCATAAACTGAAGAAAAATTAAGAAACGCAGCAAAGTTGAAAAAGCAACATCAAAACCAGTTCAGGAACACAATATTATGTCAAACATAGGTCCTTATTGAACATTACATTTACTTTTAGGCAGTTGGCAGACGCACTTATCCAGAGTGAACTACATTTTTATCCCATTATACATCTAAACAGTTAAGGGGTTTAGGGTCTTGCTCAAGGGGCCAATAGGGACAGCTTGGTGGTCGTGGGATTTGAACCTAAGACCTTCCGAACTGGATATTAACAGTTTATTTATCAAGTATATTTAACTAAATTTAGATCATTTGGAAAAAAAACTGAAATTTCTATTTTATTTTATTTAGATTATACAATATAAAATATAATTGCTTTATCATCAATACCAGACCTTATGTTACCACTGTAAGCACAGTATTGTGTCATTTATTTATTTATTTATTTTTTTTCCCCTCACCGATCTTTGCTGTTAATACTGACCCTTACAATAAAGTGTAAGATACTCACGTCTCTGCTGCACGCCGGTATTTGGGTGGACACTCGAATGACAAGCAGCGAAATCCGCCCACGACATTGAAGCAACTCTGTGCCACAGAACAGTTGTGTGTTCCTGTTGCACACTCATCAATATCTGAACAGAAGTTATTGCAATCACAAAATTTTTTAATCACTTCCAATACACACCATCATAACTGTAAACGTAT
This sequence comes from Clarias gariepinus, assembly GCF_024256425.1. Classification (NCBI taxonomy): domain Eukaryota; kingdom Metazoa; phylum Chordata; class Actinopteri; order Siluriformes; family Clariidae; genus Clarias; species Clarias gariepinus. The sequence continues at coordinate 16,483,533 of NC_071111.1, forward strand.
CAGTTTCTATAGATCTGTATTTAATCTTCTGTCTTGCAGAGGGAGGCAGTATATAACATATGCATAGGACAACATCCATTCACTTCAAAATACAATAATATGAAGTCATGATTTACCCAGGCATGTGTGTCCACTTGGGGAGAGTGAGTAGCCGGTTGGAGGGCAGGTACATTCATAGCTACCAGGGGTGTTCAAACAATGATACAAGCAAACTTTGCGTCCAGAATTCAAGGCACATTCATCAATATCTGGAAAAGAATAAATAAAATAAAAAAAAAACGGGTAAGAGTTATATCTTTTAAGACAAACAAATATCAACAATACTTGTTGGTCTCCGAGAGGCAGCTGTAAGCTTTACATCTATTAATTGTATACTATTTGACATTTAATATTTAAAAGTTACTCACATATTTCCATGTAACATTTCTGAAAATTCAGTATCTTACCTTCACATGTATGTCCATCTACACGACTGAGCTGGTAGCCACGGTGACAGTAACACTGGTAAGAGCCGTAGACATTAGCACATTCTTGGCTACATGGACTGTTCTCACATTCATTCACATCTAAATGAGGGGTCAAATTCAGTGCACACCTTTAGATTGACACACTAATGTTTTTCCTCATCGTAATTCAGAACACATTCAGAAATCCACAGGACCACTTAGTAGTTAAACTATTTACTTAATCATGGATGCAACATAATATTGGCACAGAATAATTATCCAGTTTCAGAGTTATCAACCAACACAGATTTTAAGAGAAAGAAAAATGCATGGCTCCACTCTTTCCAAACCTGACTGACCTGCCCTCTTCCTGAGAATGGCTTACCTCATTAAAGTGCAAATACAAATTACATTGCATTTACTGAACCAATAATGTAAGAATTAAATAATAAAATGTAAGAAAATAATAGGGAATTTTGTATATCTCAAATTATTCATGCACACTGCACAAAACTACAGTATACGGTTTACATAAATACAATAATTTCTTCTAAATCAGAAAACCATTTATCTCATTTAAGTTTTATACTTCTCATACGGCTCATGGAATTGTTACATATTTACATATGAAATTATTATATGCTATATACCCAAATAAATATACTCTCCAGTTAGGCTTGCCGCACACAAATGTTGTAAATTCTATCAAGAGCAGCTATACTGGTTAATGGACCCACCTTCACAGTTCTTGCCATCATTGGCCAGTTTGAACCCAGGATTACAGCTGCACTTGTATGATCCAGGAGTGTTTTCACATTTATGAGCACATAGGCGTCCAGAATAACTCCGGCATTCGTCGTTGTCTAAGAGAAACAAAAAATATATATTTTAATCCATATAGATGTTTACCTCATATACATAAGGCAGAGGGTCAAGGAGGCAAAGCTGCTCTTACCCTCACAGGTTTTGCTGATGCTGTTAAACTTAAATCCAGAATGACAGTCACAGCGGAAAGACCCCTGCAGGTTCACACAGTCATGGCCCTGACAGGCACTGTGTAGTGTGGTGCACTCATCTACATCTGGTAAAAATTTGTGAATCATATGAATTGGCTTTTAAAACAATTTAATTACCTATTTAACATTTGTGTTCTTAGCATGAACAAAAGAATCATTGTGAGTATTATGCCAATAATGGTGCTAGGAAAACACTTCCTGATACATTGTGAGGGAGCAAATTCAGTATAAGCATATTGTCTGTAAGTGTGGGTTTAGAATAAGACACTGTTTATAATTACAGCAGCAGGTACAAGTCTACAGTATCCAGGTAAAATTATTCCCTGAAGCATGAGGGAGTGGTTTCTGCATTTCTTCCATCTGTTCATATTTCGTTTGACTTAGTAATTAACTTCTTCACAGGTCAGAATAAAGATGGGTTCATAAGCCAAAGTAGAAAGAGGAAAATGTGTCACTGATTTTACTGGAGGGCCTGAAGTCAATCGCAGGGAAATTGGGGCGAATTTTGAGGTACTTAGGGCACTGGATGGGGTGCTGATCCATTAGAGCGGACAACCATATGTTTTTGGACTGTGAGAAACCAGACTACCCGAAATAAAGCCGTGCAAACTCCACATACACAGGCCAAGATTTGAACCTCAAACCCTAGAGGTGAAAGGTGACAGTGCTAATCTACCATGCTTAGAATGTTATTACTACTGGAGGTTTCCTGTGGCTCTGACACCTGTGAAAGGAGTGTGTGGTCAACTCGCTGCCACCTTAAAAAAACTGATGACGTTGCCTACTGATGACATTACATTCAGTGAGGAACGTCTTGTGACACACTCACTGTATGACATAACAATTGATGACGCTGCCTTCGGTCAAGTGTAAGGTGGAATGCCTGTGATATACCTGTGATTTCCTTCTACAGGAACACATGTACACTAAGACCACATTTCCCTTGTTGTTGTTTTTCCTACTAATCATTACCTATTGCATTTTCCTTTTTTTTTCGTTTCCAGAATTCGGGTAAGATACTAGCAATATAAACATGAATATAAAAATAAAACACAGATTTCCAAACTGGACTACATTCACTTGTATGCACAAGTAGGGGTGTATATAAAAAATAAAAAAAAAGGAAAATAGTGAAAGTGGGGAATATGCAGGGGATCAATCAATCTTTCAAGCAAATGCTTGTTTGGGGTGGTTAGGCAGGCGCTTTATGTGTGAACAGTGATATACTGTAGGTGTATCCTGAGTTAAAACGGGTCGCGAACTGATTCCTGGGACACAGTCGCTCCTGTAAGGCGGGAAGAGAGAGGCTGGGTGCGCGTGCGCACGTTCGAGACGGAGACTAAAACCTTTCACATATAACACAAACTTCCTCCTTTCTTCTTTTTTCAAATAATTTTTGATAGTTTTTTCTTTTATTTTTCCAGAAATATTTCCATTTTTATTTCCTTTTCCTTTTATATCTTTCCTGGTTCTCATATCAGAGCGGAGTGACGCTGCTGAGAGGCTTATAAACAGGTGCAGCGCGTTTTCCTTAATTGTCTGCCACCTAGCGGCCGGACCTGTAATTAACATCGGGCCTGCCTGAATGAAAATCCATGGATGTAGGCTATATACAAAATACATGTAAAGTATTTGGCCAAACCTGTTAATTATTAAATTCAGGTGTTTTAATTAGGCCCTTTATCCCCTGTGGAGAACAATCTTAATCCTTCACCAAACGAAGACATCTTGGACAATTCTATGCTTCCAACAGTTCAGACTTAGGCCCCCCTGCACAAAGCAAGGACTATTATGACATGTTTTGATTAGTTCGGTGTGGAAGAACCTCATTGAGCACCTTTGGGATAAACTGAAACAGAGGTTGCGAGCTAGGCCTCCTTGTCCAACATCAGTGCCCGACATCACAAATGCTCCAAAACACTCTAAACTCTGCCATGAAATGTGGAAGCTGTTATAGCTGCAAAAGGGGCAGGTTTGCTTGTGTCCATATAACTGCTATACATAGACACACACACACACATAAATGAACGTCTCTCCAGCAAAAGCCTTTGTAAAGGTTGTAAAATACTGTAGCAGACACACCTCAATATTAACCATTCGTTCAAAAGAAACTACTGCATATTTTAAAAGCATTGTTTTACAATGTAGAAAGAACTAAATTCCGGAAAAGACAATGGAATTAAAAGGTGTGTCCAAACTTTTTACTGATAGTATATATTTATTTTATTTTCATTATGTGACATTTGAGAGAGAAATGTACCTTTAATTCTGGCCAATGAAGCCCACACAGTAGCTAAATTTCCACACAAGCCAAAGAATATAAAGAGAACAATGTATAGGAATTATTAACACGAATTTATTTACCCATGCAGTGTGTGCCCTCTTTGTTCAGGTGATATCCACGTCCACAGGTTACCGAGAACCTCTGGCACTTGTAGGAGCCAACAGTGTTAACACACGTGTGACCAGGTTGACAGGGGCTCTTCTCATGTACACATTCATTTATGTCTGAGAAAGAGAGCAAGTACTAAATTACTATAATGATGAATATTAATAGACATACAAAATAGTAATTTAAAAAGATTTTTTATAAAAAAAAAAGAATGAAGTTTTATTTGGGCAAGTGTCTAACCAATGCAGTTTCCAACAGCATCCTGGATGAAACCGAGTCTGCACTGATCCCGTGAATGGCAGCGAAATGACCCAACAGTATTCTGACATGTGAATTCACGGCCACAGCTATGTGTTCCTACCAGACACTCATCAATATCTAATGGAAACGAAACATAACTGAGAACTGATTGCACCATATCATTTTACCATTGAAAATAATAAGGATTAACATGAGATAGGGGTTAACCTTGGCAGGTGTTGGTGTTAGTCAGCTCATATCCTGTTCCACAGCTGATTTCTCTCTGACAGAGGTACGAGCCCTCAGTGTTGATGCATCTTTCACCTGGCTGGCAGCTGTGAGCGCCTGACAGACACTCATTGTAATCTGACAGCAAAGGGAAAGACAAATGATCTTTTCTAGCTTAAGAGGAATTCTACTGTTATTCTTGTTATTAAACAACGGCTGTCAGACTGACCGGGGTGAACTGGATTTTAATATTAATACAATTGTAACATTATTTTCAAAAAACATGACATGTAATAACACACATACATTTAATACAAGTTCTAGGAATAATCCAGTTCTTAAAATATCATATCTACTAATACTCCAGAGCTCTAGATATATACCGTATCGCAGAAACAAAATTTTATGGTTTTGGGCAAATTTTCTTCAAAAGTGAAGAGTTCAAAAGTAATGAAAAAGACAAGTTGCTTAAACTCAGTATACTGGGCTTTAATTTCATCATTTAGTTTTCAAAATGGTAAAAAAAATATATTGATAATAAAAAATATTTTTTCGTGCTCATTAGAAAAACTGAAACAGGAAAAAATTCTCAGGAAAAAATAGAAATCTTTAATATTGTTTCAGTGGTAATATAAAACTCACCCTCACAGCTGTAGCCATCGGATTTTAGGTGGAAACCTCTTAGGCAGACACAGGATCCGTTTCCCACACACAGCTGAGAGCATCTTGTTACCCCTTCTAATTTAAATTTATAATCAAATGAATACAATTTTAATTTATCAATTATGGAAAATTACATTCTTTTACAATCCACAATTATATTTCTTAAACAATATATCTTTATACAGCAACAAGTGAAAAGATCATGCCGTTTTTTTTTAAAACAATACATTATCAGTATCTAAAAGTAGCCAGTTCAATTATCTGCCAGGCATATGATTCTGCTCCAATGAGATATTTTACTAGTCCAGATTTGGACCTTTGTCTGCCTTAAAGTATGTTTTTTTTCCAACATATATTTACAAAGTTTAAATGATTTCGGTATTCAGTCAAGATAATTCCTTACCTGCACATAAGTCTGTATGCTGGGTAGTACCATTATTAGCAGTTGTGGCATTACTCAGCAAAGGAGACACTGTGTAAAAGAAAAAAATATATATATATTTATATATATGCTAAATTTAAAGCATATTAAATCACAGTATCAGCCAAGCATTTAAAAAAAAAACTGTGATGCAAAACCCTATGGCTATAAGGCATCACATAATACCATTTATTAAATGTCACATGCGATCTGGCTAATAATTAAGCAATTGTTTCAAAAGCTAGCATGGGCATCTTCTTTCTACAAAAAAGATGATGTTAAATGAAAAGAAGTTAATAGCTGCTGTTTGGGCCGGTGCAGGACTTTTAATTATGTTTAATTCTGGTTTAGGATCATACGGTAAAGTAAAGCAACATTGTGCCATGATTCATTGATAGATAGTAGTAGTATTATTTCAGTAATCTTTTAAATGTAAAAGAACTTACAAATTTTAATTTATTCATAATCAGTGTTAAAATGAATATTAAAGCATTGCTGGCATTCTTATATCTCTGTACTGTAGATTTTATAAATGTCACAAAAGCATAAATAATAATAATTAGTAGTAATGCATAACTGCGGATGATTGCAAATAAATACAGTACTATGCAAGTCTTGATCCACCTCTCATTTCTTCATATTTTACTTTTAAAAAGACAGTTTTTTTTGTATTCCTAAAGTAGCCATGAGGAATAGTTCTCTAGGCTTCTTGAAAGATTATTTTGGCCCTCATTTTAGTCTAGTCCTTGTACCTGCCAGTTTCAGAGGAATGTTCTTTTGTTTGTTAAGCCACACAGTGATCTATAAATTATTTAAGCATAAAAGGCATCTAATTATGGCATAAGCCAGTGAGAAACAGGTGCAGATGACGACAGATGATCAGGCTGGTGTTTAGTATACTGGAGATGCTTAATGCTGAGTGGTTGGAACAGACGAGAGGGGAAATGAGGTTGCTGCTGAGGTTGTTACAACCAATTTCTAAGGCCATGTCAACATGTAGCCGGGTATTTTTTTTTTTTTTAAAAAGAGATTTGCTGTCTTTGCCTTGGTCCACACGCAAACGCAGTTTTGGTCGTTGAAAACAAAGCTTTTGGAAAACTCGTGGTGTTGTGTGGACAGGGGAAACGGAGATTATAGCTTGTTGTAATGTCACCTTGTCCCGAAAAAAGCAACTGTCTGTGTGCTCGTCTCCTCGATTTGACGTCAGCTTCGTTTATGAGGATATTTTGTGCAGTGGTGGACATAGGTACATTAAAGTAGTAACTGTGTTAACGTTGCGTACTGGACTTTTTACATGCGTGTACCTACATGCGCAGTTATTCACACATTATGTTAATGAACAGAGGTGCCTGAATGTTCTACCAAGCTTACTCCTGCTACATACTGTACAAAACTCTGACGACAGACCCCGCAGACAGTGACTGCTGTTCACAGTGACAATGAAATTTTTTTTTTTTAATGTTTTTAAAAATACCCGGCTACGTGTGGACATGGCCTAAATTGTATCTTTGGTACTTTGTAGCCTGTCAGAATAATCCTTTTCTTTAATTTTAATTTAATTTAAATTTTATTTTATATGAATAAATGAGGGGGGGCTCAAAACTTGTGCACAGCACTAGTGCTGTATGTATTTTTAGTGATGGTTTGTAGATCATTAGTCATTTACAATACAGGCCAAAAGGTCATAAACTTAGATTAACTGACTCTGGTAGATGATAAAAGGTATATTCCAGTTGAATCAGAGATAAAGAATAAGTTAGTTATATGCAATATACATCGGTAGCTTAAAATGTAAAAATAACAAACTTTCTTTGACTTTTTTTCATTTTTTTATGACTGATTAACTATTCCGTATCCAACTTCCACAGGATGTGAATCTTGGTCATATTTTCCTCTCACTCATCGTCTATACCACTATATCCTGTATTTTGGCTTGTGGAAGATTTAGAAGGTTTAAGAACAACAATTAGCCTAATCCGCAGGTTTTTGGACTGTGGGAGGAAACCAGAGTACCCAGAGGAAACCCACCAAGCACAGGGTGAGCACACAAATCAAGCCTGGCCAGGAATCAAACCCAGACCTGGAAGTGCAAGGCGACAGTGCTAACCACTACACCACCACCATTTATTGTTGTTGTTGTCATTAATAATAATAATAAGAAGAAGAAGAAGAAGAATTCTTATTATTTATTTAAAATAATTTTTGTTGCTGAGTCTGTAGTGGTGCTCATTTGGAAATATCTAGTAGCAGAAGTTCAATGTGATTAAACAGGCTCGCAGGTTGTGTATTCTTGAAAACGATCATGTAGATTTGTTTGAGGAAAGCGATCATAATGACAGAGTGGGCATTCATTAATGCACTCAATTCTTCATACCTTGCTTGACTAAGCCATGCTCTTCTTCCACACAGCAGGCCTGCGCCACGTTCCTGCAGTGAACCGTAACAGGAATCTGCAGCTCACAGTTCTGTTTCTCTCTCCGAGCCAGCAGCCCGAGCGCACAGCACTCACAGCACATCTGAGCAAGAGAAGAGACAATTCATGTAGTTTAATGACAGTATGTTCTGAGAGCATTGTAAAGCCTTAAATATGATGAGTATGTTATGCCTTGTAAAATAAATAGCCACACACCTGGGCAGTGTTGAGTTTATAGGGGTCTGGCTGAAAAAACGAGGGGTCACATACACCATTTCTTTTGGCATTGGTCATGCCGCTGGTACAGAGAGTTTCTTTCAGTGCAGCTTGACAGCACTGGTTCTGGACCATCCTTGTTCGGAGAAAAGATAAAGCGATGGTGTAACAGCTCAGATTACAATTACATAAAAAATTACATTTTTTGGATCGAATTTGTAAATTGCATTAGGGAGCAAGAGTGAGTGAGTGTGTGTGTGTGAGTGTAAGTGAGAGTTGTTGAAAGGGTAAAGTAAAAAAGTGAATGAAGAGTGAGGGAGGGCACAAGTGAGTGCGTGAGGAGATAAATGACTTCACCTGTAAATGATTGAGTAAGTGGCATAAAGAGTGAGTGGGTGAGTAAATAAAGAACTAAGTACAATTATAAGTGTGTAAATGAATGAAAGTGTAACTGAATGAATGAATGAGTAAGTGAGGGAATTACAAGCCTCTTGAGGAATTGCATGGTGCTTAAACAGAAATGAGATCAAGACCATTTGCATGTGAGAGGCCTGAGATTCTTATCAGCATCTCATGATTAATCGCCAAGCTTTCAGTTATGATTGAATTAATGTATTGGTGAATTCACCTTAAACTTTAAATCTGATTTAAAACTGAAGCCAATCATCACAATGATCCCAATTTCAAGGCCCATTATGCATGAGATAATTAAATAAGATGATTAAAGTTACCTTATTACTTTAAGATTAACGCATACAACCAAAGGCATGACATTCTTCTTCAGTTTACCGCCAAATGTCTCTCAATCTACAACAGCTGACCTTTTAGGTCTTTTAGAATACAGTGCTGATTCGCCTCGGGGCTCAGCCAGCTGCTTAGAACTATGTTTCTAGTTATTGCTTTCTGTAAAAACTTCCATTAAGTTTTTGTAGTGTTAACAGTTGTAATGGAGGCCCAAACCAGGTGTGTCCCTACCTGCAGATGTTGGACTGGGATGTATGGGGAGGGGAAGTACAGTGTTGAGTTCTCAAAGCATGGACTCTCCCATTTTTACAGCACATTTCTAAAGACATCTGCTCATGGCCAGGGTCTAAGGAAATCAGAATGAAGATTATTGCATTTTACAGTTTGGAGGAAATGCTTACAAAACTTTTTAAAAAGTTTAGAGTGAAGAATGAATTCCAAGTTTTAAAAAATGTTGGTGTGGATTTACATTACCTACTCTTTGTACAAAAAAAAAATTACATTGACAACAAAAACATAAAGTACATAATGTATTATATAGTAGGCTATATTTGTTATTGTGATGGTAAAGGAACTTTAAAGTTAAATCCCATTGATCATTTATGGGTGGGCATAATTTTTATGCAGAAGTTTAATGACCACTTTATTCTAAAATGTACAAAATTCTATGTGCAGAATGTGGGAAAATATATATATATTTTTTATATATATCAAAAGCCATTTTGCCAAGGAAGCCATTGACATGTGCACACAGAGGTAAAACATAATTAGCCACAGTAGACTATTTCTATAAAGGCTCAGATAGAGTTCACAAGCTAAAAACTAATTAAGAGACAGAAGAAAAGAACTGTATTCCTAAGCTTTGGCATTCCTGAGACAGACACTGGTGACAACAGGCCACATTCCAAATGTCTGAAACAGGATACAACTTTGAACATATCACCTCAAGCCTATAATCTCCTACAAATACAGCATGATGGTGTTTTCAGTAACAACACACAATCCTCATACCGGATGACCCTCTAACTCAGCCGTACTATCGACAGACTCTTAGCACAGCTAAAAACATAATATATAAAATCCAGTGGCAGGTGCTATGTAATAGTGGGATCTGATATATGGCCTACAAAACAGTAAATTATTTTTAAAAAATTAAACAAGAACAACTAACAGCAGCAAAATGCCTTATTAACCTCAAAGGTACGAGGTGAACTAACTGCTCTTTAGTGCTCAGACATCATTTTTGATGATGCTCAGCATTATTTCATGCATAAAGCTCAAAACATCCTACATAAACTACAGAAAGTCTTCACCGCACAGAGGATTTAAAACATACATGTAGAGCAACATGTTTTAAAATTTACCTTGCCCTGAAAGAACTCCACACAAAGTGAGGAATATTGAGAGCCACTCCAGAGCCATGGCGAGAAAAAACCTGAGGAACACGTTACACACACACACACAGACAACAAAAGGAAATGCAGTAAGTGATCACACCAGCTAGGACTCAGGGAACTGTTTTATACAGCCACACCCTAATGATGGGCCAATCATTCGTCTTTTTAAAGACCCCTGCTTTAAAAAAAAATTATATACAGTATATGTATACAGGTATATATATATATATATATATATATACATATACATACATATACACACATCTTTTTATGAAAAGAAAAAATATATAAATAATTTAATACTACATTTATTGCTATACTTGATATTTTGATATATGATAATATTAAGAAAATATATCATTAATAATTTTATTAATATTAATACAACATACACTTTACTACTTTGTATGGATGTGTACACATCTAGTTGGCTGACTCTATATATCTTTAGGTAGATTATAAGGTAGATATAGCTCTCCAATTTTTTTTTTACCTTGACAGTAAACTTTCAATAATAAATATTGATTTTATATATACACATCCCGCAACACCCCATCATTTATTTCCATCTATAGTTGCATTAAATCTTCTCCAGGACATCCCAAAGTCGCTGTATTTAACTGGAGTTGGGTTTAGGACTTTGTGCTGGGAAATTTGTATATCACAGTGAATCATCATGCTCCCAGAACAGCTCTTCCACAGTTTGAGCCTGATGAATCTTGGCATTAACGTCCTGGAGTATCCCTGCGAAGTAAAAATGCACTAATGTGATAACCTGCTCATTGGGTTCCTTCAGGTCATCAGCCAGGCGCCAGATCATAACACTGCTTCAGGAGGCATGTGCAGTGGCCACTATGCATGATGGGATCATTGTTTCATGCACTTGCCTCCTAAATGTCTTTCAACATATCCTAAAATTTAATTATTTTGAGCTGAAACATATCATCCAATCAATTGTTTTTTAAGTAATTGCTTATTTAGTAGTTGGGAAATAAAAGATCCAAATAAAAGATTTTGAGCCAGGAAGTGAAAAGGTCTTTAACTTTGTCTCATGCATCATTTTAAAATAAATATATAATTAAAATAATAATTGGAGCAGACAGAAGAAGCCTGAAGTCATCCAACATTAAAAATAGAGTGGTGTTGACACTCTGAATCATCTTGCAGCAATACACACAAGATGCAAGATCAACCAATGGGCTACGATGCTGTTCTTCAACATGACGGACATAAGAGTCATTGGGGCAGTGGTAGCTCAAATAGTTAAGGCTCTGGGTTACTAATCGGAAGGTTGGGGGTTCAAGCCCATGATCATTTTTTTTTCCCCCATCTTTACTAGAGTCACTTTGGAACTAAAGCAGCCAAAATGTCAGTGAACTGGACGAGCCTTTGTTAAAGTATGTTAATCCATAGGACTGCTCTTTTTAGCCTAACAGTAAGAAGATGATAAAGGTAAATAATTGTAAACGCACAAATAATTACAGTCCTTAACCCTTAAATCCCGAAGATAAACCACTTTGAAAACGCTGAGTTTCAAGCAATAAAAGTAACAGTTAATTTATTGCTTTAAATTTTAATAAAATACTGAAACAGTGGTTGATAAGAAATAACAAAAGCTGCTTGGTCAAACAACTTTATAGGAACACGGACTGCAAATGGAGTGAACATATGGTGGATTTACTGGTGTTCTAAAGTTCACAGCTTTAGTTACCAATATACCCACTGCACTATTTTTTTCATGAGTGGGATAAAACCAGAGCACCCAAAGGAAACCCACACATACACATGGAGAGCATAAACAGAAACTATAACTCCAGCTGTAAGGCAACAACACTGCCTGCTGTAACACTGATGCAGACAAACTATTTTGTTTGAACAATTAATTTAAATCCTTAAAACTGGACTGCTTATTTGAGCCAGAAATGCCTTTAAAAAAATTCCTATTACAAATATCCTTCCAAGAACCATAAATAGTTTCTACCCATGACAGGAAAGCAATGAAGACAAACAGTTTTAAAATCACTGTACACTATAATTATTAAGATCATTTTAAAGCATTTCTCATCATGTTTTTTTGGCATATTGTTCATATTGTTGATATTGGGTGCATCCCACAGTTTGATTGACCTCTCATGTAAGGGATAAAGATCATGGGTCATTTGTACATAAAGAAATGTAAAACGATGAATAAATTATTATACTCCACATTTGGGATTTTGAACACCACCACAACGAAAAAACTGAACAGTTTTGCCAATTTATTTCTAAGCATGCTCATCTCTGGAGCACCAAATTAAACTTGGGAATAAGACAAATAAATATACACAAAGCAAATCACATCATTCATGATTAGAAGGATCCTATTAGAAGTACAGATGATATATGCAATTTTGCATTTGTCAAATTAATGCATTTTCTCAACAAAAAAATCTCACTTATTTTTACAACTGCATTTATTGTGCCTATTTTACATACCCTAATGAGCTGTATTGCTCTTTTTAACCATGATTTTGTATGCAATATTCTTATTATTGCAGTAGTATCACACCATGAGGTGTCCATAAAAAGGGAGAAAAACAAAAAAAGAAAGAGAGAGGGGGCAGGTTTTCATATGATGCTTTTGTCTGATCAACCGTTCTGGTCTTTACTGCTGTCTTGCTTGGGTGTATTTTCAGGATTACAGCTTTCCTCCGTTTTTTCTGTGCCCTCAGCTTTTTCTAAAGCTTCTTCCAACTGAGGTTCCTCCTTTGGAGGACTTTTATTAGGAGGTTCCGCATCCCCCTTTGCTCCAGGGGCTTCTGGTGAGTATGTTTTTGGTGACTGTGTTGCTGCTTCTGCTGTATCGGTCGGTGATGCAGCAGCTGATGCAGATGCAGCAGCTGATGCAGATGCAGGTGCAGGTGCAGGTACAGGTTCTGGTTCTGGAGAAGTTTCTTCTGCCTTTACATCTGGCAAGGTCCGATCTGGATACAAGAGTTTAAGCTGCTCCTCAAAATAACTCTCCAGATTAGCTCCAACATTGGACATCTCTGTGTCCTCCTAAAATGATGTTTATAGCACAGCGTTAATGTTAAAGTTCAGTGTGATGTTATACAATTATGCAAATACAATTATGTACACAATCTGATTATAATATATTCTGGTGAAATAGTACATTCGTTAAGGGTGTGTTCACACTTGTAGTTTGGTTCTCTTGTTTCGCTTAGCGTTCAGCCTGGAATTTTTAACATTAGACACAACGGATTGTGGATTGTACATGTTGGTGGTTTTACTAGTTGAAAACTCATGAGTTTATCAAATGCAACGTGATGCAAAAACAGAACATTTCAACAAAAACAGGACATTTCATAAATCCATTCAACTGTTGATCATTTTCGCAAACACTTGTCATTGAATACATTCCCGCATTCGTTCCTGTGCTCTTGTCTGTAGTAAAAGTCCTTGGATGCTCATTAAATTTAAAATTCAATTTGGTGGTGTTTTATTTATTAATGACGTTAGGTGTTTAATTAATTTCTTTTTCTTTTTTTTAAAACCCTTCCATTACCTTGCTAAATAACATGCATCACATAGCTTGGACTTTTTCCTCACTCCCTGCCGATCCAAGCACTGCTTTCATTACATCGGATGTCACAGATACAGAGTCAACTTGTGATCTTGGTTCTCTTGGTGTGCACCGAGGTTTGGATGGCAGCGTTCACATTTGTTAAAGTAAACCGCAAGTAAACAGAGCAACCACTCCAAAGTTTGTTTTAATCGAACCAAACATGCCTAGTGTCAACACATTTTACAATTAAATTACAATTCAATCACAATTTTTAAAAAAACAGTCTGAATCTATAATGTTTTTTTTTTTTCAATGAAAATAAGCCTGCATAAGTCAGATTGTAACATATTTAGATTTTTCAAAAATATTACAGAACCAATTATTTTCTCCAACCCATATATATATATATATATATATATATATATATATATATATATATATATATACACAATTTTTTCCTTAAAAGAATAGAGACATCATCATACCTTGTGAAAAGTGGCACAGTTTTTGAAAATAAGCCGCATGTCTGCTACAAACTCCTCTGTGCTTTTGTAGCTGGGACTCTCCTTGCCCTCCAGTTTGCTCCTTACTTTAGACAGGTCCATTGGGGTTTTTATAATCTCGTTGTATTCTGGCATGGACTGAATAACAGACATTTTGCTCATTACCCAACACTTCTCATACAATTATCAGTTGGTTAGTATAACTAAATGATTAAAAACTATAAAGCTTAGAGCCTGGCTGTTATTTTCTTATTTGAAAACTCTGTTAGCCATAAAAGTGACAGAGCCTCCTCTGTGTGTACGTCATGTCTTTGGGAGTATGAGTAAACTTACAGATGGTGTAACAGGCTCCTGGAAATCAGTGCTGAGTTCATTGCAGTAGATGCGGAGTAACAGTCTCTCACATTTCTGTATGAAGAATAAATGCAAATGCAGTGAAAGAAGAGACCACAGAATATTTCAGCTCTTCTTGAATCTAATACACAGTCTACAGTTACAAATGAATATAAAATAATAGACCATACTCGTCTATCCACAGGTGTGAAGGTTACTGAATCAGGATCTGGCTTGACGTTTCTTGACTCCCCACCGCCATCAGTGTCATACTCCATTTCGGGGGAGTTAAGGTCACGGCAGAACGTGCAATACCATTCACCACTGTAGACAAAAACAAAAACAGGCACGCGATGAACTATACTATCCAAGTCTTATAGAATTCTAAACAAGACAAGTTCTGTTTTTTTAAGGCTAAAAAATTAAAACCCTACGACCTTAAATGTGTGAGTTATTACAAAGTGTTTGGAACTTTCGTCATATACAATGATTATTGTGAAATTTTAAACGTGATTAACTCTCATGCTGTGTTCGGGTCAAATCCGACCGATTTACAAGTTTAGTCTAAAAAAATGCAGTAAAATCCATTTCTCATGAGGTTCAATGACCTTGTTTGCACATGCCATTTTAACACACAAAATACATTATATTATTACATATTTTTGTAAAAATTATGTAAAAAAAAAGTGTTTTATAGAACTTTTATACACTCATCATGCAAGACTACAATTAGTGTATAAAACAGAGTTCAAGCACATTTCTACACTCCTTCCCACACCTAAACATGCAGCCGTCTTTAAGCAGACACACAGACTAACACACACTTCTAATGCCCCCTTTTTGGTTTCCATGGCAACCGGCACAAGAACCTATAGAAAACATAATTTTTACGACACCTGTTGAAAAACGAAATTGCAACATTGTTTTAATTATACAACTTTCCTGCAGCTCTGGTAAGCTTTTTTGATGCCTTACTCAAGGTTCAGTTTTTGGCAGCACGATATAAAAAAATTTACCATAAATTGTCTAGGCTGGTTAGACCTCCATCCTGACATAATTAGGGTCTGCTGAGAAATGCCCACCACAGACACATTTGGAGAAATCGAAATTATTGGCTGGGAATTTAATATAGCTAACTGATATGTCCTAATATCACTTTTTGTCAGACCATTTGGGTACAATGGTGGCTCAGCCCCAGCACCCCAAAGTCACCACTGTTGAGTCCTTAGGCAAAGACCATAACCCTATCTGATCCGGGGATTTTTTTTTCACTTGTACCTGATACCAGAACCCGGCGTGGTCGTAGAGAAACAAACCAAAAAAAAGGATCACTATATAACTAAAATAATTTAGTCCCCATTTCTAATAACAAAATTTAAAGGAAATATTTTTTTTTTTAAACTGGCTTTGGCTGCATGAGTGACATGACACGTGCTTAACATGCTTGAGTCCGCACAAGTGTGCAAATGAGCCCATTTTTCACTCGTGATGTGGTTATCTTTTCTAAGCTAATGTTTATAACACCATTGTGTTTATTAAATTAAATAAATTGTTCTATTTCACGCTCACTTTTGCCACCCTGGTTACAGAACACAGCTCTGGAACTGGATGGAAAGCAAGCGAGATGATGAACACTATACACTGTTAAGCTCAGCTAGCAATGCAGACCAACTAAAAAGAAGGGCATCTCAGTGTGCAATTAATTCTTGGTACAGAGCAGTGATGCAAATTTTAGGTAACAGACCACATGTCAGACAACCTGATGTCAAGTGAGCTGGGCGAGGAAACCAGTTTGAAATAAGTTGTAAAAAAAAAAAAAAAAAAAGAGTAGAAAAAAAAAACTCAATTAAAACTTGTAAAAGTCCACATTTTAAAGACTGCATTAGTGTTTCTGGTAACACTTTATTGGGGAAAATAATCTTTCAGCTTGCTGAGTTTCTAGAGTTTACTGCTCCATTTTGCCTCCTAGTGGTGTAACTGATAGTAGCTCTGTGTTTTAAACTTTCAATTGATGTACACTGACTTCAATACAAAAAAAAAAAAAAAAAAAATTCTAAACTGTATAATCATAGAGGAACGGATCATTTTGTGGGATGGATTATCATCACAATAGTCCAAGTCCATGGTCTCTTTGTTTTACAGCCCTGACTTTCATTCATGGGAAAAATCTAGCCTGCTTACCTTGGTGATGCATTAAGAGTGGGAATATGGCAGCTGAGATGGAAGACTTTGGGACATTTGTCACAGCAAAGCAGCTCTCCTCCATTCTGGCACACAGCACACCAGTCCTCATTGGGGTCCTCCTCGGGTTCTGGGCTTTTCTCTGTCTGCTGTTCTCCTGTGGGAGATGATTCTTGCTGTTGCGTCTGAGACTGCACGCCTGTGCTATCAGGAAGACTAGCTTTGGTAGTGGTCTGGACCTGACACACAGAAATGTATGGTGCGTCATGCAACTTGTTTGATCCATTAGACCCAATAATGCATTGTATAACAGCTGCCAAATACTACATAGATACTTACAAACCGAACTTCGTCATCATCCTCAGGTTCATCCTTGATGACAATGACAGGCCCCGGAGAGGACTTTCTCCTTCTCTTAGACATAAGGCTTGATGGCCCACTTGCTGGAGGCTCTGTACGCTTCCAGGGACCAGCACTACAATTGGTGACAAAGAATGCAAGAATATAAGGCACTGAGCAAGCACTGAGGCAGTTATAAATTGCGTAAGAAAGGCAGACAGTACCCTGTCCTTGCTTCTGATGAGGTAGGAGCAGACATAGGAGAAATCTGTCTTACTGGGGCTAGGGACAAAATAGAAAATGTACGTGTTATTAAGGTAAAATATATAGATCTTTGTCATTCTAGCTTGTTTCAAGGTTTCTATTTCCAGATTTTTGTCATCATACTTACCAGTTTTGTCTGCCATAGTAGGGGGCAGAGTGTGAACAAAACTAGCTCTAGGGGCAGACACCGACAAGGAAACTTGGGTTGGGTCACTTCTCCTGAGGTATGTGGCTTCCATCATGTTTCTCTGCAAAAGGAAGCATTGCAAAGTGAACTTCCTTCTAACCAAGACACATAACCACAACAACGTAAAACTCTTTGAATCCAATCAACCTGCATGTAAGAGGCCTGAGATGTAATCGGACCAGAATTTGGGAAAGTTGCATTCTGGGAATAGCGAGAGGGTCCTTGCAGCACTTCCATAGGTTTGGGAGGAAAGTTGGAACTGTTTATGAGACCTCTCAAGGTCTGAAAAAGATATGCATGGTTTAACATAGCACTACAGCTTTTGTGAATTTGAGTATACAGTAGAAAAGCAAATATATATTATATATATATAGATAGATAGATAGATAGATATATAGATATAGATATTAAATTTTAATATTTTAAATATAAATATATAAAATATATTTTAATATATTAAAATTTAATATATTTTTTTATATTTATTAAATTTTAAGTATTGGCACTTTGTTACACCTTTACCTGTTGTGGAATGCCTGGGTTCTGGATCAGAGTCGGGGGACTTCTTGTATTAATGTGTGGACTGCCATACCTCCAAGCCTGCTGGGGCATGCCGGTCAAATTTTGCGATGGCGATCCCCCCTGCATTGGTCGAGTGGGTGGTGGCTGCCCTGGTGGGCGCATCCCCCATGACCAGTGATTAGGAGAAACGTGTCGATTTGGCTGCTGAGCAAGTTTCTCCACCTGCATTTGTAGCTGGGCCAGCGTGCTCTGTCTGTGCTGCTGAGCCTGAGATCCTGTGAGGGCCATGGGGGGTCCTTCACCTCTAGGGCCAGGGTTCATCTGCGGGAAAGGAAATGTCTGAGGTCCACTTGGCTGCCGAGTTGAAGATTTCTCTACCACCAGGGAACCTAAAGGAAAAATAGTAAACCAACTCCAAATGATGTGTTGCTGCATTTAGGATTTACACTAGTAATATACTAATGGATTTGACAAAATTTGCACAAATACACTGATCAGCTAATATACTTAAATATATTTTAACAGTGGAATTTCTAAGAATCAATAGTATTAAACATGTTCTTCACATTTTTATTACTGACACATAAGAAAAATATAAAATAAACAGGAACACAAAATACTCAGCAATTATAAAGTACCACACAATTTTGAACACACCTCTAATTCCATGTTTTTACCTGATTTTTATATATATTTCTACATTGCAAAACAATGCTGAAGGCATCTAAAATATGCAATAATCTTCCTTTAATAACCCTTTGATATTGAGATGTGTCTGCTCCTTATGCTCTGTTAAGCCCTCATAACAGCTCCAATCTGAGGTGCTGCAAATAGCTGATTTTTAAGGCTCTAAATAAGCAGCAGAGGTAAGTTTTGGTCTCGCGTTTCTTGGGATGGTCTTCATGAGAGCCAGTTTCATCATGATGCTTGATGGGTTTTGCAAATGCACTTGTCAATACTGTCCTTGCAAGAACCATTCCAGTACAGACCTTCACATCTTAAAATAAACTGACAGTTGTTGTTACTTAACTACCTAATGTTGTGTTATGACAATCATAAAAAAAATCCAGAATTGTTCTGGAATGTAGAAAATGAAACCAAGTTAATGTCCAAACTGTTGACTAGTACTGTAAAAATGCATACATATTAGTCAAGACTACTAGTCCTAATACTGATACACTTGCCATATAATTTGTTTTATGGTATTTAAAACAAAGCTGTTATTTCTTTTAGAGGCATTGCTGCTCCTTAATAAGTGTCTTCTGCATGTGTGTGTGTGTGGGTGTTTTTGGTTTTTTTTTACATTTAACCGGAGACCAAAGTCCTGCGTTCTATTGGCTCATAAAACTTGAGCTTGCGCACACAGGTCAAAGTTCACCCATATAAAGTTGGCACAAACCGAAATCTACTAATGAGGTTTTCACAACCCACATTCTTTTATCTTTGCACTTGGCTTTTCCACTAAGCAGATGGTATTTTACTTTTAGACTGACATCCACTGGCTGAAAAAGCTGAAAAATATAGCATTCCCACCTTCTGCCAACTGAATCTTTTTCATTCTACTTGTTCAGTTCTCAACTTCCAAGACATTTCTAAAATATTTCCTTTGACAGGCAAGTCAAAGGAGGGCCAGGGGTAGCTCAGTGGTTAAGGCATTGGACTACGGTTCGGAAGATCCCAGGTTCAAACCCCACAACCACCAAGTTGCCACTGTTGGGCCCTTGAGCAAGGCCCTTAACCCTCAACTGCTCAGATGTGTAATGAGAGAAAAATGTTAGTCGCTCTGGATAACAGCGTCTGCCAAATGCCTATGTAAAGTGACAGGTCTTTTCCTGAGCTCCATCTCTACAACTTTTCCAGAAGGCAGGTCCCCTTACTCTCAGGCTTAGTTCTTCAACACCACCTGATTGCTTATATTTAAACACTGACGGTTGCGTACAAAGCCAAGAATGGACCTGGGCCTGATCACCTTTAGGCACTTATCACCCCCTGCATTCCATTCAACTCTTTAACACAGCTATATTGCTGTGCAACGGGGAAAAAAATTGATAGACATGACAAAGAGCACGGCCACTCTTCTCCCTCAGACAGCAAGGATGACCGATCTCTTTGGCAACATCCCAGGATACAATGCCCAAAAAACTGCATCAACCACTTACTAGGATTACTGATTTCAGTCTTACCAAGATCAACATTTGAAGCCCAAAATGCAGCTCGGCACTGGAAGCGAACTGAACTCTGAGGAACATAGGAGGTATTGCACTTTGCTCTGAGAAGATACTGGATTTGATACAAAATCTGAATATGGAAAAAAAAAAGGGGGAAAAAATGCATTTTTCCATCAGTAAACTCATTATGAGAAAATACACACGAGATTCATGTCTGACTTAGTTGAAAGACTCTTACCAGCCGTTTACAGTACAGGAGTGCTGTGCCACTGTTACTGGCTGTTGCCCATTTTGTGAAGTTAATCACATGATCGAGATGCTTGGTAAGGGAGGAGACGTCCTCCTGCTGTTTCTTTAGCACCATTTCATGGTCTTTTGTCAACGCCTAAATGGACACAATTACATGTTACATTATAGTAACTCCTCTTAAATGAATACATCAATTGTTTTAACCCAGCATCTGTAACTTTAAATAAATTCTCTGTTTAATAATAAATCTGCATAACACAGTGGTGTTAAGACAAAAGTAAAATTCAGTTAAAGTTTTAAATAACTCAATTCTGTTAAAATAATTTAAATAATATTATTATTAAGTTATTTTATGCAATGAAATATTATATATATACACACATATATACATACATATATATATGTAAAAAATATATACCATCAATATTTAGTATTAAGTCCTTTATTCTTTAAAAACCTGCTGTATACAGGTTTTGATTGCTTCCTGAAAATCATGTACATAAGACATTTATTTGACTGCTACTGCCTTCTTCACTACTGTCCCACAGTGTTCTATTGGTATTACTGTAGGACTGAACTCTTCAGAAAGATTTGCTTAAACTAATTACTGAACCTGTTATCTGCACAGAAAGAACTAAAATGCATGGCATATTTTATTATATATTATATATATTGCCTACCACTGTACATGGCGTCAGGGATGGGACTACTGGAATCTTTTTTTGGTTATGCATCACCAAACTATTCCATTTCTGGTTGATTGCACATAAATACCACAATCTGTCAAGCTGAATTACATGTGGAATAACTATTTTTTTTCTCAGGGAGAACTGGATAAAACTACACAAGAATGGCTTTGGACCTTTTTTTCCCCTCACACACACACACCCGCACACACAAACGGAAACACTACTTAAGGTTAATTTGTTTTATTTTTACTTTTAATTTTTATTTTTTTTAATGAATATTTTTGGATTGTGAAAAAATTATACAAGTGTCGGAAATTGACTTCGATACAAGCGAATTCTGCAATCCAAGGTACAGTATATCACATATACATTATAAACTGTGTATATAGATTAGGTTGAAAAGTGCTGGTGTTTTACATAAATTGCTTAAATAAAAAGTAGCTAGTACCTCGAGCTGGTTGATTAGGATCTTTCCTTTTCTGTTAATTTCCATAATTAGATTGCAGATGGCCTTTTTAATCTCATTGGTGACAGTCTTGCGGTTTTCATCCACTTGCTGAAGACTGTAGAAGACAACACATAATAAGCATGACTCTTTCATATGTCGGAGCTTACAAGAAAAAAAAAAAACATTGTAGGTCATTTCAATGCTTGGAGATGCATTTTGCATGTACTTAACCCATTATTTATTGTGTCAGACACCTCCCCAATGGCCTTTCGTTTTTCCTGAAGCTGGCCCGTCATCTTCTCTAGGTGTTCCCTGTGGTTTCTATACGCATCCTCCAGAAACTGGTAACTGCAAGGTGAAGCAGATCAACAAAGTCAGGTTTAAAGAGCACTTTTTAAAGATGTAACTGAAGTAACAATAAATAACAAAATAATTACTTATGGTCCTTGTGCTTGAGTAACTGACAGTCTCTGCATGTGAGACGATCACAAGTTTCACAAAACAGCTTTAGTGGTTCTTGCTTGTGGACATCACAGAAAACTGGTTTCTGAGTAGAAGCACCCATTGCTTCTGTTAATACAAAACAATTATGTTTCAATCGCAGTGGGAACAAATAGTAATTAATATCTTAATTAGAAAATGTGTGTGAAAGTCTGGGAAAACCTGTTAAGATGTTTCTGTGGCACTTTAACAGCTCAAATTTAGGTAAGAATTAACAGATCACCAGAACTGCATGGGAATGTCATTTTAGTTTTAATCTTTCTTAGGCTGCCAAGCAGAACTTTTTGGCAGCTCCAACAAATAATGAAAATAACATTAGAACATGTACAAGAGTTCTCACTTTATCATAAACTGTGTCCACCAGAACAAACTTAATAAACATATATTTTTTAACCTCTAGCTTATTTTTAAATTATATATGTTAACATTGCAACACTAAATAAAACAGCCAAACTAACTGCGACAGGTTCCCTCGGGTTAGATGTTCAAGTTTTATATGCTGAAATGTCTGTGTTTTGGCAGACAGAGAAGACACTGCAGTAGGAAGCTGTTCTTTTGCACTGTGTGTAAGCGAAACATGCTATATATATGATGCCAGGGGTGTTCATCCTGTTTCTGTTTGCTTTCATTCTCTGTCAACCACGGCTGAAGATTTTCTTTCCCGCTATGCAGCCAGTTTGTGTGTGGTCATGTGACCACATGTAGTAAATGTTATTGCGCCTGTCCTGTGATTATTGTTGCTACGTCTGATTGGTAAAACACAAAGAACATCTAATGTGTAGAATAAATGGTAAGAAAAGTAACGAGTCGAATGTAGTCGAATGTAGCAGAGTAAGAGAAGTGTTTCTACTTCTCATAGAAGTGCATTTCTTTCATGTAACTTTTACATTTTACATGTCCTTTTCATTCACATGCATGTATTCTTTCTTGCTGCGGGCTAACCTTTATTCAAATTTAAGCACTATACAAGAACTATAATAAAATAATAGACTAGAATAAAAACTTTTGGTAACAACTAGGGATGCACCGAAATGAAAATTCTGGGCCGAAAACGAAACCGAAATTTTTGGATGCACTTGGCCGAAAACCGATACCGAAACCGAAAATGGCTTCATTAAAAAACATGTTTAAAATATTTTCTTTTTGTTTGTATTAAAAAAACTACAAATTAATTAAAATTATTGCAACTTTGCTGTCCTCATCTGAAACTTTGAAGTGCTTCCAAACCGCCGACATACTCCGTGTTTGATGCGTAATCACAGCGCGAACGAGACGGGAGGATGGGAGAGGCGTGGCGACAATTTCGGCTTTTATTTTTGGCGCTTTCTTACGGTTCAGCCGAAACCGATAATGCTATTTCGGCCGAAAATTTTCGCCGGCAGAAATTTCGGTGCATCCCTAGTAACAACCCTTCAGGTGGCATCAAACAAAGCCCACATTATGATGTCTTAATTCTGGAATGTAGAATATTAACTTCTTAAAGCTATTATTTTATGATTTTCATGTATTGAAGACTGAAGGCATACTTAAGACGACTCAGTTACCTGATGACATCTCCTCCATTTGCCTGATTGTGTGATCTCTGGTGAACTTTACACGCTGATGAGCTTCAATGCAGGTGACACACAGGAATTCCACACACTCCACACAGAAACCAGTTGCCTCAGTGTTGTCATCGCAGCTCATACACAGCTGAAGATAAGAAGAGGACAAATGCAAAATTAGTAGGTAATGCGACCATATAGGCCGTCACAGAGCTGCATTACTGGTTGTTCTGTAGAATAAAAGTCAGCTCTGAAGTACAAGAGCTTCAGGTTTGATGTAAATGTAAATTTGTATAAATTTAGATTTCATTGAGCAATATAAATAAATATAAGTTTCGGACCACTTTTCTGCAGCACCACATTTTAACCTTATCAGAAAGTTGTACAGTACACTTGTTTTGGTGAGCCAAGATCTTTCCCATTGCCAGAAGTTGAAGTTTATGATGTATAAAGTCTTTACAGATATGCAATCCTATACATTAACAGGACACCCTATAGAAAATATTGATTGCATTATTGCTGTAAAATTGGTCTCTCACTTGATTCTTTATCTCAGAATATTTGTTTACTTTTCCCTCAGACAAAAGATTTAACATTCATGAAAGCTCAAAAAGGTTAGGAGTTTTAAATCTAATTAGATTAACAAACTTTGGCAAAAAAATAAATAATAATAATTTAAAAGCTTAGAGCTCCCTCAAAATGCATGCTAATCCCCCCAGCTGAAATACCGCAGAGACCATGCTTTTTTTTTTCATGGGGAAAAAGAATATTCTTGTTTGTACACTTATGACCCAGCTGAATGCCTAAAAATAACTAAAGTGTACATTTTGCACAATGTAATCCTTTTAAAGGTGGCTTAATAAGCATTACTGGAAAAGCGTTACACTTTACATGCTTCATGTCCTCCCATTATTATGTCACACCTAAAATAATGAAGAAATCATAAGGGAGACTTTCCCACAGAGCCTTCCAACTATGAAACACCCTTCAAATTACAGTTCAGACATGACATTTACATGTGCCCTGTTTAGACAAGCCTTTGTTAATGTAGCTCTCTTAGATTAAAAGAGATGGATACTTTTTTTTATCTTACTGATGTTTGTTTAAAAAATTTATTAATATTCTGCATGCCATTATGTTTAGATTTATACAATCATATTTAAAAAGTAGGCAAGATCGTAGCAGATCTCAGTATTATGCAAATACAGCCTCAGACCAACAACATATTTTTTCACTGTGCTATTATTTAACAAACTCAAAGCCAGAAAAAATAAAACATGTGGGCAATACTAAGGACCCCCCATAATACAATAGCTTGTAGATCCACCTTTAGCAGCAACAGCTAATGATTTTCTTGATGTCTCTCACATCGTTGTGGAGGAATATTGTCCCCATTTTTCTTTACAACATTGCTTCAGTTTATTGAGGTATTTACGCGTTCACTTATATCTCTTAAGGTCCTGCGATGGCATTTCAATTGGGCTCAAGTCTGGACTTTGACTAGGCAATTCCAAAACCTTGATTCTTTTATTTTTCAACAATTCTGATGAAGATTTACTGGTGTGCTTCGAATCATTATCCTCTTGCAAATAAACTTTAGCTGTCAGACAGATGGCCTCACATTTGTCTCTGGAATACTCTGGTATACAGAGGAGCACATGGTCAACTTAGTGACTGCAAGGTGCCCAGTACCGATGTGCTTGACAGGGTGTATGAGGTGACACTGGGCCTTAAGGGTCCACTGGCCAACTCCACTATGGTCTCATCTGTCCATAGGACATCGTTCCAGACGTCTTGTGCTATGTTCAGATGCTGTTTTGCGAACCTTAGTCGTGCTTCCTTCGCCAGGCTTTCTCCTGGCAACCTTTTCAAACAAACCATACTTATTTAGACTTCTTCTGTTTGTGCTCTTACACCTTAACAAGCTAAGTGAGGCCTTATGAGTCTGAGATGTAACCTTTGTGTTGTTTTTTTTCTTTGTATAAGCATCCCATGACCTGACCTTGTGATGAATGTGCTGGGAAGTCCACTCTTTGGAAGACTGGTGACTATCTTGAATGCCTTGTGAATAATCTCTCACACTGTAGGATGATGAACTCCCTTTTAACCCTTTCCAGAATTATGTGCAGCAACAATTGCTTAGACCGTTGTGACCATTGTTTATATCTTTCCCTTTTGGCATTGTGTTATTACACTTGAATGTTCCAGACCGGCACATTCAACTTTAGAGCAGGCTGAACACCTGCTGACGATCAATTAATCAAGGGCAAATGATTAGCAGCATTTAGGCTAACCAGCCTCAAAAACCACCAATTTACAGGTTCTTTCAACCAGCACAATTACATAACTAGGAAATGCTAACTACACAATTGTTCATTGTTCTTAGATATACACTAAGTACCTAACAAATATTTACTGTTAGTTGCATGAGAGAATAAACTTAGGCTTGCACATTTATTTAGATAAAAAAAAAAAAAAAAAACTGCATGGGTTATGACTTTAAGGGTGTGAGGGATTATCATTCCAGGGTGGAGCATAAAAACCATAAAGAGACATAATAATGAATGAAATGAAATTATGAAACATCTTGTTGCTTCCACTGAAGAGCCTTTCAACACACAAACTGATGTCTGACCTTACAACCTCACAGTCTAACAACCGAATCTCGACTCTACCACACAACTGTAGAATAGACAATAGAATATGACATCATCCTTTACAAGCTCTGATATTTTTAACAACCATTTTCTAACCTCAATAATAATAGTGTTTCAATACCTGACTGGTCTTCTCGACGGTGCTGCTTGGCACCTCCATAGTGTCCTTGGCAAAGAAGTTATCCAAGACCTCGACTTCCATGCACTCTTGATGACAAACTGGGCATCGGATCACGTTCCCTGCTGAATGCAAACAGATAACATTAGTCTCTTACTACAATATGGAAAACAAATACGATGATATCTTGGCTAACAGCTTAGTGGTTTCTCTGGTCAGATGTCCACAATCGCCTATAAGGGTATATTCTATTTTGTGCAAGTAGGTTGGCAGACACATAAATGAAGGTGTACATGATACCTGCACATCCTCTCAGATTTAAATTAAATTACACTCTATGACTTCAGTAGTCTTTTCAGCAGATTATTACTGGTCTTACTTTTTTTTTTATATCCTATTACACCTTTTGGAATCTATAACAGACATCAGATAATAATTAAAGAAAAATAGCAAAATGAGCATGTGTGCAGAAATTAGACTCCATAGAAACAAATTATTATTTGACGTAGGCTTCAGACCATGATTTTTTTTTTTTTATGAGCACTTTTAGTTTCATGTTGCCACAGACTGCATTGGTTAAGCTTATGGGGCCGTCACATGATGAACAAATGACTTGGGAAACACTAAGACTCATTGACATTTAGGCATTTGGCAGAGGATCTTATCCAGAGCGACTTGGAAAAAATTGCTTTGAAGTCATCACTGGATAGATACTTGCAATGAGTTACAAGGTTACTAACTAAGTGCCATCAGTCAAACACAACTGGGACGAGGGTTTTTTTTTTGTTGGGGGGGGGGGGGGTATTACTTCAAAGACTCTAGACTTATATAAGATATTCCGCATGGGCAACTGAATGAATCATTCCCCATGACGACTTGTTTTTCCTCAGTTACACTTTAAACTTATTCAAAATGAACAAATCATTCAAAAATGACTCATCACTAGTATGCATGCAACCATATACTCAGGGGAAAGATGGCTCATGTGGGTAAGCCTCTTGGTTGTTGATTAAAGAATCTAAGGATCCATGTTTGATCCCGCAGCCGATAAGAAAGTTTTTACTCTCTCATTTGCTCACTTCCTATACCACTTATCTTGTACAAGGACACAGGAGGCCTGAAGCCCATGGGGTGCCAATCCACTGCAGGGCAAAAGCACCCACACTATTACTATTTATTGTTATTATTAGTAAAATACCAGCGTGGCTCAGTGGTAGCTTCCTCGACTGCGGAAGGCCCGAGTTCAATTCCCAACCAGTGCCCAAACCCCAGCCACTGGGAGCAGTGTGGGTGCCAAAATCGGATAAAATAGAGCAACCACGGCTATGATGCTTATCTGAAAGCCATCAATAGAAGGAGGGCATGAAATCAGCCAAAACAAGCAGATCAACTACAAGTAGAGGCAGGAGTGAGAGGAAGGGAAAAAAAAAACCCACTGATTTTTTTTTCTGGCAGAACCAGATTTTTGGAGGATTTTATCATACAGTGTTTAGTCTTCTGGCTGCTCCCTTCAGCAGGTTGCCACATTGGACTATCTGCTCTGCACACAGTTTGGCACAGGTTTTATGCCGGATGCCTTACCTGACACACCCCTCCCATTTTATCTAAGCTTGGAATCTGCACCACATCTAAAGAATCTAACCTGACATTCTCAGAACCTTGTTTTCAGCTGTGTCTGGTCACAGTGCCATTTATGCCAAAAATCTAAGAGAATTGTTTATTGACATGGATTTTTGTCTATGACCAAAAGAATCATGCAGAGTATAGACAGCTTTAACAGACTAGGTGAAATTACATAAACCTGATCATGACAATAAAATAAATAAATAAATCCATCATCAGGATAATGGGTAAAGCAGAGAGAAACTCTAAACATGATGATAAGAGGTGGCTTTACCTTGTCCCTCAGAGGGCATTTGGTGGTTGTTGCCCTGCTCTGTGTACGCCATGCTCCTCGATGGAGAAGGAAGGCATCTTTTGCAGAAGGAGTGCAGGCAGGGCAGCAGTTTGGGCTCCCTGCTGTGGAAGCTGAGCTTACACAGGGGACAGATGTCCAGCAGGCCCAGACTGCCTTCCTCTTTCGGCTTGGCCTCTTGGATCGGCTTGCTCTCCGCCTCGTTTTCCACGATGATCACGATATCATCCGATTCGATCGTCTCTCCGTTTTCCTCCATTGTCTCAAAGCAGAAAGTGTGTCTGGATATCACAACTTGTTAATAATAACAATAAGGATGACGAACAATAAAAATCCTGATTTGAGTCGCCTTCAGCATACGCATGCTTGTAGCATCATGGAAGCTTTCATGAAGGTTTAGATATAAAAACCGTCAGACATCACGTTACCTACGGCTTTAAAAATTCTGGTCCGTGTAAACGAGCAACGTTATCATAGCTAAGTATTAACTTTTACTAAACGTAAAAAAAAAAAAATAGCCACCTCTGGCTGACATCGAGCTAGCAAGCCAAACGTTAATTAGTAAAATATACAAATATCCAGGAGGAATTCGTTTCAGGAAAAACACACATTAAATACACTAAATGTATATACTATTACTGAATAATAAGGTTCAATGTTTACAAACACTACACCTAGCCCAATGCTTTTGTCTACATCTAAGTAGCTAAGAGATTCTGTTAATCGCTGCTCGCTAGCTAACAAACAGACAACAGACGGACGTTATTTCAAATCCAGAGCTGTGCTTCCTAACTACCTGCACTTCGCAATACGAAAACTAACCGTTCACGTCGCCTACTTAGCGCACTAGATGTTTGAATTTACTCAATTTGAAACACAGTCAGCGTACCGAGGCCGCAGTGGGATGACGACGGAACGCGTCGTGTGCCAAACTTCCTCCTCCTCAGTGTTATGCGTTTCTCTTCACGCTATGCGTTTCCCCGCCTCCCGATTCACGTTTGGATTCCTGAGGTTGGGGATAAAAGAAAAGGTTTTCAGGGGTTTTACTTTTACAAGATGTACAACAAAGCGAACCAGAATTACTGACTACTATCATTAACCGGTTATCTACTAACTGCCTTTATTAGTTTTATATTTAACTAATAATGCACATTTAAACTTTCTTTGAAGTTGTGGATCCGATAAGGGAATACAATCTGATAAAGCAAGTCCTGTTTATTTGTGCTCATTTTCCTCGCTTAAACTCCGGGTTGAAGTTCAAAAGACTCAAAAGTAAGTAAGACTGTATGTAAGTCCACCCCATTTGAGTTATTAGTTAATTGTGCTTTCATATAATCATATTTTAATCTATATTCTTTCCACAATTTAAGTTGTCTGACTTTTTTATATCATCCATATATTTATATCTGTTTATATCTCTCTATACACTGTATATCATAAGAGATTATATAAACCCTGCTCCGAGGACTTTCTACCATGTAACATAATAACCCTTACATATACATACAATATATATATATATATATATATATATATATATATATATATATATATAAGCATTTCACTGCATATCGTACTGTGTATGACTGTGTATGTGACAATTAATTCTTTTTTAAATACCCAGTTATTATGTTATATGATAGAAACGTTTCTGCGCTGTGCACACCCCTGAACAAGGTTCAACAACCAGCATGTAAATGTGTATTAATGTGTAATGCTGGCAATCGCAGCATTACACATTAACCTGTGTAAAGACATTGTGCATGTGGATTTCCTTGCAGAACTGTCCCGAACTATACTCGTGTTACTTAGGAGCAGATAATTTTTCATCATAACATGGAGCTGACGGCAAAAAGTCATTCTGTGACCATGAATAATGGGTTGAAAATCCCTCTTATGGGTATAGGCACCTATGGAGACCCTCAGAAGGTAAGGGCGTGTTTACTGATTTCCTCACTTACTTCCCTGATAAAGTTGAGATTTTCCTTCTCAGAGAAATTCATCTGTTTTGGCTTTTTATTTTTTTGACTAGACTCCCAAAGGAACAGCGTATAACGCAGTCAAGCTGGCCATTGAGGTCGGATACAGGCACATCGATGGAGCTTTAGTGTATTTCAATGAGCATGAAGTGGGCCAAGCCATTCGAGACAAGATTGCTGATGGAACAGTAAAGAGAGAGGATATTTTCTACTGTGGAAAGGTAAAGGATGAAAGCCGATGTTTATTGCTGATTTGTTGTGATGCAACATTGTCTGTGAAATACTGAGCAGGGGTTAACAGTTCAGGGTGTGCTTTAAATCTTCATGCATACTGGAAATGCATACTCACAGCTTAATCATTCCACTATCAGAAGTATTTCACTACGTGTCAAAGCAATTCTTAATGGCTATTTAAAACCCTATGTATAAAATAAACTAAGTATAAACATTGGGAAGGAAAGTTCTAAATTTGGTCTATGTAGGAGACTTTTGGAACACCTTGTACTTTTAGTATTTGCACTGTTGCAGGCACTGTAGTACAGTACATCTTAAAGGATCATGTTTGGTCATGACTTGGGATTAGTGGAGTCAGAATGCATGAAGTGACATGTTCACCAGGAGTAGCTCTATTGCAAAGACAGCCCGCTGACATAATTCATATGATATCACTTATAAATATCTAATTAATTTCAATATTATCTCTGCATTTTAACATTATTATATTATATTCTAATAGAATTATTATATTATTCTATCTAAATTTCTACATCTTTTTTTTCCTAGAACTAAATGATCAAGAAAATGTAATAGGTTAAAAAAAATAAACTATGAAACTAAATGAAAATAAATGTGTTGCAATTTTAATTTTAACTTGTTTAGTCTGTGCTTCAATTGGTTGCAT
This sequence comes from Clarias gariepinus, assembly GCF_024256425.1. Lineage (NCBI taxonomy): Eukaryota > Metazoa > Chordata > Actinopteri > Siluriformes > Clariidae > Clarias > Clarias gariepinus. The sequence goes on from NC_071111.1 coordinate 16,514,754, forward strand.
GGTTTTTAAAACCTATTAAATTCTTTGTCACTTAGTCACTAAGCGATAAATCAGTGGTTATGGTTAAACATTAAGAAAACATGGTGGATTAAAGAAGATAGGTTTGTTGAATTGCAGCAGCAGACAGAATATCTCTATAATGTCTACTAAGTCTGGGATTTTTTGTTTATGAGGGAGTAAAACCGATTGACATTTACAGAAGACTTACCTGTAAGAAGACAAGCACAGTATGGCCTTAAGACTTTTAGCTGCAAAAAAACATCTGGGCCCGTATTTACAAAGCTTTTTAGAATTCTCTCAGAGAGCTCCTAACCATGGCCTAAAAAGTCCTAGCTGAGAGTCCTAGACTAGAAGTGATTTAGAAAACATCTCAGAGGAACTCTGAGTAAGAAAAGTACAAAAACCTTGATCTTAGTGAGGAGGTGCGGTTGGCCCCGTTGCTAGATATGACGCAACAATTCAAGGAATGTAATTGGTTGATAAAAAATGTGTAAAGGTCTTAAAATGCGCTCTTTGTGAAAATAGAATATATGATGATAGAATAGACAGTTATTTTTATTGTATATTTGTATAGTTATGAATGTAGGCTACTTTATGCAAAGTTTATGTTATAGGCTAAATACTTTAAAGTTATTTAAAACAGCCAAATGTTGAAAATGTGTCTACTTTGGAAGCAACCAATTTCCACACAGTAGTTACTATATTTAACTTCTTACATGTATTAACCATTCTGATTTTATTACTCATCCATTTCAGTTTGATGTAATTAAAATGACTCACCTTTTACCAATTTACATGATTGCAGGACAGTCTGTTTAAGTTGCTCTTTTGGATGGTATGTAGCCAACAATCCAGGAGAGATGGAAGGAAGTAAAAGAACAAGAAATCCAAACTAGTCAGACAAACAGTGTTTACTTACGTTTAGTGTTTGGAGAATATTTCTTCTTTTTGCCATTTTGTCCTCTGCTATAAAAACTCTTAAGCCTATAAAAAGTCCTTCTCTCTACTATTAACAATTTTTACCTTATGAGCTGTTTTTAGAAATTATGTTTTGGAAATAATTTTTATCTTTACTAAGATTTAGTCCTAAATTTAAGGGGAAATTCTAAGAAAATGTCATAATTCTAAGAATTTTCTAAGAATTTCATCACTAGGAGCAACTTTTAGGCTATAGAAGCTTTGTGAATACGGGCCCTAAATGGTGCAAACATTTTAAAGCATGTCCATGAATGACAATGGGTAACTTTATATTATATATAACTATAACTATATATAATAGTTATTTATAGTTAATCATATATAAGCATGTGTATATGTGAAAATCTAACCAGTGTTATCTCTCTTGTCTCAGTTATGGAACACATTTCATCCTCCTGAGCTTGTAAAGCCAGCACTGGAGCGAACTCTCAAAGCTTTGCAGCTGGACTATGTGGATCTCTACATCATCGAACTCCCCATAGCTTTTAAGGTCCTTACATCACCTTCGCATGTATATAATACTGAACAAAATTTATGTTTCATTTGTTGTGAATTGATTGGATTTGGCTTTATTTTTTATTTCTCTAGCCAGGAGATACTTTCTATCCAAAAGATGCAACTGGGAAGTATATTTATCACCACACAGACCTTTGTGCCACATGGGAGGTACGAATGTGTTTTAACCTCAGTGTCCAATACTGATTAATGCTGCAACCATTAGACCAAAACCTACATTTTTTTTTAGCATTATTAAGGAATATAAACCTTGTTGATATAATTAGGATCCTGAAAACTCTCACATGTGTGGGGGATATTTTTATGCAGATGTTGGAGTGGAGTGAATGTTAACGGAAACTAAAATGCTTAATCTTTTTCTTTAACCATATTATTGTCTCTAAGGACAAAACCATGTCATGTCATGTCCAGTGTTGCACTGAGAATAGCATGATCCAAAACCTCACAGAGAAACATTTAATAAAACCTTCCTTTTTTATATATATTAAAAACTTAGAGAAGATGTGATAAAACATTTTGTTCTTAAACACAGCATGAGACATCTTCTTTACTTTGTGTTTGTTCTATGGTTTTACTTCAGTTATTTAACTCTGAACAGAAAGGTCAAGATTCCTTATTATTTATTTGGCTTACATAAAAGTTTTTATATGTAGTGTATGCAAGCCATTATGTATAAGATATAGTGTGAATAATGTGCACAGTTTTCTCATCTCTTTTTCATCTTTCTCCATTTCCAGGCATTAGAGGCATGTGTAGATGCAGGGCTGGTAAAATCCCTCGGAGTGTCTAACTTCAATAAGCGGCAACTGGAACTGATCCTGAATAAGCCAGGTCTAAAGTACAAACCTGTGTCAAATCAGGTAATCTGCCACAGCATAGCAAGTCAGTGAAAAGATTTTTTTTAAACTTAGCCGCATGATTATTATATTTGTTTTATTACTTTTTCCAATCATAGATTGAATGCCACCCATACTTCACTCAGCCTAAAATGATGGACTTTTGTAAGCAGAATGAAATTGTAATTGTTGGATACAGTCCCCTAGGAACATCCAGAGACCCATCTTGGTATGAAATACTTTACATTTACATTAAAATACTTTACATGTGCATTAAAATACTTTACATGTAAGAAGAAAGATAGACAAGGCCTTAGAGGCATAAAAACTGAGTACAGTTCTGTGACTTGACATTAAAATTATGGAGAAACTATTATGATTATAAAAAATTATTTTTGTATCAGGACATAATTTTCTATAAAAACATGACCTGTAATGTAATCAGTTTTTCAGAATAGGTTTTGTGTAATACAAGTTTGAAGTCGAAAGAACAGTAGCTGTACTTTCGGGTTGTTTTTAGCTCATCCAGTAACTAAAGACAACCCAGTTGAACACATGATGCAAAAATGTTCTTTTTACGTTTATTTATTTATTGAGCATAATTATTTATCAATGAATATCTTTGTCATGAAAAGTATGTGAACCATTGCTTTTAGTGAGTGACTAAACTGCTCTTTTTAGGTTAGGCTTTTTTTACAGCATATTATTGAGGTCTGGACTTTGGCTTCTGTTCTGTTTTAACCATTTTATACTTGTTTGCTTAGGGTCATTGTCTCGCTCCATGACCCATTTTACACAAAAATTTCAGGTCATGGACACACACTGACATTTTCCTATAGATTTTGCTGGTACAATCTAGAAGTCATAGGTCAATTCAAAATGGCAAGAGATCTTGGATGTTGATGTTGTCTTCATGTTATCCAGGGTTCTCCATGAGAAGTTCCTTTGCCATTGCAGTGATATTTGCTGTATACAAACGCATTGGGAGAGTAAAAGAGATAATGAATTTCCTCCATTTGTATGAGGATTGTTCAAGTAAAACCAGGACTTTTGATTGCACAAAACACAAAAATGTGAAAAACACTAAAACTCTACCTTTATTTCTCCATGTACAGTTCCCACAGACAGATGTGTCTCTTCTACACACAATTGTGTTTAATTAGTTTTTTAAGGATTAGGCCTTCCGCTTGCTGAATGTTTGCAGGAGCAACTGCAACTAAGGTAGCCGGGATTGTGATTCACAGATATATGGCTTTTTTTGTTTTGTTTGCACAATCCACATTTTTTTACTGTGGCGAAGAATCTCCTCATCGTACTGTGCTTCAAGTTTTCTGTAACAGTCAACTGGTCAAACACCCTCATTTACCAGAAATTTCATGACAAGTCAAAGGTTTGACGTGAAAACCCTTAAATATATTGTGCCTCACAGCGGATTGGTGGATTTGAAAAATTATTTGAAAAATGGTTTCGCAACCTGGTGAGCATCGATAACACTCTTTCTGAGGCCTTTGACCAAGGCAAGGCCCACTTGTATAAACCTATATAGTAAAAAAACAGACCTTATTAGCAAATGTGCAAGTTTATGTTCTTGAAACATGGGTGGGCCTGCTAAACTCACACCTGATCGCCATCCGCTTAACTGAAATTTGTTTTTGAATTTCTTTAAATTAATTTGTAGTGCTAGAGGTTCACATGCATTTTTCAACTAAGATATGTAATGCTGGATATTTTTGCTTAATAAATAAATATAACAACTACTGTATAGTACAGTATGTTTGTCTTGATTATGACTAATCAAGAAAAAAAGGTTGGCTTTTTTCTTTTTTTCTTGTTTAGTTATATAGTAGGACTTCACATTTCAGGTCATATTTATATGCAGAATTACATAAAAATCTAAAGGGTTCGCAATTTTTTTTACCAGCACTGTATATAAACTGGGGCGAATAATCTGGATACAAAATTGCCATTAAAGGGTAAAGGGTTAACAAAAAATGTTCTACCAGCACTGTATATAAACTATTGCAAAAATAATTGTCATCTAAATAATATTAATCAATGTTCATAAAAATGCCCTCTTAATTCATAAATCTACATAAATTAAGGATACAAATGTTTTTACGAGGTAACAGGAAGTTCATGAATAACAGCTTTCTTGTGATGATTGTGAATTCATTCATTCATGTCCAGCTGTAATAAATAAGGCCAGGTGTACTGATTATTGCTATTCTGTTTTTCCCCCTGTGGTACAGGGTAAATTTAAAGTGTCCCCCTTTGCTGGAGGACAAGATTCTGGTGTCCATTGCTAACAAGTATAAGAAGACCACACCACAGGTTGCACTTAGATTCAATGTACAGCGGGGTGTGGTGGTCATTCCCAAGAGCTTTAACCCAGAGCGCATCAAGGAGAATTTTGAGGTTTGTATATTCTAAAAACTGAGTTGTGCAGTTGTGTTTAAAAAATTTAGGATATTCTTACTATACATACAGACTTTTAGGAGGGTACTTAAAAGTTCTACAGATGTTTCACAAATAATCAAAATGGGTTAAAAAAAGATATGGTATAAATAGTAAAAATAAAAATAAAATGTGTAATATAATAATAATAATAATAATAATAATCATCATCATCATCATCATAATCATCATCTGATTATAACAGGTCTTATTATTAGGTAAATACAACAACATATAAATTTTTTCACCATGCCATTATTTATTTAACAAAAATGAAGCCAAAAAGATGTGGGCAATACTAAGCACACTCTTATTGCTCCCACAGGATTTAAAAGGTTAAGTTGCATTTGATTCTGTTCATCACCAGCATCACTGATTAATTGATCATCAGCAGGTGTGCAAACTTCTATAGAAGCAGAAGTTTTTGGCCCAGATGTGTGTTAACCCAATGGAAAAGACATAAACGATTTGGAGTTCAATGTTCTACAGTGAAAAAGATTATTTACATGTAGAAGGTATTTAAAACAGTTGCCAATTTTCCCAGGAGTAAACGTCCCAGCACATTCACCCCAAGATCAGACCATGCAATGCTCAGAGAAATACAAAAAAACCCAAGAGCTACATTTTAGACCCTGCAGGCCTCTTTGGGCATGTTAAATGTTAAAATCTATAATACCATAATTTAAAAAAGACTGAAAAAAGTACAGTTTGTTTGGATGGTTTGCCAGGAGAAAGCCTCCTCTATCCTAAAAGAACATGAAAGCATGGCTGGGATTCACTGTAATGTATTTGAATAATTTTTTTTTGCTAGATATTTGATTTTTCTTTGACTGATGATGAAATGAAAGCGATCGAAGGGCTTAACAAGAACATTCGCTTTGTGGAGCTTCTCATGTAAGTCATTAAAGCACACATCTACAGTATCAACTGACATGTCTATAAATTTGCCTGATATTTTGTCCAAAGTAGTGTTTAATAAATCGAAGCACAGACCTTATAGTTACTAGCATACAACTTTAACTGCAGCTTAAACTTCAGCTAATTAGCAGGTCCTTCATGAGCTGACTAGGATGTGTCTGTGTGACTTTGGCAGTGAAAATACTAAGCAGTGAAGTGCTCAGAACTGAGCCTAATTGTTGTTTATCTTTTCACAGGTGGAGTGATCATCCTGAATATCCATTCCATGAGGAATATTAAGATAATTTTCTATGAGCAAAAATAAATAAATAAATAAAAAGAACAGCACTGCTTAATATAAATAGATTCCAGCGACCCTGGAAAAGAAATATTTTCTGTCTGTGCATTATCTGTTCAGATAAGTGCTTACACATCTTCATAACAGCAAAGCTCAACACATTTTGAACATGCATAGTTTATTCAGATTGCATGGACAAGTTTACACCTAAATTTACTCAATAAAGTTGATTCAGGTATCAATCAAATATTTTAATCATTATAAATTTTGATTGTACTTAAATGGTTGAGATCATCAAACTAATTTTAATATTACACATAGATAACCCGAGTAAATACAAAATGCTCTCCTCTCCAACTGGGCCGGTTCTAGACAGGCACATATGGGGGGCAGTCAGAAATGTGAAGGGGCATCATGCGCACGTGTGTGTGTGCGTGCGTGCGCTGCAGCCTGTGAAAGAATACACACAGAGACTTGAGGGACTTGAGGGAAATCTAATACCGTATTGTGTAGTGTCCCTTTGTGTAGTGTCCCTTTTTCACACACCGTATTGTGTAGTGTCCCTTTTTCGGCGTATTTTTCTGCTACCACAGATCATTTTATCAAGTTGTAATATATTCATTTTGTAAGTGTATTAACATGTGCTTTCTTAACATTTTAAAATTTTGATTTGAGAGGGCAAGACATTTATTTTAGGGGGCGCTGCCCCCTCTTGCCCCCACATAGAGGCGGCCTCGCTCCCCAATCGACCGTAATTAGCCACATTTTTTTTTTTGCATGCTGAGATAAATTTCACTTGCCACACCAAGGTCTGATTACTACCAGACCTGCTGAATCAAAAAAATTAGTAGAACCTTTCTGACAAAGTGAAGCATGCTAAAAGATCTAAAATAAATTAATTAATAAAAAAAAAAACATATCATGCCTAATCTAAATAAATTCAAGAACAGATAAGAAACAAAGTAATTGACATCTATCTATCAGGAGAGGGTTACAAAACCATTTCTAAGCCTTTTTGACTCCAGCGAATTAGGGTGAGAGCCATTATCTACAAATGGAGAAAATTTGCAACAGTGGTAAACTTTACTCCAAGGGGAGTAAACAACAACTCATCCATGAGCTCATAAAAGTACCCGGAACAACGTCTAAAGAACATCAGACCTCACTTGCCTCAGATAAGGTCAGTGCTCATGATTCAACAATAAGGAAGAGACTGGACAAAAATGGCATGGACGAGTTTAAAGGCAAAAGCCAATGCTGACCAAAAAGAACACAAAGGCTCCTCTTACATCTTGATTATCCCCAAGGTAAATATTCTGATGAGACAAAAGTTAAACATTTTGGAAAGTGCATCCCATCAGATCTGGCGTAAAACTAACACAGCATTTCATAAAAAGAACATCATACCAAAAGTCACACATGGTGGTGGTATTGTGATGGTCTTGGGCTGCTTTGCAGCTTCCGGACCTGGAACACTTGCCATAATTGATGGAACCATGAATTCTGCGCTCTAGCAGATAATCCTGAAGAAGAAATGTCTGGCCATCAGTTTTTGATCTGCTGGGTCACTGCAGGACAACTAATCTGAATCACACCAGCAATTCCACCTCTGTATGGTTAAAAAAAAAAACTAAAATGAGCTTTTGGAGTGGCCTAGTTAAGGTCCAGACTTAAATCTGATTGACATACATACCGTGGCATGTCACTAAACAGGTGGTTCATGTGTAGATACCCTGCAATGTGACTGAATTAAAACAATTCTGGAAAGAAATGTGGGCCAAAATTCCTCCACAGTGATGTGAAAGATTCATTGGCAGTTATCACAAATGCTTGACTACAGTTGTTGCCGCCAACAAGTTATTAGGTTTAGGAGGCAATTACTTTTCACATAGAGCCAGGTAGGTTTAGACAGCTTTTTTCCTCCCTTAACAAATAAAATTATCATTTTATTATGTATTTTTTTTTATACAAAACTGCATTTTGTATTTATTTGGGTTATTTTTGTGCAATATTAAAACTTGTTTGATGATCTGAATCATTTAAGTTTGACAAATATGCAAAAAATGAAAAAAGAAATCTAATACTTTTTTAGAGCACTCTATCTTTTTAACGAAATATTTTTTGTTCTTTATTTCTTTCTGTCTTTCTTTTTTTCGTGGTATAAATAGCATTAAACAATACAACCAAATGTTTAATATAGTTGCAGAATGACTGTGTGTTCAGAGCTTTTCAATTATTTAAAATATATACATCAATTGCTCTTGAAAAGTGTAATAAGATAAACTAAGATTAGATTAGATTTGAATAGGTCAAATATTATTGTCATTGTCCAAAGTACATGTACAAAGCCATTGAAATGGAGTTGGCATAACTAGAATTACAAAAGTGCCCTATTTACAATAAGGAGGCAAATGCAAGCTGTGGGGGTTATGTATGGATGTCTTATGTACAGAACTTGCAGTAAGTATTATAAATAATCAAGTATTATAAATAAATGTTATATACAGTATATATATAAGTCAATTTACAGTTTCTATTTTATACTTCCACTTAAATGGGTTTATGATTTTGTGAAATGTCATTGTATTTTGTACTTGAGGGCCACCGTAGTTACTTGATCTTTGCCAGTTAACAGTTTTAAAGATGATGTTGACCCAGATACATTGGCCTTACATAGATTTTTGCCAGTGTTGACATTAGGCAATTTTCTAGAATGTCTTTTTATGCTGTAGCCATAAGATTTCCTTTCACTAGAACTAATAAAAATCCAAAATCCAGATCAAAAATTTGTTCCAGCATGACAGTGGCTCATACACAATGCAAGGCTGTAAAAACACCACGCCTTACAAGGTAGGAGTGGAGGAACTTGTGTGACCTGTTCTGGACAAAATGAAACAAATATAGGCCTCCTCACCGACCTCCTCACCCATCTACCCAACATGCAGACTTTACTGTCATAAGAACTCACAGCCTTTATTCACTTATGCATGGAATTCACCAGAGCTGCACATATTGTTGCTGGGATCCTCTTCCGATTTTCCATAATGTTATCAGAGAGCCATCCTTGGCCGCTAACAAACACATGAACATGATGAATAGGACATGTGAATTTGCATGGTTAAAGATGTACAGCTTTTATCACTTAAGGTGTACTCACTTTTGTTACCAGCTGTTTTGACAATAATAGCTTTATGTTCAGTTATTTTAGGAGGACAGTGAATCTATGCTGTTATACAAGCTGCCCATTGACTACTATAAAATATATGCAAGTTTTATTTCTATAGTATTTCCTTTTGAGAAAATTAGAGGGGTGTACTCACTTTTGTGAGTGGGTGGATATAAAGTCACGGACAAAACCTGTTTTTCGGACGTATTTTGTTCCTGCTGCTGTGACCTCATAAGAACATTGTACTTTTTTTAATAAAACCAAAAAACAACTAAAATAATGCAGTGTAGTAAGCAGAGTTCTGTATGGGTGTGTTATAACCCATAATAATTGGCTTCCTTGGAAATATAAACAAGTGGTTGTGATATTTGTGTGCATGTATGGCAGTTTATTCTAAAAAAAAAAAAATCTAGTCTATTTAAGTCTAGTCTAAAACTTAATGACAAGTACTGCCGAATTACAAATTAACAGCTGAGAAAAGGATTTAATTGCTTTAAGGTTTTGCTTTGACTGGAAGCAACTTGTGAAGTCCAGACTGGACTCAGATAGGGAACCACTCCATCAACCAGCACATGATGCTTTGCAATTCTCAAATATGTTGGTTGAACTTGTGTAACACATCTTCAGAAATATACAAGCACAGAGCAAACATAAAATTAATATATACGACATTGTAACTAATCACATGATTGACAGAACTTATAATCTCGTGAATTCAGACCATAATCATAACATTTGTGAAGGAGAAGCACCATGAAATAAAACTGGATTGATTAAATGATTCAGTGGGGCCCCAAAAATTAATACACTTTTCTGATAATCACATAATAGCATCAACGATGGTGTGACTACTGACATCTTTAGAAGAACCGTAATACAGTACTACACATTGCTGCTGCAATTCGAGTTTTAATAAAGGACATAGATAACAATTGAAGTGTGTATACATTTTTGGGCCCTTCTGTATATACAGTATCAGTAAAACGTTTAGCCACACCTAATTGTATGGTCTTTTATTTATTTCTACATTTGTAAAACAATGCTGTCCATAATATGCAATAATCTCCTTGGAACAGTTGATAAGGAGATGTCTTTGCTACTTATGCTCTGTGCTTGATGGGTTTTGCAAATGCACTTGATAATACTGTTCTTGCAAGAACTATTCCGGTATAGCTGACCTTTATGTCTTAAAATAATAATTGACTGTAGTTGTATGTCCGCTTATTATGAAAACTACAGCAGGGGATAGAGCTTTCTCTTACAAAGCCCCAAAGCCCCAGTCTCAGTGTTAAGTTTTGGCTAAAAACCTATTTATTTAATCAAGCATTTTTGTAAATAGATTTGCTTCTTAGGTAAAGAAGCAGATCTGGGGGACTCATGGACGTAGAGTATTACGGTGAACTGGTATGTTTAGATGCTGTCCTCCCCACTCTCACTGATCACTCAGGTTTGTTGACGGTGAGGTGATTGGTTGCTTTACATCTCAGGGAGCCTTCATGTCTGTGTTTTCTTCTGGCTCTTCCTTTTAGTTATGCTGTCATAGTTAGTCCTGTCGGAGTCTCTGCTTGCACTCTACAGTAACTATACATTCACATTATACATGATGTGACTGTGACCATACCTAACTGTTATCCTTCCTCTTCTGCTCTCCCCTCTCTTGTTCTCTCTCCCCCTCTCTTTTTCCCTCTCTCTGTCGAGCTACACATGTCGTTCCTGAGCTGCCAGTGATGCAGACTTCCTTTGCCCTCTGGACCAGTCTGACTCATCCTGGTGCCCCGATTCTGGTTGGAGATCTCTTTCTGATGCGTCAGGTGTCTAGGGACGATATCGCTCTACCATGAAGACGGTTTTGGCCTCGACTGATGTTGACAGCTTTTTCTCTGAGGACTTGACTTGGCTGCAGTTGCTCCATAGTTCAGGACTGGAATTTTCTACAAGTCTACCTGAGTCTCCAATAACTAACTGGACTCCATATTAACATTAACTGTTATACAGATCTGCCTGCCACCTAACACACAGTATAAACGCAGATCAATTCCTGCTCTCTGTTTCACCCAAATGAGGATGGGTTCCCTGTTGAGTCCGGTTTCTCCCAAGGTTTCTTTCTATTACCATCTCAGTTCCTAATGTCGCCCTCGGCTTGCTCACCAGGGACTATCTGACCATTTTGATTCATACACATTCACATTCCATATAAACTTAAATAATTAATTTGATTGTGTAAAGCTGCTTTGCGACAATGGAAATTGTTAAAAGCGCTATGCAAATAAAACGATTGAATTGAATCGTCTAATAAAATGTCCCCGGCTTGTACAACATCTGGAAGAAACATCTGTAAGAAACTATTAACTATTGGTAACTTCCTGAGAATATGGGCGGGGATTTCCCGGCAGCCTTTGCGAGCGAGACTTTAACAACTATTTAAAAAAATATTGTATACTTGGTTAATTTAATAATGTACGTACTTAAAAGTGAAAATATGAAGTTAAACGAGAGTCGTGAACATTTTTAAAAATGTAAATTAATGGTCAATTTCACTTCCGGCACCAGCGTGACGTAGTCAGTTCTCTGTTGTGTGAGAGCTACAGACATGTTAGCAGCCTGCCTAGCCAAAACAACCCGCTCGGTTTAAACAATTAAACCTGCAATTTACCAAATGTTGTCCCGCTGATTGTAAATAAATAGCATTTTTTATCTGTGTGCACTTTTTTGCCTGCCTTGCGAACTTGTAGCTATGCGTTTTCCCCCCCTTTTTATCCAACCCGTATTCTGAGATGTCCCGCCTCATAGTTTGTTATTGGTTAGTAGTGGCGGCAGCGGACGGTAGCTCTTCGTTGTGATTTGCTCATAGTTTATACAGAGACACGGTCAACCAATCAGAGACTTGTAGTTGTAGGAAGTGGGAATTTACCCGAAAGAGGGTAGGAAAACTAAACCGGGGGGTGGCGTAGTGTAGGGTTTGTGTTCAATTCGACGTCCTGTTTTCGAAACAACAGAGAAAAACAACCCTAATTACATCCTGCAGATGGAAATTAATTTTTGTAAAAAAAAGAGTAACGCATTAGTGTTATGGTATTCCGGTTGTAGTAATTGTACATTGTTGTAAAGTGTGTGAAACGGGATTGTTTTCAGGTCGTTCGCACTGGAAGGCCACATACAGACAGGCAGTGATGGCGATTAGAGCATGAAATGAAGCCGTCCTTTATTCCGCGACCCGATCATGCATGCAGTACTGACGCGTTGGGAAGTATGTCTCTTCTAGTTGCAAGTGTGTGAAGATCGCGTTGTTGTAAAGTGAAACTCGAGGTTTATCCCGCATCATGGCGGTGTACACGGAGTTCCTGCCTCCTCCCGAATGCCCGGTGTTTGAGCCGAGCTGGGAGGATTTCTCCGATCCGCTCGGCTTCATCAGCAAGATCAGACCTATCGCAGAGAAAAGCGGCATCTGCAAGATCAGACCACCTCAGGTACATCTCGTCCTCATCTCTACTCTTCACCTTCATGTTTAACGACTGATGCATAGTGGTCAAGCAACAACCAGTCCTTTTACATGTGTACACGACTCAGGAGAGGGCACCAGGACACACACACACACACACAGCACTTTGACCTTAGATATTATATATTTTCAGGTTTCTAATCGAGGTAAGACAAAGGACTCCTTACCTGAATCTTAAATACTTTGGGATGTTTAGTTTTTATTTTTAAATAGTTACAAAAGGAGAAAGATGGTAAACAGTCAAACGTTTCTGCCAATCCTTTGTGAAATTCAAAACAATACAAGAGCATAGGGTCATTATATAAAGGGATATATATATATATATATATATATATATATATATATATATATATATATATAAAATTACAATTATGATTTGATAATCGATAATCGTTTTTTTAAATTAGAAATATTTCTAAACTGATTGTTTTCTATTTATTTGAATAAAATTAAGTTTTTTTTTCTGTTCGTTTGTCAGAACTTGCTCTTTCAATATTCAATATCATCTCTCTGTTTCATACATTGAAGAACCTAAACCAGTTGCAGAAAAAGTGTCTGTCTGTATGTCTGTCCAGGATTTTGTCACAGCATCATGCAAACCTGGCTGAAAATTAATGAAAAGTTTGCAGTACTTAGACATCTACCTGAAGTTTAACCTGCACTGTGAATAAAATTAAAATGTTTAGTAAAAGCCTTGATATGACCAGTTATATGCCTACTTTAAAATAAGCTATTAATAAACTTGCCCAATGTAAACAGACACCTGCACCAATAGATATTAATTTTTTACTGGGATTAGTTCATATTTTCACAGCTGAAATAACAGCGCTGAAGTGAATTTTAACGTGCTGGAGTTGTTTCAAGACAAAACTTAATCTTTATCCGATTTAAATTTTCTATTTCTCACTGTGATTCACTCTCCAGGGAGTGTATTTGACTGACGACGAAAAAAGTACAACTTGGCGTAAACAAGGCACAGGATACTCAACCTTACAAAATGTCATTTCTTTGTATTAATAAGTTAGGCAGAGTTAGATTTAGGCTGCTGTTCAGAACAGAATATCACTGATTACTTTAAAGCTGATCAGCTTATTTTAAGCTTTTAACTTTTTTTAACTACTTTCTCTTTTTCGCGGGTACTAATGCTAATACAAAATAAAGTATTCCTTGGATGGAATCTAAACCGTTTGGGATGTTTAGTTTTTCTTTTTTTTAAATCACAAAAGGAGGAAGATGATAAACAATGCAACGTTTCTGTAAATTCTTTGTGCCAAAATTCAAATAAATACAAGTGCATTATGAAAAACATATATAATAATTAAATGTCACAATTATGCTTTGTTAGTTGTATTGATATTCTGATATTTATTCAAGATAATCTAATCTAAATATGCATAAATCTGCGGGACTTGTTAAACAAACAACCAAAAAAAGTTTTGTTTGAATAATGTTAAAACAAAAGTAGACACTCTTTATAGATTTTTTTTGTCTAAAGGAACCTGTCAGTTTTAGCATCACACTCAAGTTTCACGTAATGCAGTGGCTGCAAGTGGATGTAAACAATAACATATTTTTATAATATGTTTATTAATGTACCTTAAGAGAGGATTTTATATGGAGAGTGTTCAAATTAAATCCGGGGCTTGTCATGAAATTTCTCGCGAATGAAGGCATAAAACTGATTGACATTTACAGAAGACTTCAAACACAATTTGGTGATGAGACTCTAACATTTGAATGGTGTAAACTACATTTGAATTAACATTTGAATGGTGCAAATCTTTTAAAGAACGCTGTACATCCGTGAATGACGATCCGGGCCGAGGTGGGTCTGAGCCTACTGAAGTCGTTCCCATGAACATTGAGCTAGTGAAACGCCTGATCCTTAAAAGTTGACAAACAACTTGTCACAGGCTTGCGGAAAAGACGTGTGTGTGTGTGGGAACTGTACACACAATCCTTTATGAACACCACTTGCACATTATAAAAACAGAAGTTATTGTTACATCCCCATACAGGCCTGAACTCACTTTAAGCCATTTACATTTGCATTTACAAGCCATGTTTTGTCCAGTGTTTCAGACATGAAGGTGACGACTAATGTTATTGTTTGTGTTTTAAATTCATATTGTAAGTATACTGTACATGCCGTGGGATCATCCTAGGCCGTCAGAGAGCATTATGGCAGTATTCTTCCACTGCAGTGAAGCCTGGCGATACATACTTTTTTTATTTGTAAATATGGCAATGTTGCATGTTTCTGACAAAATGGCACTGTGACGTCCCAGAACAGTATTTTTACAGCATATTATAATGTAACTACTGTGACTTATTTAGTAACTGGTTTTAAATAAGATAAACATTGACATAAATATAAACATTATGGAAAACCAGACAACGGAAAGTTACCTACATTAAACTTTCAGTAGTCTTTTAATTGCAGAATTAACTTTGTATATTTGGGTCTTTTGGTGTTGTAGGACTGGCAGCCTCCTTTTGCTTGCGATGTGCGCAACTTCCGTTTCACACCGCGAGTCCAGCGGCTCAATGAGCTCGAGGTAAGGTTTCCATTTCATCTGTTTAACAGCACTGTCATTGTTGTGCTCGTTCTGACAGTTGGAGCAATCATCTGTAAAAGTAGAATGTAAATTGACAATTTTTTTCATCTTGATATGGATTAAATATGATTCAGTAAAGGGACAAATTCAAACAATTTGTTTATATCGATTGCTTTCTTGTACCAATACTATGGTACTTTTCCTCATTTCCCTTTTTACATTTTAAATTGTTAACTGAAATTAGTTCCTATTTAATGATCGATTAACTGAAATAAAAACAGAAAAATAGTCATGATCTTATCTTGTCGTGTCATGTACAACTTTCTTTTATATTTTGAAACAAATGTTAACAGTTAACAGTCTGTTGTTAATTTAAGACACGAAGGTCAACTATTCCGGAATAGTTCTTGAAAGAACCTTGTTGAAAGAACGCATGGATGCGTTTCATTCCAGGAAAGTGAGACCAAAACTTACCTCTGCTGCAGAGGAGAAGTTAATTTAGAGTTACCAGCCTCAAAATTAACAAAGAGCACCTCAGATTAGAGCCGGTATAAAGGCTTTACAGAGCAAAAGTAGCAGATGCATCTTAATATCATCTCGGCATCTCAAATATTTAGTAAGAGATTATTGCATATTTTGTATGCCTTCAGCATTTTCTACAATGTAGATAGAAATAATCAGGGAATATGATAGAATTAGAAGGTGTGTCCAAACATTTGACTGGTAGTGTACTTGTGAATGTCCCAAAAGTAGCCGAACTGCTATTTTAGGTATCTTCCAAAACTGGACGTTTTGTTCTCCAATAGTATGTACTCCTCCATATGTATGTACAAAAGAACGGTCAGATTTGCTTAATACATATTTTCTGTTTGCACTGCAGGTGATCGGGGTACAAAAAATAACTTGGTGTGAATTCTTTTAAGTACATGTGTATACGCATATTGTTTTAATTAGACACAAACTGTATTTGTGAAATAGTTTAACACTGTGCCAATATTTTTCTTCTCTTTCAGGCCCTCACCAGAATAAAGCTTAACTTTCTGGATGAAATTGCAAAGTTTTGGGAACTCCAGGGCTCTAAACTGCGCTTTCCACACGTGGAGAAAAAAATCCTGGACTTGTACCTACTCAGCAAGGCAAGGCTTTCTCACTGAAGTCAGATAATCAGTATTAGTATCCCTGATTACATACATATATTATACCCATTGTTTTCTTACATGAGCAAAATGCAAGAATCATTTTACAATTCTAGTTTAGAATTCTTTAGTATGAATGCTGTCAAAAAAGATGTAATACTTTACTAAACCGTGTATATTTTGTGGTCTGGAAAATGGCAGATGGCACGATCACTAAATTCTTGGACACAGCAAAAACAGACCAAAAAATCATGTCTTGTCCTAAATTGATTATTTTTCTGCCTATAATGCTTATTATTGTATTAAACCATAATATGTAAAGAGAACTTGAAACAAGAATCATAGTTAATTCATTAAAATTGACATTTATTAAAATAACCAGAATGTGTTGATATTATTAGGTGTATATTTTCCCTTTGACCGTACTTAAATATAAACACAACTGGATTCAGGGATCTGTGATGCATTTTTTTGATGGCAGGTGAGAGTGTATGGGTGAGCTTGGCTCAGTTGTTGACGAGATCCCAAGATTATTCTGTTACTGGGAAACTGAGTTAATTTTATAACTAATGGGTGCATTATTTTATTATCTGGTTGTCAGTGTATCAGTACTGAAATTTTACTGCAGTCTTAATGTAACGTGCATTTAATATTTCATCATGTGAACGTTTTTCCGAGGCTTCTGTACTGCACATGTAACTCAAGAATTATCGAATTGTGTTAATTGCTTTTATGATTGTCTTTTAGAGCTGTGTTTATTTTTATTTACAAAATTTTTATTTTGATTTGTTTTCCTCCTGTAGATTGTGTCTTCTGAGGGAGGCTTCGAGTCTGTGTGTAAGGACAAGCGCTGGTCCAAGATAGCAGCTCGCATGGGTTTCCCACCCGGGAAGGGAATCGGTTCCCTGCTGCGCTCTCACTATGAGAGGATCCTTTACCCATATGAGCTGTTCCAGTCTGGAGCTTCACTTTCTGTGAGTTCTACCTGACACATTGAGACACTGATAGACTTATAAAATAGTAATAAAATGAATTAATGCCACTGTAACTATAATGAAAGAATAAAACAGTCACGTACAACACCAAACTGTTTAAAAAGTGGAAGCATTAAAGAAAACCATTTTGTTCTTGTTTTATTCATTTTGACATAAATATTAATGACATTCATATCTATAGTTCAGTGCAAACATGGGCGTCCGTGGTAGTCTCAGAATTAACAAAGACATCTAATGTAAAAGATTGTAATGTAAAAGAATGTACTTTGCAAAAGTCTTGAGCCACCCCTCATTTCTTCATGTTGTGCATCCAAAGAGCCAGATCATATATTTCTTGTATTTGTATTGTTGTATTGAAAAACAGTTCATTTTATCAATAAGCAAAAGTCTCTAATTATTGAGCACTTTCTCAGATAATGTTCATGAAAACATGGATGCGGTTAGAAAGAAAATGCTCAAACAGTGAGCTTTAGAAAGGCAATGAAACTGAAGTATACTATTTCGTTATTGCCCATCTGTCCTGTTCGTTCCTGTTGTTAAAAGATGCCTGTAAGCATCTATGGACATGATATATTCATATTACTAAGAGCTAGTAAGTGTTATGATGCATTAGCATTCTTGCGCTTCAGGGCGTCCACCGGCTCTGTCAAGCGAAAGACGAGGCTGAAGAGGTGGATGAAGGAATAGAGCGTGGCTGTGAGGAGGACGAGGAGGAGGAAGAAGAAAAGCCTAAAGAGAAAGAAGGCAAAGAACGGGAAGGTCTGAGCGACAAGTCACAGAAGAAGGAGCACACACTTCCTGAAAGACGATCACGACGCCTGAAGTCTGAGGTTAGTTGGGTGAAGCCCTGTCAAGGTGTGATCCGCACTCGGCAGCCTTTTTCTTACTGCTTTGATTCCTATCATTATATGATGTATGATTTTTTAAATGAGTTACAGTATTTCAAAAGATTTTCATGATGTGCATTTGTTTAACTGTGTTGTGTGATGGAAGAGATACAATGCAGTGAAAACAGTATAATTTTCACTTAAATGTCTAATTATTTAAAATAAGAATAAGTTTTTTTAAATCAAAATGTTAATATATTTTTCATTACTATATAGATTACTGTTATGAAAATAATTGTTATTTTATTTATATGAATAAGTCTTGAACCACCCTCATTTAAAAAATTTATAATTGATGTAGATTAAATTAAGGAAATGTGAACAAGTGCAGCACGTTGCTTAGTGCCTCATGTGCCTCGAAAAAAGTTTGTTGTATACGGAACAGCCTTAGCAGCAACCTCATTTCCCCTCACGTCTGTTCCAACCATCACTAATATACTAATCAGTGAAGAAATCAAATAGAACCTTAGTTCTGGTTCTTCTTATTGTGTGTCAAAAACAATGACTCTTTAGTGATGAGGAAAAAAACATCACCATCCCAGTATTCCCAGCTAACGACAACTCACAGCCTGGGATGCTTGACAGTGACACGTTTAAAATTTTGGCGCAGTCCTAGTCATTGTCTGGTTTTTATTTCAGAGGGAGAACAAAGAGCCCAAACGCCTGCAGATCTTTAGCACCAGTCCTAAAGTGGTGGATTTTGAGATTGTTCCAGCTGGTAAATTTACACACCTTCATGTTATTTAGAATCTTAATCACTGTGTGAGTTGGGATTTCCGGTGAACAAGAATTATCCCATCTTTGTGTTTCGGCAATTTAGATGATGCTTTCATTAAAAAGCAGAAGCACCTGAAGGCTCAAGCATTTGCTATTAAGATGCGTCCACGCAAAGAGACCCTGGAGGTCAATTTTGTGAGTACTGGGTGTTTTTGCCTGTGTTTTCGCTTGATGTATTTAAATTACTACTTAACCAACTAACAGTAATCTTTATTGTATTATGGTTAACCTAAAAGGCAAAAATATTAATTGTCTTTACTTTATAATCGCCTCATAGATTGACCTGTACATGTGTATGGCATGTGGGCGGGGCGATGAGGAGGACCGCCTTCTGTTGTGTGATGGCTGTGATGACAGCTACCACACATTTTGTCTCATTCCACCCCTTCAGGATGTGCCCAAGGGTGACTGGCGTTGTCCCAAGTGTGTGGCAGAGGTATGCAAAACAGGTTCTTTATTTATTCATTTATATTAATCCTAGCCTGCTCTAGCCATAGTGCCTGGTGTCTTTACTGTGGTGAGTGATGATCCTGATTCGTCTATACTTCAGGAGTGCAGCAAGCCCCGGGAGGCGTTTGGGTTTGAGCAGGCTGTGCGTGAGTACACACTTCAGAGCTTTGGAGAGATGGCAGACCATTTTAAGTCTGACTACTTCAACATGCCAGTTCATGTAAGACCAATGCAGCCTAATCATGACATTCACTGACATCCAATTTAGTCCTTTTAAAAACATTACATCTAAAATTTACATGTTTACACCGCAATCTTCACAGATGGTTCCTACAGAGCTGGTGGAGAAAGAGTTCTGGAGGCTGGTAAGCAGCATAGAGGAGGATGTGATAGTCGAGTATGGTGCAGACATTAGCTCCAAAGACGTTGGAAGTGGCTTTCCTATGCGAGATGGAAAAAGAAGGCTTTTGGGAGACGAGGAGGTCAGCTTGATTTCTGATCATAATGTTATTCTATACCTATAGTATAGTAACTATAGTATAGCACAGAATTGCTAGTATGACTTTAGCTGTTTGTTTGTCATGTAGATGCAGTGATGTGATCTTTTCAATGTCACTGTTTCACAGGACTACACCAACTCAGGCTGGAATCTGAACAACATGCCGGTGCTAGAGCAGTCCGTGCTTGCCCACATTAATGCAGATATCTCGGGGATGAAGGTACCATGGCTTTACGTCGGCATGTGTTTCTCCTCCTTCTGCTGGCACATCGAGGACCACTGGAGCTACTCCATCAACTATCTGCACTGGTAAGTTGGTCAACAAGTCAGCAAGTAGAGATATTGTCATGATATATAACAATGTGGCTCATAACTAGAGATGCAAATGTGGAATTCATGGAAATGTGTTCTGTCTGTAAAACATCTATTCTGAGTTTGTTTTTTTGCTGTCACACTGGAGTCTTTAGAAAATGTAGAAAACTAGTTGTTTGTTATTGTGTGGATCAGGGGTGAGCCTAAGACCTGGTATGGAGTCCCAGCTTGTGCGGCAGAGCAGCTGGAGGCGGTGATGAAGAAACTGGCACCGGAGCTTTTTGACTCTCAGCCTGATCTGCTGCATCAACTCGTCACCATCATGAACCCCAACGTTCTAACGGAGCACGGCGTTCCAGTGGGTCAACACACTTACTAGACATGCACAGATGAGATGACAAGTTCAGGATTTGATTAGATCTTTTGCTTTTTATTAAATTTTTAGTTATATATATTTTTTCTCTCTCAGGTGTATCGGACCAATCAGTGCGCTGGAGAGTTTGTGGTGACTTTCCCGAGAGCTTATCACAGTGGCTTCAACCAGGGCTACAACTTTGCTGAAGCTGTCAACTTTTGCACTGCCGATTGGGTAAGCCTGACCAACCCCCCTTAATAACTCTCTAGAACTCAACAAAATCGCATAACACCCCTGCATTTAGTTCCCTAATGGAACTGATTCTATTCAGAAAAGCTTCTGTTCTTTTTTTTCTTTTTTTTTGAGGTAAATGTGTGGACAGACTATTACACAGCTATGTGTTATTGTTGTTTAATCCAGATTTATACAGTACATCTCCTTTTCTCCATTTTGCTAATGTTACTTGCCTAATCACTTTGTAGCTACCCATGGGTCGTCAGTGTGTGGCTCACTACCGGCGGCTGCAGCGTTACTGCGTTTTCTCCCATGAGGAGCTGCTATGTAAGATGGCAGCAGACCCTGAGAGCCTGGACGTGGAGCTGGCAGCGACCGTGTGCCGAGAACTCGCAGAGGTGGTAGAGGAGGAGACACGACTCCGACAGGCTGTGCAGGACATGGTGAGACAACTCTTTTTAATTATTAGTAAATTCTTCAGCTGCTGGAGGCCTTTGAATTATAAAAAAAATGTCTGGCTTTGTTTTGGGGCAAAAGTCAGATAATGTACTGTAGCGCAGCCACATAAAGGGGCATTTTTAACTGCAGGGAAAGGGTTACGGAGCTAATGCGGCTCACCTGCACACTGAAATAGACCCTATATGGTTTTACTTGTCCCCATAGACAGGGTTGGTCACGGGGTGAGCTCTCGCGAGCATGCGCGATCGCAGCGCGAGAGAACCCGGAAGCGGCGGTGGGTCACGTGTGCCGGTATAAAGCCGGAACCGGCAAGTGGCTCGGGACGGAGAGATGAAGCAGCGCGCTGGTTACCCGAAGAGAGAGAGAGCGATTGTTTGTGGTTGCAGAGGATTAGTTTTCCCAGGACTCAATCAATTCCCATCTCCTTCCGTTTTCTCGTGCTCCCGGATTTACCATCATATACCGGTGAGACCGAGCCATCTCTCCCGTACACCATTTCACACACAACAATATCATTGACTCTGGACTATCACACACACACACACACACACACGCATACACTCCACGCCTTTGTTTATATTTGTATATATTTTGTATATATTGGTTTTTGGTGCACCTGGTTTATTTATTTATTGGTTTGTTTTGTACAATACACTTTGGTCTGGTTGGGTAATTGTTTTGTGTCGCGTCCTATATTGTCCCGCCTCGGTTGCGCAATACCGGAAGTGCAGTTTTCAAGCCCATATTTTGATTCTCGACCCCGTAGCATAGTAACTAGTGATTTTAATAAATCCAAGCGTTACATAGTGGTGGCCCGTACGGGGAATCGGTATTTTTGGGTATTTTCCGGTTTTGTGTGTCGTGGCTGAACAAAATGGACGCTAATAATGCTAATGCTAATGGTAGCCAAGCTGACTTTGCTGTTGATAGTTATGTGCTGCATGATGTGGATGAGGCATTTTTAACACGCCGTAACCCTACAGTTGAAATAGCTTCGTTGATTAGTTCTCTATATATATCTGATAGACATGATGATGATGATAAGGTTGTTACTCATGTTACTGATATTGATGTGGTGCACACACTACAAAATGAACTAAATCAATGCAAGGTGGATATGGTGGCGCTTACAGATAAAGTGAGCTCAGTAGAAAGGGATTTTAGACAGTCCCTAGACAGCAGTGTCAACCGGGAAATCAGTCTTCGTGACGCAGTGGACGCGAGCTTGGAAGGGCTGAAGCGCTACTGCCAGGAGGCCCTCGAGAAAATGGAGAGAGCCATCGTTGACTGTTTTCTACGACGTGACGTCATCTGGGAAAACCAGATAAAGAGACTGCGTCTCACTCGTATGCCCACCAGCCACAGGTTACAGGCCTGCTCCCCTGCACAACAATTTCAGGATCCACATTCCCCCGGCACTTCAATTACTACAGCTACGGCCAAGGTCAAGCACCCTAGCAGTCATGATATCTACGACATTCCTCCTTGTGTTCAACCACACTCTTCTGCTCAGCCCACCTCCTCAGTCTCACCCTCTTCTGCTTCTCTTCATGCTCAACCATCCATACGCGTGGAGTTTCCAGCCTTTGGCAACGCCTCAGAGACAGCTGATGTGTTCAACTTCCTGGAGCAAGCCGAGAATTATCTGGATATCAGACCACTGACCAGCCCAGAGCTGCTAGCAACCCTCGGCTCGGTTCTACGAGGACCTGCTCTGAGTTGGTGGAAGGCGGAAAAAGGCAAGGTGAAGGATTGGAAGTCTTTTAAACAGGCATTCATGGCGGCGTTTTTACCTGAGGATTACCTTACAGAAGTTGAAGTCAACTTAAGGTCTCGGGTACAGCAGCCGGGAGAACGCCTGAGGGACTTTGCCTATGACTACCGTGCCCTCTGTCTAAGGTGGAAGCCGGATATCTCGGAGGAAGAACTAGTGGGGCGAATCCTGCTGAACATCAACCCAAAAGTGGCCGGATGTCTAAGAGGAACGGTGAACACGGTGGAACAGCTGGTGAAGAGAGGTTCCAGGGTAGAGAAAGACTGCGAGGACTGTTTAAATTTAGGTCCAGATACCATTTCCCAAGAGCCCCCATCACCAAAAAGCGATGACGAACCATGTCTAGCCATCACGAACACTAAAGCTTCCGCCGACCTACCCAACGACCTGAGTGAGATAATCCAAGCCCAACAGGAGGACCCTTCTATCTTAAAGCTGCTTTCTACGGACCATCCAAGAAGCACACTAGATCCGAGGGTCTCATTCGAGCATCATCAAGGGGCATTATATCGCCGGGTACCAGTAAAACGCGGAGAGAAGTTCCAGCTGGTGGTTCCCCAGGTATTAATTAAAACCTTTCTACGTTTCTTCCACGACAATCCCAGGGGAGGACACCAGGGGCAACTAAAAACCCTGCTGAGGTTGCTAGATGTGGCATGGTGGCCGACGGTGCGAAAGGACCTCTGGCACTACTTAAGAACATGCAGCGTTTGTCAACGACACAGAACAGACAACCCCAGACCACTAGCAAGGCTCACCAATATCCCATCTACACCCACTCATGCAGACTACTCATCACCGGACAGACACAGATTCATCACGGAGGAAGTGGAACACAGAGTAAAACATCCTAAATCCCAACAAGCCAGATATCAGAATACCCGGAGGAAAGAAGCGCACTTTCACCCGGGAGAACTGGTTGGGATAAGAACTCACTCACTCTCCTCCCCAGCAAAGAGATTTTCTGCACAGCTAGCGCCCAAGTGGGAGGGACCAGCAGAATTAAAGAAAAGAAAACGACCAATTAACTACACAGGGTCTTGGGGCAATCCACAAAAAACTAATTTATTAAATGTGGTGAATCTGAAGCGCTTTTACGGACATTCTCCTCAGACGCCGGAGGCTTGGGGGGGGGGTCTATGTAGCGCAGCCACATAAAGGGGCATTTTTAACTGCAGGGAAAGGGTTACGGAGCTAATGCGGCTCACCTGCACACTGAAATAGACCCTATATGGTTTTACTTGTCCCCATAGACAGGGTTGGTCACGGGGTGAGCTCTCGCGAGCATGCGCGATCGCAGCGCGAGAGAACCCGGAAGCGGCGGTGGGTCACGTGTGCCGGTATAAAGCCGGAACCGGCAAGTGGCTCGGGACGGAGAGATGAAGCAGCGCGCTGGTTACCCGAAGAGAGAGAGAGCGATTGTTTGTGGTTGCAGAGGATTAGTTTTCCCAGGACTCAATCAATTCCCATCTCCTTCCGTTTTCTCGTGCTCCCGGATTTACCATCATATACCGGTGAGACCGAGCCATCTCTCCCGTACACCATTTCACACACAACAATATCATTGACTCTGGACTATCACACACACACACACACACACACGCATACACTCCACGCCTTTGTTTATATTTGTATATATTTTGTATATATTGGTTTTTGGTGCACCTGGTTTATTTATTTATTGGTTTGTTTTGTACAATACACTTTGGTCTGGTTGGGTAATTGTTTTGTGTCGCGTCCTATATTGTCCCGCCTCGGTTGCGCAATACCGGAAGTGCAGTTTTCAAGCCCATATTTTGATTCTCGACCCCGTAGCATAGTAACTAGTGATTTTAATAAATCCAAGCGTTACAGTACATATGTTATTTAATAAAAATAAAAGAAAAAACACGATGATTTTCCAATAAGCACTTTTTTTTTTATTTCTCCTACACCACAGCATTTAATTATACTTAACTAGTGTTAGTACCGTCATTGACAGGTAAAGAGTTTTTAGAAATAGGTAAAAGCTTAAAGCTAAAAATAAGCTGATCAGCTTTAAAGTAATCAGTTATTTCAGGTTAAAACCCATGTGTCTGGCTGTCTTTTTGTACAGAGTAACTCTCTGCTGACGTATTAATACAACAAATAAACTTTTGTATGGTTGAGTATCTTATGCCTTGTTTATGCTAAATTATGCCCATTTTGATTTGAGCATGTCATAATGTGCTGTCAATTTGGGTGTTTTACACACCGCCACCTCAGACGCCACCTCAGACGACCCGTGTTTTATCTTATAGTGGCGTTCCACATTAATGCTTTAATTAACGCCACGATTTTGGAATATGTGAGACAAATTGGTTTCAAACTTTGCATAGAAATAATAAACATACAATGATCTGTCCATATATCTTTCAAGATTCAGTTGACCAAAAAAAAAAAAAAAAAACATAGCTGTTTTGGCGGCAGACAGACAGAAATTTGTTTGAGACTGGTTTGGTTTGCGGTCCTCCAATGTATGAAACATAAAGATATAGTTGAGTGAGTTCTGACTTATATATAGACAAAACCTTTCTTTTATTTATATAGATATTTCTTTTATCAATAAACAAAGGACAACATGATGCGTTTAACAAAGTAATCGTTGTGTTTAATACCTAAAAACATTGCACTATAGCAGCTAAAAGCTGCTCATATGCTTTTATTATATATTGCTATAATGAATTTCTATTATCTTAATAATGTGATATCTATATATCTGTATGTCTGTCTGTCTGTCTTTTTATGCGCACAGTTTTTGTTTTTTTAGATATCCTTTATTAATGTCTTTGACAAAAACAACAGCCTATTGAAATGGTTGGATATTTAATGTATGGAGACACTCCTATGCATTATATTTTCCACTCTCTGTCTGCAGGGGTTACAGTCCTCAGAGCAGGAAGTGTTTGAGTTGGTTCCAGATGATGAGCGGCAATGTTACAAGTGTAAAACCACCTGCTTCTTGTCTGCTCTGACGTGCTCGTGCAGTCCAGAGCGCCTTGTCTGTCTGCACCATGTTACAGAGCTCTGCGACTGTCCTTTTGCAAACAAGTGCCTCAGGTTAGCACAAAAACATGCTCACACACACTATTACATCGATTTTTCTCAGCTCAGATCACACGCACATGCTATAGACCTAAACAGCTGGTGTCATCCAGCTGTGTGAATCAGGTGTCTCCTCTCCACACTAAATAATGAATTAAGCGTCTATTAATGAAACGCAAATTTTATTTTATAACTTTGTGTGTGTTAAAGGTTTCGGTATGATGTGGAAGAGTTTCCTGCCATGTTGTATGGGGTAAAGTCTCGCGCCCAGTCCTATGACACGTGGGCCAAAAGAGTCAGCGAGGCGTTGTCAGCTGATCAAAAGAACAAGAAAGGTAATTATCACACACACCTGTGCACAAACTATACCTGCACACATTCACACTGTAACACACTCATGTCTCCTCCGTCTCTCCTCTCAGATCTGATCGAGCTGAAGGTGTTGCTGGAGGACGCAGAGGACAGGAAGTATCCAGAGAACAATCTGTTCCGTAAGCTCAGAGAGATGGTGAAGGAGGCGGAGACCTGCTCTTCTGTGGCCCAGCTTCTGCTCAACCACAAACAGAGACACAAGTAAATGAACACTCTGTGATCTGGTTATGAATTATGAATGCATAGGAAATATGGGGAGGGTCACTACAATTGTGTTATTATATATCATTAACAATAATAATTTTGTATAATTCTAATTAATTAATTAATTATTCTTTTAAGTTAATTCATAAAATTTTATATATAAATGAGTGTATTTAAACCATACCAACAAAACACAACATCAGAGAGCTATACATTGTCTCTTAATCTTTAAATTAATTGTAACAATTGATATTTGTGGTTAAAGAAGGGAGCGCACAGAGACCGGTCGTACACGCACCAAGCTGACGGTGGAGGAGCTGAAGGCATTTGTGGAGCAGCTGTTCCGTCTTCCATGCGTCATCAGCCAGGCACGGCAAGTCAAAGTAAGACGCCAACCTCACTCTCATATACACACACATCTTCTCATCTTACAGCCAAAGTATGCCTGATGGTGATTCTATGTAAATCTTATACAACCGTAACATCAGGAGAAGTCATTAATGCCTGTTTTAGTTCGTCTCCCATGGGTGTGAGGCACTGTTGCTGGTCTGTAACTCCAGTTTTTTAGGGTCAGATAAGAAATCAAGGCTAGTTCATAATATATTTCTTACACCTCAATTGTTTTGCAATATTTTTGATTATGTAAACAAAATTTTTGCACTCTCTGGAAATATGTAACCACTAAACAGTCCACATTCCCAAATATGTTTGAAGAGAAACAATCACTGTGAATAAATGTATGAACATGAACAAATAGGAATATAAGTATGACCCTCTTGTTTCCCAGGGAAAGCCATGTAACATAGAAGCTGGTAGGAAATAAACGAGACAGTGGAGACAGTGTGCATTAAGGACCCAGATCAGAGACTCACTAAGAAAATGTAAAATAGATTTGCCTCACTTGCCATGTTTGAATAAAAGCTCTGACCTGCATACAGTCGACCCCCAAAATTCCCACCCAATTTTCGATATGGTCATTTAAATGCCTATAAAAGACTATTGTTAAAGTTTACACCCTAAATATGCCCCCAAATATGCGCCTAAAACACTTCATTTTCAAACTTTTTAAACTCAGCTTAAGACATTAAATATTAATATAAAGAATATAAGTAAATGTAAAGAATGTAAAGGGTAAACTTTACACTGAACAGTACTGTACTGCTGTGTCTCCCTCAGTGCTAAAATGTAAAATATCGATGTTACCCCAATATGTACTGTAATTCATATGAGCGCGTTTTCTTTGTTATAAGTGGGGTAAATACAGTAATCATTTACCATCCCAAGCTGTGTTTTTTTTGTACAGTTGCTTTGTGTTCTCTACAGTAAAAAAAAAATTATACAATATTATATTCTATATGGAAATTTAGCTAAATTTACGTTAATATTTATGTACAAAATAAGCAAATAATATTGTTCTTAAACGCATGAAAGATTATATATTAACAAGTAACTAATCATACTGTTTGACCTCTTACATGCAGTTTGCAAGTGCTATGAAGATATGGCAAGCCATGCATTCTGAACCCACATATGCCTGTTAAATATAACGTATGCCTTTTTAGGAATAGGGGTAGAGCTAAATCCTAAACCAGAAAAATGTAAACAAAGCACTAAAAAGAAGACCTAGAGAGATCTGTTGCGCATGATCATGATCTCACTCACTCACTCATCCTCACTCATCTTAGTCCTGTATACAGGGTTGCAGGGGGGGCTGGAGTCTATCCCAGGAGACTTTGGGTACGATCATAATATGGTTAAAGTTTAAATTTGAATCTGTAAAAGGTTGTTAAAATTGGACCCGTCACCTTTACGGATATCGATTAAAACCGTCTTCTTAAGTCAGTTTATAAAGGGTTTTAGAAATAACGAGTACAAAAGGACAACAGTGTGGGGACTGCACTAGAGGGTCATATTTTATACATAGAATCAACATCAGGTTAAATTTTTTTTTTTTTTTTTTTTTTTTTTACCAAACAACTGGATATTTCAGTCATGCTTCAGCTCCTGCATCCCTCACCATTCCTTCCTCCTTTTTCTCAGGAGCTGCTAGAAAACGTGGAGGATTTTCACGAGCGCTCTCAGCTCGCCCTGGCAGATGAGACCCCGGACTCAGCTAAGCTTCAGGTTCTAGTTGAGCTGGGCTCAGGGCTTGACGTGGAGCTTCCAGAGCTTGCACGATTGAAGCAGGAGCTGCAGCAGGCCCGCTGGCTGGATGAGGTGCGTCTCACCCTGCACGAGCCCCACCGTGTCACGCTTGAGCTCATGAAGCGCCTCATTGATTCGGGTGTGGGTCTGGCCCCGCACCATGCTGTGGAGAAAGCCATGGCTGAGCTGCAGGAGATCCTCACTGTGTCCGAACGCTGGGAAGACAAGGCACGGGCATGTCTACATGCTAGGTGATGGCCAAAACGAAGCTAAACACTCAGGATTTTTACTTTGTGAAGCTGAGTTATTCATTGCCAGGTGTAAGGCAATCAATAACTCAGTTTTTTTTCTCTTGTTTAAAGTGGTTTCTCAAATTATTTGCATACTTTATCACTATTCTTTCTTAATACATTTATGAAGCATTTTTATAAATAAGTTAACTCTGTTAAATGTTCCTTTTAGACCCCGGCACAGTATGGCCACCCTTGAAGGCATCGTAGTTGAGGCCAAGAACATCCCTGCCTATCTGCCTAACGTTCTGGCTCTCCGGGAAGCCCTCGACAAAGCCAAAGAATGGACATCCAGAGTAGAGGCCATCCAGGTGCACTACCATCTCTAATGACACAAAATTCTTTAAGTTTTGTCACTTCATGAATTTAAAATGTCTTCTTTTTATTTGATTTGCATTCTCTGTTCAGAGGTTTTGTTGTGTAAAACTGATGAGCTGTATTCTGTATATTGGGACAGAATGGGACCAGTTATGCTTACCTGGAACAGCTAGAGACTTTGTTAGCCAGGGGCCGCTCTATTCCTGTGCGTCTGGACGCCCTGCCACAGGTGGAATCTCAGGTAGCTTCAGCACGAGCATGGAGAGAGAGAACAGCACGCACCTTTCTTAAGAAAAACTCCACCTACAATCTGCTACAGGTGAGAAATGGGTTTCATGGAAGCCATGGAAATCTATAATTTGCTTTGTTACCTTGTTTCATTTTATTGGTTTTGCTTCGCAGGTCTTGAGTCCCCGGAATGACATCGGTGTGTACGGCAGCAGCAGAAGCAAGCGCAGACGAGCTAAAGAGTTGATGAAGAAAGAGCGTGGTGCAGATCCGGAAACCTTGAGTGACCTGGATGAGACCGCAGATGAGGAGCGCTCACCCTCTGCTGTGGTGGCTGCCTTTAAGGCTCAGGAGCAGCATGAGGCAGAAGCCATGCACTCCCTCCGGGCTGCCAATTTGGCCAAGATGAGCATGGCTGAGCGCATCGACGAGGTCCGCTTCTGCCTGTGCCGCAAGACAGCCGCGGGTGTGATGCTACAATGCGAGCTGTGCAAAGACTGGTTCCACGGTGCCTGTGTGCCCCTGCCCAAAGCGGGCACGCAGAAGAAGCTGACAACAGGCAGCAGCTGGCAGAGCGCTAGCAAAGAGTCAAAGTTTTTGTGTCCACTTTGTCAGCGTTCAAAGAGACCCCGACTTGAGACTATCCTCTCGTTGTTAGTGTCCCTGCAGAAGCTTCCTGTACGACTGCCTGAGGGCGAGGCGCTGCAATGTTTGACAGAGCGTGCCATGAGCTGGCAGGACCGAGCGCGGCAGGCCCTGGCCACCGACGAACTCTCCTCTGCCCTGGCCAAGCTGTCTGTGCTCAGCCAGCGCATGGTGGAGCTCGCAGCACGTGAAAAGACAGAGAAGATCATCAACGCAGAGCTGCAGAAAGCCGCTGCCAATCCAGACCTGCAGGTAAGTCTGTGACATCACTGTAAATGCATTTAGTTTTACATCTTTTAACATTTTAACACAGGCTTCTGCATTCTTTCTTGGGGTCACAAACTTGTTCATGAAACCTAACACATGACCTTAACTTTAATTGAACTTCTCAGGGACACATTCAGACATTCCAGCAGGCCGGATTCAACAGGACCACCTCGCCACGGCCATCTTTAGACTATGACGATGAGGAGACGGACTCGGATGAGGACATCCGTGAGACTTACGGCTATGATATGAAGGTACCTTATAGGAAAAACATGCAAACTATTTGAAATAAGTCTTTGCAATGATTTGTGGTGTTTTAATTAAATCAACTGTAATATTGCTGAGCTAGCTGGCTTTTGGTATCCACATTGTAGATCAGTCCGTAAAGTCAAAATGTAAAAGTACAATGTATGTTTGACTAGCGAAAAAGATCAATCATTTTGGGGAAAAGCCATTATTCTGTATGGGTGTATTTTCATTGTTTTGTTCATCTCTCAATCATTAATCACATCTGTTAACACTGAATATTGACAGCCCCTAAACAATCAAACTTTTTTTAATTGAAAGAATTAATTTTCAAATATTTATGAAATATCTTTTTTTTTTATGTTTACAGGACTCAGGTGATTTAAAGCCATACTTGTTCTGTGATGAGGAGATCCCCGTGAAGTCAGAAGAGGTTGTCAGTCACATGTGGCCAGCCACGCCCTCTTTCTGCGCTGAACATGCCTACTCCTCTGCCTCTAAATCCTGTCCCCAAAGTAAGTATTTGACAAGCCTGAAAATTTGCAAATAAATTTTATAAACTCAAACTTCATTTTTACTGAAATTACAATATGCCAAACAAACAGTAATGCACTATGTACAGACTCGGTCTAGTCGATGTGGAAACATTTTTAAAGTAGCCTACATGTATTGATTGAGTCAGTTTAGCAGAAGATCATCTAATTCCCTTATGCCTCTTCCAGATCCGACCACTCCGCGGAAACAGCCCAGAAAGACGCCCCTGGTGCCACGCAGTCTGGAGCCTCCTGTGCTGGAGTTATCCCCGGCTGCCAAGGCCCAGCTAGAGGTGCTCATGATGGAGGGAGACCTGCTGGAAGTCTCTCTGGATGAAACTCAGCACATCTGGAGAATCCTGCAGGCCACGCACCCACCCTCAGAAGAGCGCTTCCTGCAGGTGGAGGTGAGTTTGACAGGATGCTAGCTAATGCAGTGTCAGGCAAGAAAGGTGCTGCTGAGCCTCTGTGTTCCAGACAGCACTACAGTGGGGTGTTAAAGTTTGTTACACTACAACCTAGGTATGTCTAGGTACATTGGTCCTTTTTGTCCTGATGGGTACAGTTTAGGACATTTTTGTTTAGAAGTTCTCTTGAGCTGTAGGATCATGGAGTCGATGTATTGAATCTAATCGAGGTATATGGGTTCAGCTTTACTTGCTTATGTTGCTTATGATTCAAGAATATGATCTAGTGTATTTTTGTGTTTCACCCAATTGTTATCATTCTCATCCTCAGTCAGAGGACAATCTGCTAGAGAAGCCTTTGAAGCTAAAAGTAAAGGAAATGGAGAAGAAGAGAAAGAGGAAACTGGAGAGAGCGGAGCAGCAGTTACTCTTGGCCTCGACAGGTATGGAAAGCCGCCCCAAATGCAAAGACATTAAAAGGGTACTCGATGTTGGTGGCAAGCCCAAAAAGAAGAAACTGAAGCTCAGCCCGGAGAAGTCACGCGAGCTGAAGCAACTGGCCAAGCGCCTCGCCAAAGAGGAGAAGGAAAGGAAGAGAAAGGAGAAAGCTGCGGCTAAAGTCGAATTCGGCAAAGAGGGTCTGGAAAAGAAGAAGGAGAAAAAGATCCTGGACATCCCCTCTAAGTACGACTGGTCAGGTGCAGAGGACTCCAATGATGAGAACGCTGTCTGTGCAGCTAAGAATTGCCAGAGACCATGCAAGGATAAGGTAAGTGAGAGACTTCAGGTTTAATTCATATTGATAAAAAATTTAATGTCTTTTGTGATTTCACTGTCATGTAGAAATTAATAACAGTAATAATCTTTCGCTTTTGGTTTTGGTTTTATATGTGGTCAAAAAATAAGTTGTTATGTGCAGTGTTTGTTGGAGATCATTGACATTGCAGTTTTGACTACCATTAACTGTTAAAGCTGCGACCATTTTTTTTCTGTGGTTTTGGTTACACATAGTGTTAGGTCCAATTACTGCCAAACTACAACTGATTCTGAGGCAATAATTTAGTGGCTCTAACATACTACACCTCTGGACTTATGTCAGGGAGTTACATATCATAGTGTCAGTAACAGGCTGTGCTTTGTGCTGTCTCATGATGCCCCCTGGTGGGCACTCATGGGAGTTTAGGCTCATTTAGGGTTTAGAAATCAGGGTTAGCCATTACAAAGGCCACCTAGGCCAACAGCAGCAACCTTAAAAGTGTACTAAAATGGCACTTTTTATTGTAGCAGCAGTAATTATATAGATAAAAAATTATGGATAAAAAAATCTCAAAGTGTGCGGTGGATTATAACTAATACTATTGAACGAAGGTAGATGAGGCTGTTAGAGGAAAATAAAAATATCAGAAATAGCATATGCTGTTGTTTTTTTGTTGACACTCCTTTCATAAATACTATTGTTGCTATAAAAGTAATAGCGCATTGTAACAAGTGTATAAATATAATTATTTATGTTATAAAATAGTATTTTATACATTCTAATTTATATTTGATACATTTATAACATTTTATAAGTGTATAAAATAGAAATTACTTTCGAAGCTGCTGTAATATTTAAAAAAATATTTAATACCTTCTAACCAACCTGAATCATGAATTAAAAAGCGCTGTTGTAAATAAGAAAGGAGACAACAATGCAGGCCCTTAAGGGAAAATAATCTACACTGGGATGGTGTGATGTGGTCTGATGTGGCTGATGATTTCCCATAACAGCATGAGCATGAAATGCTTTTTAAAATGTGTTGTTTGTCAGGCAAAAAAAAATAAAAATGTGTGTTTATTTTTAAACAAAATGTCACTACCTGTTTATAGTTACATCTAATATTATAAAATCTCTATGAGACATGCTGTGTTCTGATATGTGTTGTAACTTGTATACATCGTATTATATAATATATACGCATCATATCACGTGCCCTCTGATCCTCCAGCACTGTGCGGCTGGTTCCACCATCTCTCCATCATTCTCAGCTTTAGATGACATGCAGCATCCATCATAAAAGTTCCTGTAAATGATATATTATTATAAAAACAATAATATAATATCAAAACAGTACATTAACAAAAGATAGTATACTATACTGTGGTATAAAAAGAGATATTTTAATCTTTTTTTCTAACCCTAAATGTATTTTCTCTCTTTTCGGCTCAGGTGGACTGGGTTCAGTGTGACGGAGGATGTGACGAGTGGTTCCACCAGGTGTGTGTAGGTGTCTCATGCGAGATGGCTGAGAATGAAGACTACATCTGCACAGCTTGCTCACGGAAAGCTGGCGGAGTGATGGGAGTCAAAGTGGGCGTAGAGACAGTGGTGATGACGTCGGCTATGTGTAGCACACAGACTCTTTCCCCACTGTACCAAGGAGAGGTTCAGGAGGGCAGCTAGCATTACACAGCACTTCACTCGTGTAGACACACACACACACACACACATAAACCCTACAGCTGCTGTTGTAACTCCGCTGCAACCTCTCCTTCTTGTATGATTGATTTGAGGAAACTGACGATGGGGCTGACTATTATTTTGGACAAGTCAAGAGTTGCAATCCAGTAAACAAGAAGAAAGACCAGGATACTGCATGAATAAAAGCAGTCTGTCTGCTTTTTCCAAGGTGAATCCATTTAAGGATTCCGTGCATGGACTTGTACAATAAATGTGTGGCTAGTTAAACGGGAAATGTCTGCTATGCTGGAGATTTGCATTGTTCCACCAAACATCTTCCCTTTTTCCCCCCCCCTTTTGTTAGTTAACTGTCAGAACATAGAGCTCAGCTCCAAGCCTAAGGCTATCATGTCTTCTCTGATCACACTCACGTTGGTTCTTGGTTGCCTCAGCTGAACCAGACTGTATTCGCACAGCTCTGTTTTAACCTGCTTAAATAAATTGTCATACATTACAAGATGTATCCCACAATGCATTGCTGGTTTGCTCCGGACATCCCATCACTAACAGCCTATAAGACAATTATTAAGTTATTTGGTTGATGCATAAACAAGTTACCATGCAAATATGTAGGACTAGTTTAAAATCTATCTTTAGGTGAAGTATTTATGGTGTAAATAGATTTTAAAGAATTACTGAGTCCATGTGGATGTTTTTGTTGCTAAAATTTATTAAAATAATTCCTAGTGAAACAAATCCAAGATTTGTTGTCGGCTGTTGTTTTATTGTGCATTTCTTTAAGAAAATATCAAAAAATACATGAGATTTTTTTTATTGTAAGATGTATAGGCGTATATGGGTCTTGTTAAAAACAATGATTCAGATTTATCAATAAAATTATTAAATAGAATTTTCAAAATAAAAAAAAGGTTTAATATTTATTTTATGCAAATATATTGATCTGTTTGAGATTTTAATAAAATAAAATAAGGAAAAACGCAACAAATAAATAGAACTGATAAAATAAGAAAATATATATTATGCAATAATATATATTTTTTTATTCATTTCAGTTTTGTACACCATACCGTGCAAATGTTTTATGTAGAAAAAAAAGCTGTAAAATAAGTGCCTTTATATATTTTTTAAATCGATTAACAAAATTAAAAGCAAATGAACAGAAGAGAAATCCAAATTAAATCAGTATTTGCTGTGACCACCCTTCATCTGCAAAACCGCATCAGGAACTCGGCAAGTAGGGTGTTGGAAAACATCTTGGAGAACCTACCACAGATCTTCTGTGGATGTAGTCTGTCTAAAATCTTTGTCTCTTCATGTAATCTCAAACAGAAATAATGATGTTGAGATCAGGGCTCTGTGGAGGCCAAACCATCACTTTCTGCTGCAGAACAGATTTTGGGCCAATCAGACACCTTCCTGGTGGTATTGCAAGATGGATAAGGAACCTTCAACATTCCTCACTTTTGCTTGCAGACACTCATTATTGTACCAGCCCTTTAGCAACCAACCTGGCTTCTGCTACAACCAAATTTTGAGTTTTCGGTCCAGAGAATCGGCTGCCATTTTTCTGCCCAGTTCCTATGTTTTTGCACGTAGCTGAGTCACTTAGCCCTTGTTTCCACGTCGACTTTTGGATGAGGATCTCTTCAGACCTCTTCTCTGGACAGTAGATGGGTGTACCTGGATCTCAGATGTTTCTGCCAGGTCTTTATAAAAATGGCACTGATGAACATCATCTGATGTCAAAGATATGTAAGTAAGCATGATGTGACTTTCATCAGCTGCATTAAATTACCTTACCCGACCACTCTGTTTACAGTCCTCAAACTTTCCCCTTTTTGCTTGTGCTTCTTCAAGATAGCTTGAGCAGCAATCCCTCTCTGCTTCGAAAGTTTTGCCTGGGAGAGACATTGCTGATGCATTATAAATGCCTTGTATCTCTTTGCTGTGCTCAGCCTTGCTCTGGTGTATGACTTGTGGCATGAAACTATTCCTCACCCAGTTTTAAGCCTCCTACACAGCTGTTTCAGTTAATCATGGTATTTCAACCTACATATAAAATTGATGATCTTTAGCGTCTGCCAGTTATACTTGATTAATCATGTAACTGACTCTGATCCTGCAAAATTTGGTGCAAGTGTAAGAATTGATGCTGGATTGAAGCCAAAGTGTAGTTCTGATAAGACAGAAGTCTAGTCATCTGGTGTAAAAGCAAAATTTTAGATCACTCTGTAACTTTAGATGGCCTTTCTGTTCCATCAAGTGCAACAGTAAGAGACCTCGGTGTGATGAAGCTCATGTAGACAATATTACCAGGATAGCATTTTTTCACCTCAGAAATATTGCCAAATTAAGGAATATATTGTCACTAAACGATGTAGAAAATTTAGTTTATGTGTTTATCACCTCTACAGTAAGCTGGACTATTGTAATGCCCTACTGTCTAGTTGTTCAACTAGGTGCATAAACAAGCTTCAGCTAGTCCAGAATGCAGCAGCAAGAGTAAGAAAATTAACCTATTTATTTAGCCAAGCATTTTTGTAAATAGATTTTCCTTAGGCTGTGAGGGATTGG
This sequence comes from Clarias gariepinus, assembly GCF_024256425.1. Lineage (NCBI taxonomy): Eukaryota > Metazoa > Chordata > Actinopteri > Siluriformes > Clariidae > Clarias > Clarias gariepinus. Next base: position 16,551,587 of record NC_071111.1, read on the forward strand.
CACCCTGTCCAGGGTGTACCCCGCCTCGTGCCCTAAGCCTCCTGGGATAGACTCCAGGTCCCCGCGACCCTGAATACAGGGTAAAGTGGTATAGAAGATGAGTGAGTGATTTGCCTTAGGTAAAGAAGCAGATCTGGGGGACTCATGGACGTAGAGTATTATGGTGAACTGGTATGTTTAGATGCTGTCCTCCCCACTCTCACTGATCACTCAGATTTGTTGACGGTTAGGTGATTGGTTACTTTATTTCTTAGGGAGCCCTCATGTCTGTGTTTCCTCCTGGCTCTCCCTTTTAGTTATGCTGTCATAGTTAGTCCTGTCTGAGTCTCTGCTTGCACTCTGCACTAAATATACATTCACTTTATATATTATGTGACTGTGACCATACCTAACTGTTATCTTTCCTCTTCTGCTCTCCCCTCTCTTGTTCTCTCTCCTCCTCTCTCTTTCCCTCTCTCTGTCGAGCTACACATGTCGTTCCTGAGCTGCCAGTGATGCAGACTTTCTTTGCCCTCTGGACCGGTCTGACTCATCCTGGTGCCCCGATTCTGGTTGGAGATCTCGTCACATGGATGCCGCTTGTGTCTCTTTCTGATGCTTCAGGTGTCTGGAGATGATATCGCTCTACCATGAAGACGGTTCTGGCCTCGACTGATGTTGACAGCTGTTTCTCTGAGGACTTGACTTGGCTGCAGTTGCTCCATAGTTCAGGACTGGAATTTCCTACATGTCTACCTGAGCCTCCAATAACTAACTGGACTCCATATTAATCATAATCATATTATCAACTGTTCTACTGAACTGCCAGCCACCTAACACAGGTGTTCATACACAGTATGAATGCAGATTAATTCCTGCTCTCTGTTTCACCCAAATGAGGATGGGTTCCCTGTTAAGCCTGGTTCCTCTCAAGGTTTCTTCCTATTACCATCTCAGGGAGTTTTTCCTTGCCACTATCACCCTCGGCTTGCTCATCAGGGACAAACTGATCATTTTAATTCATACACATTCCATACAAACTTAAATAATTCTTTTGATTGTGTAAAGCTCCTTTGCGACGATTACAATTGTTAAAAGCACTATACAAATAAAATTGAACTGAATAGTCACACTCTTTTAGGGTCACACTCTTTTAGGGTCAATGGCAGTCGTATAATGCATTTCACTACATTTCGTACTGTGTATGTTTGTGTATGTGACAAATAAAATTTGAATTTGAATTTGAATTTGAATTTTAAATTTTGGTTTGATTAAATTTTTTCTTCTGTTTGCCCACTGTGCATTCTATAAATTGATATAAATTTTAAGCATTTATTTTATATCTATTTGAAAGCATTTTACTTTACACCTGCATAAAACCTTTGCACAGTACTACACACACCTCGAAAAAATAATATCAAAGTTTTTTTGGTAAATCTATTAAAAATATTAAAATCTATAAAAAAAATTATGAAGAACATTTTTTAAATGAAATATCTCAAGCCCTTTCATGTGGGCTCATAAAAATCAAGGTTTGCATGACCTGTAAGCTATAATATAGTGTGTATACTGTGTATATATATGTCCCCCAAGATGCACTACAGCCAAGAAAAAAAGGCAATACCTAGATTTAAGTACACAAATAAGCTCTAACAGTTAAGAGCCTCCATTTGGATAATTACGTACTGCAGTGATTAATATTTTTCACCTGGCAACAAGTTATTTAACCCTTATTGGTCTTGTGGTTGTGGCATACACTGTTTCAGGAGGGTCAAATTATTTGCTTCCACTAAGAAAAGAAATACTGACCAACGTGTTAATAAAATCTGGAAATCCTCAACTAAGAAATGTGGTCGGATCTGTGATTGTTTGAACCTTAGAGAAATCAAATCATAAAAATAAAAACAGCAATAGAACTCATGTCTATGTTTATTAGTAAAAGTAAGAGCATTTCTATTCATATAATGCGAAGACAAATCAGGGGATTGGGACTAAACAGCTGTGTAACTGTAAAAAAAGCCACGTATCAGTGAGCCTAATTGGAAATTTGGCTTCAGTTTGCTAGAGAGCATAAGTAATGGACAGTGGAGCTTTGGAACAACGCAATGTGGTCTGATGAGTCCAGATTTACCCTGTTCTAGGATGACAGGTGCTTCAGAGTAAGAAGAGAGGCAGATAAAGTAATGCACCCATAATGCCTTGTGGCTGCCATATAAGCTTGTGGGTGGAGTGGTATGATCTAGGGCTGCTTCAGTTAGTCAGGTCTAGGATCAGGAACATTATGTGTCCAAAACATGTGGTCAGCTGACTACCTGAATGAAGTATACTGAATCACCAGGTTTTCCCCATCAATGGCTGTTTTTTCTTTTTCTCTGGTGGCACGGGCATATTTCAAGATGATGATGATGATGAAGATGCCAGGGTTCATCAGACTTAAACTATAAAAAATGGTGTGTTTATGTGTGTATGTATGCCTCAAAATGGTGTGTGTATGTGTGTGTGTGTGAGAGAGAGAGAGAGGGAGAGAGAGAGAAAATGGAATTTTGGAATGGTTAATGCCACACTTATGTCAAAACTCTTATATTAAAGATTAAAGTCCTAACTTCGCTTACATCCTGGGTGTTTCCTTTCAAAATCAATGTGATGTTGTACAGGGGTCGGAGATCCCCCCCCTCCTCCCCAAAAAACCTTCTTTGTTCCAATATTTATGGACCTGACTATATGTGCTGGTTGAAAAGGGTTGGTGTAAGGTCGTTGATCTTGAATTTGTGGATTTGGAACAGAATGTGAAAAGATTAACTTGCGTTCCACAATAATTCCTAAAGTACACTATTAAAGCCTGCGGGAGCTCAAGAGAGCAAAATTAAATATGTTATGAAAGCATGTACAATATTGGATCTTTTAAATAGTCCATCAGATGAGCGTGTGTTGTCCACAAGTTGTTATTCTGCATGCCATGATCCCTTGCAGTCTTTAGTGTAGGGCCATAAAAACAATCTGGGGAGTGTAAGGGGGTGGGGGGTGGTGTATAAGGGGGAGGTGGCAGCCCACATGAGGTTGGATTACACACTCAAACCTTCACCGGCTTTTGCTTTCTTTAGTAACCACCGGTTTATACGCTGGAATTTGACTTGCTTTAGTTGTGCTTTGGTGCAATGAAGGGTAAGTTGTACAAAGCTTTACAGATCTAAACTTATATATGTACAGAAATGTCAGATACTATTGTTAAATCTGTTGCTAAAAAGTCTGCGCATGCGAAGTCTTTATGCACAGCTATTTGAAAGATTTTTTTTTATTCATTCCTATCATTAAAACAATTAACAAAATACATTCTGCCTCACAATAAAGTTAATTGTGAGACAGAATGTTTCTTCTTTGTTGTTTATGATATGAATTAGAGACCAGAGAACAATACACAATATAATGCAACAAATATTAACAAATAAGGAACTTATGCTTTTTGAACGTTTTTGCTCTTTATCGTATTATTGAGATGTTCAGTAATAAAACATCACAATTTCAAATGCTTCAAAGACACAGTCAGCACAAGCAATGCTAATGGGATCAGTTGTGAAGAAGATGAGCAGAAGATCCAGGAAAGAGGACAATGGAGCAACAAGTTGGAATTTGTGCTATCTGTAGCTGGTTCCATTATTGGCCTAGGCAACATGTGGCGATTCCCATACTTGTGCTACAAGAATGGAGGAGGTAAGGTTATTTTTATTTCCACAGGAGACTAAGATTGATTGCTAAATTGTGTAAAGTGCTGTAGATGCTTCCTCTTGGAGAGGTGGTAGGTTCTCTCAGTTGCTAAGGATTTATAATTTTGCATGACAGTACCAAAAAGATCTGAAATGCTGTAGGTTTGAAGATTGTGTTAGCATTAAAGAATTGTCCCTTGAAGAAATCTTTGGTCAAAATTTTGAAACAGAAGTTGTTTGGATTCCCACCACTTATTCATTCACCTGTCAAATTTAATTGTTTTAAAGTCTTTAAAACAGGCTTATAGACGTGGAACCTGATGTGGTGCTTTTGCTATGGTGGTCCATCTGCCTTGCAGTTTAGGGTGGATTTTGAGATGTTTTTCCGCTCATCCTTGTTGTTATAAAGAATGATTATTGGAGTTGGACCTGCCACTCACTGAATGGTTTTTCTTATTGTTCTTATATTTTACATCATTCTTTATAAACTCTTGAGATTGTAGGCTATGAAAATCCCAGGACTTTAGCAGTTACTAAAATCTTCCTGCCTGTCTTCCACCTACGTCTACCATAGTCAACGTACTCCATTCTTATGTTTAATGTGAAGCTGAAACTGAAGCCCTTGCATGATTTTATGCATTGTGCTATTGCCACATTATTGCCTGATTAGATAACTGTACGTAAGTGTTCCTAATAATATTAAGAGTTATGAACGTACCTTTAATAACAAGTTGCGCCTTTTTATCTACTGTGTTTTTTTATTGGCTGTGTGATTTAAATCCCTTATGTTCCTCCATAAAAAATTCCAGGTGCCTTTCTCATCCCTTACCTGATATTTCTCTTCACTTGTGGGATCCCCGTGTTTGTCCTGGAGACAGCTTTGGGCCAATACACTAGCGAAGGAGGCGTCACTTCCTGGAGAAAGATCAGCCCTCTCTTTGAGGGTAAAAGACTTATCCATTCCGTATCAGACAAAGATTGAATTCATTTCTTTTATCTTAATTTTTAATTGTCCTTTGAATTTTTTGTCATTATTCACGATATTCTGCTCAGGTCTAGGCTATGGCACACAGGTCATTTTAATCTTACTCAATTTCTACTACATCATTGTTCTGGCCTGGGCCATCTTTTACTTCTATCACTCATTTTCCTGGGAGCTGCCATGGTCCTCATGTCAAAATGTCTGGAATCTAGGTAAGAAATGACAATAAAAGCTGTTATAATTATTTTTCTAATACAGATAAGTAAAGTGCATGTCATACTGTGTAATTGTTGTTGTGTTTTTTGTTGTTGTTTCCTTGAAAGACACTTGTGTGGAGTTCCAAAAGAGGAATGAATCGGTCAACTTCACCATGCCTGCTAACGCTACGTCTCCGGTCATTGAATTTTGGGAGTAAGTGCTAAAAAGTGGAGCAGTTGCTTTTGTGTTCTCAAGTTAGCCAAAAGCATACATAAGTTTTTCTATTTAAAGTTTATATGAGGCTTGGAATTTGTCAGTGGAGTTACGTTAACAGTCAACTACAAAATGTCTGTTTTCTGTAGTTTCCGAGAGTAAGAAAGGAAAATTACTTGCATGACACTCGTTTATCATCAGTAAGTGCTTCAACCTCAATGGGGTCTGTGGGAGCAAGGGAGGAATATAACAGATGGACACCTGGTCATCACAGGGCATCATACAAATTACACACTCATTCATACCCATGTGCAAGTTGGAGTGGAGTTAAGGCATGTTTTAGGAGTTGGGATGAAACCAGATAACCTAGCACAGGAAGAGACTTGAAGAGGCACACACAAGGCAGTGGTGGCTCAGTGGTTTGTTCAATGATCAGAATCAGTATGTGTATCGGGATGGTAATGCAGTATGTTGGGCTCTTGAGCAAGACCCTTAACGCTTGGCATATAAGCTTTACATCCTAACAAGCTTGGATGTCTGAAGAAAAGTAGTTCATTGTGGTCTAATGTATATGTGACAAATAATTAGACAAATTTCTTCTACACCCATAAACACATGCACACAAAAACAGTGAGAACATGTCAAATTCCTTATAGTAACTTGACTTGAGTAGACCGTGAAGCTGTGAAGCATCAATGCTCACCATTGTGTCACCATGCAGCCCTTTCATGTTCAAATGTAAATAATAAATAATGAAATAGTTGTGAAAACTTTGAAGAATTTGAAGCAGTGTCATAAGAGGCATGGTATAAATGTGGTTCATGCAAGCTTGGCAAAGTGAAAAACCATGTGGAATGTTATGATTAAAAAACTGTTATAAGAGAAAAGTCACTGGTGATAAATTTACCCACACAGCCTATCACAGTAACCTCCCTGTCAGTATGAAACTTTATTTTTTTGTCTTAAGTGTCTGCAAACCTTTGTATTTGACTGTATATCTGGGTATACCAGGGATATCATCTAAGTGAAATAATGTCTATTTGGTGCATGGAAAACAGGAGACGGGTGTTGCGACTCTCTTCAGGTATCGATCACATGGGAACCCTACACTGGGACCTGGCTTTGTGTCTGCTCGTGGCCTGGATCCTCTGCTACTTCTGCATCTGGAAAGGAGTGAAATCTACTGGAAAGGTTGGTCTTTTAGGATTGGGATAAGTAGGAAAAGATAATCCATCTCTACTTAGGGCCATGTTCTGTTTGCATAGCTCCTTGGGCATCATGATTCTGGTCATTTCATTTTATTCTCTAACAAACTCCAGTCTTCCAGGAACAAGGTTATTTATACAGAGATCACGTGACACCTTCTGTTAGCTTGGGTTGCTTTCTGTTTGCCCGTTCCACGAGTTCTCTTTTCTTTTCCTTGGAATATCCATGTGGGTTTCTTCTGGATTCTCCGGTTTCCTCTCACCAGCCAAAAACAAGCTTGTAGGTCGAATGACTACGCAAAATTGGCCCTTGATGTGAATGTGTGTGCATGGTGTCCTGTGATGAATTGGAATCCTCTACAGCGTGGGTTTCTGGCCAGCACCCAGTGTTCCAAGAAGCCTGACCAGGAAAAGCAGCTAATAAAACGGAAGAATGAATGAATGATTGATGGCAAAAGGATTCACACGAACAGGAAGTCTTTACGGATGGGTATACAGCACCTTTGCAAAGCACTGTATGTAATATCGGATAAAGATTTACTATCAAAAAGCCAGATAGCTGATCTGATGGTATCAGTGATATTTTTTTTGACATTAACAAAAGTATGATTTAACATTAAAAAAAGAGGTACAAATAGGATTTGAACATCCATCTAGTCAATTATTACTGTGAGTAACAACAGCACTCTCAAATAAAGTGTAATGTTGAGGAATGTGTAACTATATGTATACTACATCAGCCATACACCCAGTATACACCCAGCCTGAATGTCTTTTCCATATAAATGACTGCACTTTCCTGGGATGTAGCTCTACATAGGTTAAGCAATAGGAAATTTAGGTGGGCGGATAAACTATGTTAACTACAATACCTAAATATTACCTTGTGTTCTTCCTTGCAGGTAGTTTATTTCACTGCTACCTTCCCTTATGTCATGCTCTTGGTGCTTCTCATTCGGGGGCTCACGTTGCCTGGGGCCAGCAAAGGCATTCAGTTTTATCTGTATCCTGACCTTGGACGTTTATCTGATCCACAGGTACAATTCTGTCTTGCATTTCTATTTATTTAGTTATTTATATTTATTTATTTATCGTTTATATGTACTGTACCCCCAGACTACATCGCTGCAAATTTAATGATTCTCTCATGGTGCACTAAGAGTCAACAGACAGGTGCCTTAGTTGATGTCGAGACCCTCAGTATGTGTTCAGTTTGTTTACTGAGGCCATCTGGGTTCTGGGATGGAGATCACAGTGTGGAGATTACGAACAGAGTGATCCCCGACACACAGTGTTTTTGTTTTAGTGTTCTAAATCAGCTTTGCTTGCTTAGTGACGTTCTTTCAAAGTTCAGTCTGCAAACTCTGAATGCTTTGCTCAGTGTGCTGTGTTAGATATGGATTTGATATGAACAATGCAAGATTATTTAGAATTGTCCTAGACATTGCTTACTGTTACTGGCAGCATTTTCCTCATGGTCAGCCTTTCAAATCATTGACCTATTTTTATAGTTAATGGCATGTGCAAACATTCCTCTAGTTAATCACAGTCGTATTCTTTAATCACAATTTTAAAGTACCGTACTTGCATACTAACCGTGCAATGTTAGAATAAAGAAACGCATGATGAACTGGTTAGAGGAAACATTATGCAATTTAATAATATCTCAAACATGAATATGTAACAAATATGAAATTAAAATGTCTCGAATGGTAAATGCCTTGCAGCAGCAATCGTATTGTGAGCCCTGTCTGTTCCTATAGTGGTGATCATGTCCATATCTCCTTTTCAACTTCGACAAAATATCTTTCTGCTCTTTTTAACACACCTAGAGTGAGTGAGTGCAGTTGCAATTTATCTTCAATGAGATAAACTGTTACACCAATGTTGTTCTGGTTACTTATGATTTTTAATGTATCTTGTAAAAATAGTTCCTCTTTGAAGGTAGAACAAGCACACAATTATGGACAAATAATAGTGGATGTGATTATGGAAAGCCATTAGGGTCAAAATTGGTCATATGATTAATTTGCATTGAAAAAAGTAGTAATGCGTTTACCTTTCTAGATTAATTACTTGCATTAGTGTGTTAGTATTGACAGTCCTAATCTATTATATGTAATTATAATATAAATACAGTAATTGTATGCAATTGTAATTGCATTGTAATATACATACGACAAACAGCGCACCCAGAGTTCCTGTGGAGTCATTGCATGAGGGGCCAAAGCTGCCCAGGTGCCACAAGGGAAGCCTACACAGTATGGGCCATAATGTTTTGTATTGTAATGTTATGGCTAATTGGTGTACACATACATTAAATCACAGTCAGAAAGGGAGGATCTAATCTTTTATTGTCATTTTACGATTTAACAGATTAACACATTTCATTTTTTTTTATATAATTGGGTGTAAACACACCAACAGCAGACAGCAGAACAAGACCAGGCCTTTACAACAAACCCAAAAACAAAACAGCAAATCAGAAAATGCAATAACAAATCCAGACACACAGGAAACTAATGCGGAAACATTGCAGGAATTTCATAAACAGAACAGCTTTTTTAACTGTTACTGTTTTGCATTTTTCCTCTTTATTTTTTGTCCAGGTATGGATGGATGCAGGAACACAAATTTTCTTTTCATATGCCCTGTGCTTGGGGTGTCTAACAGCATTAGGGAGCTACAACAAATACAACAATAATTGTTACAGGTAATATATATATATAACCATCATTATATTCACAGTACATAGGGGCCATTTACAGTGTATAAAGTAGATATTTCATAGTATATAGACTCTATACTAACACTGACTAGGGCCTACCTTTGCTTTTAAAACAGCCTCAATACTTCAGTGCATGGATTCCGTAAGATTTAGGCATTTAGGCATTTAGCAGACGCTCTTATCCAGAGCGACTTACATTTTTTCTCTTTATACATCTGAGCAGTTGAGGGTTAAGGGCCTTGCTCAAGGGCCCAACAGTGGCAACTTGGCGGTTGTGGTGTTTGAAACTGGGATCTTCTGAATCGTAGTCCAATGCCTTAACCACTGAGCTACCCCTGGCCCTGGCCCTATTGGAAACATTCCTATGTTAGAATGTATATTTAGTTTACATTGATATGAGTGCATCACAAATTGTACATTGTAAATGGCAAATGCATTCACATGGATCACATTAATAGAATGATAGTACATTCTCAAAAAAGGGAACTAAACCTTTGTAAATATACAGGGGTTGGACAATTCAACTAAAATGCCTGGTTTTAGACCACAATAATTCCTTAGTATGGTGTAGTTCATTAGTATATGCCTCCTTTTGCGAAGCCAATATAGCATAAAATCATCTTGGGAATGACAGATGCAAGTCCTGCACACTGGCCAAAGAAATTTTAAGCTATTTTTCTTGCAGAATAGTCACCAGGTCACTACGTGATGCTAGTGCAGGAAAACGTTTTCTGACTCGCACATCCAAAACAAAATCCCAAAGTGGCTCAATAATATTTATATCTGGTGACTGTGCAGGCTATGGGAGATGTTCAACTTCACTTTCAGGGAATGCCATGATATTGCAACTCAAACCACTGATCCACCCCCATGTCTCACTCTGGGCATCCAACGGTCTGGGTGGTACACTTCTTTGGGGCTTCTCCACACCGTAACTCTCCCAGATGTGGGAAAGAGAGTGAAGGTGGACTCATCAGAGAACAATACATGTTTCACATTGTCCACAGCCCAAGATTTTCAATGCTGGCCCCAAAAAGGTTTGGCTATAGGAGCGCGGCCATGTACCTTGACCCTGTGGGCAGTTTTGGTGGAAACAGGACAGATGAGGTGCACATTTAATCCTACAGTGAGTTGGGCAGCTGTGGTTTTATGTTTTTTGGATACAATCTGGGTTAGCACCCGGACATCCCTTTCAGACAGCTTCTTCTTGCGTCCACAGTTACTCCTGTTGGATGTGGTTCGTCCTTCTTGGTGGTATGCTGACATTACCCTAAATACCGCGGCTCTTAATACTGTACATCACAAAGACTTGCTGTCTTGGTCACAGATGCGCCAGCGAGATGCGCACCAACAATTTGTCCACTTTTGAACTATAATATATCACCCATAATGTTGTGTGCCTTACAATATTTTAAGCGAAACTGTGCTATCACTCTGCTAATTAAACCTTCACACTCTGTTCCTATTGGTGGAATGTGCAATCAATGAATATTGGCAACTAGGCTGGTCAAATTTAGCCATGAGACCTCCAACACTAAATTGGCCAGTGTTTCAGTTTCATTGTCCAACCCCTGTAGATGGTGCCTGTAATAGTAACGAGCACTGAGCTCACTGCCATGTTTTAAAAACCAGCTGATGATTACATTGTTTTGTGACATTCTCATGCTGTAAATTATTGTGCTGTAAAATGGCCATGACAGGATGCACATGGTCAGCAGCAATACTATAATAATAGACCCCACAATATTAGTCCATTTCCACCGCCCTAGACTCCTGACACGAGGCAGGAAGGGTCTATGGATTGGCAACAAATTCTGACCCCACCTTTTGTGCGCCTCAGCAAAAATCAGTACCAGGGCAATGTTTTTCCACTTTGTAACTGTTCACTTTTGCAAGACTGTGCAATTAGATAGTTGTTCCTGATGGAGTAATCAGTGAGTGTATATACATCTCTAAATGTTATATATATATATATATATATATATATATATATATATATATATATATATATATAAGGCATATTTTATGTACAGTATATTTCAGAGAGATATATTTTGAATTGCAGGTTTCAGTAACACAGTTTTATTTGTCACAGGGACTGCTTGGCTTTGTGCTTTTTAAATAGCGGGACAAGCTTTGTGGCTGGCTTTGCCATCTTCTCCATCCTTGGTTTCATGTCATATGAGCAGAATGTGCCGATTTCAGAGGTGGCTGAATCTGGTACGTCTTCTTTGATGGCAATATAAAACAGTTTTTAATGATTAGAAACAATTTAACAATATATATCAAAATGCCTACAAGTTTCTATGATCTCTAATACATTTGCTCAATTTTACAGGTAGACATACCTGTACATTATAAATATAACTAAAGCTATCAATTATGCCCTGCTGCATTTCAGGCCCTGGTCTTGCCTTCATCGCCTACCCCCGTGCTGTAACATTGATGCCCCTGTCTCATCTGTGGGCCTGCTGTTTCTTTATCATGATTATTTTCCTTGGACTGGACAGCCAGGTAAGCATTTGTCTGTTTTCAGTGCAGCCTTTATTCCTCACACATACAGTGCATTACTGCACAGTGAAATGCTTTATTCTTCACATATCCCAGTTAGTAGGCAGGGGTCAGAGCGCAGGCTCAGCAATTTTACGGCGCCTCTGGTGCAGACAGAGTTAAGGGCCTTGCTCAAGGGCCCAACAGCGGCAACCTGCTGGAGCTGGGCTCGACCCGCCGATTTCCTGATACGCAACTCAGAGCCTTAAAACACTGAGCCACCACTGCTCCAAATATCTTTTTAATACCTAAATACCTTTAGTTCTCCCTGTCTACCTGGAATTATGCATTGCGGTGCATTTATTTGCCTTATTATGAGGATACGTGTTAAGTAGACTATATGGTAAATATATAGATCCCTGATAGTCATATGACAGTCATATATGGGTCTTCCACAAACTGTTGCTAGAAAATTGGAAGCATACCAATGTCAAAATTATAACTGTATTCTGTAGCTTAAATAATTCCCTTCTCTGCAAAAAATCCCAAACCTGTTCCAACATGACAATGTCCTTGTGCACAAAGCAAGCCCTAATGAAGACACGGTTTGCCAAAAAAGTGGAAGAACTGTTGCTAGCCAGACAGAGCTCTGTCCTCAACCCCACTGAACTCATTTTTATAATGTAATGCAACACAGACTCAATTCAAGAACTCCTTGACATTATCATATCCTTCCCTCAGCAATGCACTTTTTGACTGGGACAAATTCCCACAGGCCAAAAGAATGGAGGCTTTTATTATAGCAGCAAAGATGGGACCAAGTCCATCTTAATGCCCATGGTTGTGCCATAAAATTTTCAAAATTGGTGTGTGATGGTCTAGTTTCCATGCACTTTTGACTATATAATGAAAAATCTACTGTAGTATTGTGAGAAGATTTAGCAGGGTATGAGTCTCACAGTTGGTTTAATTAATTGTGTTTAATTGAGGAGATCAGGTAACATGGAATATGGTTGAATGTGGTCTGCTATGTGAAAATCAACCAGTGTGATGTGATGTTAAAAGAAGTAACTGTCATCACTGTGGTTATGTTCATGTTATTCACTATTGTTATTACCTGGCAATATTGAGCATCTGAATTATTTTTGTTTTCTCTCTTCTTTCTATAGTTTGTGTGTGTTGAGAGCCTGATGACATCCATAGTAGACATGTATCCCACCGTGTTCCGCCACAAAAATCGCAGGGAGCTCTTCCTATTAGTGGTGTGCATCTTCTCCTTCCTCATGGGGCTCATCATGCTGATGGAAGTAAGCATTTCAGACCTGCAATTAAAGCGCAGTTAATTTCTTTAATCAGTCTGACTGCAGGGACAACAAAAGCATCAAAACAAACGACCATCAAACGATTTTTGAAGAGAACATCCTGTGTGTCTTTTGATCTTTCCAATCTGGCAACTGCATTCTCATGGATCACATTTCATAGAATGGTAGAACGTTTTTTAAAAAGGGAACTAACCGTTAGTAAATACAGATGGTGCCGGTCAATTTTAAAATATCAATATAGCTAATTTATGTACCTTAAATCTCTTCGAATATTGGATGAAGTAGTATACATTGTGTGGACAGGTATAGATATAGATAGATATCCAGGTGAAAAATACACATAAAATGTGTACTCTTTTAAAAGTTAATATATTTTACTATTGGTGTCACTTACAATATTTTTAATCCATATACCTATGAGGGGCGTTCAAGTCAAACCAGGATATGTGATGAAATTTCCTCAAAGTAAAAAACGACATTTCCTAAAGACTTCAAGCAAAGTACAGTGATGAGACTCTTAACTGCAGTAAAACATTTGAATGGTGCCGTACATCCAAGAATGATGATCCCGGCTGAGGAGACTTGGAGCTTCCATTAACATTTAGTGATTGGAATGTCCGACCCTTGAAAATTTGCAGATAACTTGTCCCAAAGAGATGCATCTGACAGTGGGAACTGTACACACAATTATTCACCAGTTCCACTTGCACATTACAAGCTATACAGACTTGACCTCGTCCACATGTTTGTGCCATTTAAGGAGTTCCCAGAAGGCCTGGTAACAGGCCTGATGTCATGAGAAAACTTTTTACCTTGATGATATCCAAGCACTTTTAAAACTTTATGATAAGTGCATTAGAGTAGCATATTTGTACTCTCATACCTGTGCACTGTTGTTCTGTACAATCAAAAACCCTGGTTTGACTTGAATATAAATCGATCCAATATCTCAATTTCTAATGAATATTTTAATTAAAATTGATTTTCATCTCTAATGTATCTGACAAAATATTTAACCTGCATATTGTAATCTGTGTTAAACAGGGTGGGATGTATGTCTTCCAGCTCTTTGACTACTATGCAGCGTCTGGCATGTGTCTGCTCTTCATGGCCATATTTGAGACGGTTTGCATTGCCTGGATTTATGGTATGCTATATCTGATAATACAAAACAAGAGGGAGACCAAATACTGTCTGACAGGGCAGCGTTTTTTTTTTCTTCTTTTTTCCCTTAGCATATTTTTTCTTCAGATTTGGGCGAAATGTGTAACATGTTTGGTGTTTCTGCTTGTTGATCTTTCATGATGAGGCCACCGATCTTGTTTTCTCAGGTGCAGATCGCTTCTATGATAATATGGAGGACATGATTGGCTACCGCCCAGGCCCTCTACTTAAGTATTGCTGGATGTTTTTCACCCCAGTCACGTGCATAGTGAGACAAACTTTATTACTTTAAGCCAGGATAAAAGCATTGCAATGGCTGATTATATCATTTGGGAAAAGCGGAGGCTGATACTGAATAACGCTGGTTTACTTCTAGATTTCTGAAAATCTATAATAATTAATAGCTTAACTAATAATAATTCATTTTATGTGCTGTTAAATTAAAGTCAGTTGTTTCTCCATTTATACAATCCACACTGAAGCCCATTCAGAGTAAATTCTGCTTTTAACCAAATGTTTTTTTTCCCCTGTTTAGGGCACGTTTGCTTTTTCCCTCATCAAATATACACCTCTTAAATACAACAATGAGTATGAATATCCTTGGTGGGGTTATGCATTAGGCTGGCTGCTGGCTTTGCCCTCAATGCTCTGTATCCCTGCATGGATGATCTACAAAATTGGCAACACAAAAGGAACTTTAAAAGAAGTATGATATCTTAAAGTCTACTAGTCTGACAAACTGAGACTTAAATTATACCAAACTTAAGAGCCTTTCACTTCTCCTTCTCTTTTTGTCTTTTTTCTCCTCTCTCTCTCTCTCTCTCTCTCTCTAGCGAATACAGATCCTCATCAGACCGTCTTCTGATTTACCAAGAACAAAAAAGGAGCAAGAGAGCTTGCTTGCTGTCTTCGCTTTGGCAGAATCAGTTTCAATTAATAAAGATGTCTCCAATCCTGTGCAACAGATGGACACAAAGTTTTAGAACTGTATGTGACAGCGATGAACCTAAGAGTCAATCATAAGCTTATTTCACATTTGCTAGCCATAAATGTGAAATAAAGAGAGAAAGAAAGGTTTTATCAACAGGCCCACCAACCATGCTGGAGCTCACCTTCTTTACTTAGGAGGACTGAAAACAATCTCTTATTGTGCAAAGTACTAAGTGTGCTCAAGTACTGAGCATAACTACAAGTGCTGATTCAGATTGTATACTACTGTGCACAATATACTGATTCACATGACTGCAAAAATTTTTATGGAGAACTAATGCTCCAAATGGCTCCTTTTCCTTATGTTACTATTATTTACTGATAATAATAATAATAATAATAATAATAATAATAATAATAATAATAATAATAATATACTAAAATGTCGGTTATTTAGTATTCATTTTTTTGGTGATCTGTAGCATGGTTTAAACCTGAATGTACTGTAAACTGAGCATTATTGTTCATTTTTTATGCGCTTCTACCTTTGGAATCAAAATATAAAAGTAAATTTATAAGTCTTGGAAAGGTGTCTTTTTTTTAAATGTTATGTCAGTAATAATAATAATAATATTAATAATAATAATTCATTACCTTTAGTCTGCAGTATGTTTATATTGACTTGATAGCGGTTAAGAATTTGGCCAGCTTTGTATGCTCAGCAGCCGCTCTCATAGAAACACATATAATCATAGATAATAAAGTATATTAAGGTCACTTTTCTGGACTTGTAGCAAAGGTTTAGCACCTATGCCATTATGAACAACATTATAAACATTTTAGTGTATCGACCATAGTGTGGTTATTGTGTCGACTCGATTCTTTGAGTGAAATATATCGAATCGCTGCTGTCCGAATAGAAGTCAACTCCAGCAGTTTAGGATTTGAACAACTCTACTTCTACTTCTGATCACAGGCCTAATGTCGGTGACGATTAGCTTTTTTATGTTGTTTTTTTTGCATCCTCTTTGAAGACAGAGAAAGACGACCTGTTTCTATTAAATTTGGATTTGTGTACATGATATTTAGCAAGAAGGAAAACCAGGTTTATTTCAAAAAGAATTATTTTTCTTAAAATGAATATATGCAAAATTACATTTTTAATTATTCTGTTTAAAGTTTAAGTTATCAAAGCAGTACAACTTTTATTTGATTTTTATAATTTGTTTCAATCTATTGTAAACTCTCACCCTTCCCTAGCTTTTGGTGAATGGTTATCGGCTTACAAATCTAAAATTACCTAATGTCACAATCCATAATATTAATATTAAATAGCTATTCATATTTAATAAAGTCACTTATTTTATTAAAATAAATACTCAATCTAACAATATTTTTAAAGGATACAAAAAAAAGAAATCTCTATTGCCCCAAATGCAAAATGATCAATAATATATATCCTTCTGGAGAAATTTAAAAGATTGGTCAGTAAACATACTAATTGTTCATTCTGTAATGAGTACATTAAAACAACAGACCATTTATTTTATGAATGCATGGAAGACATGCATTTTTGGTTATTTTCTTTCTTTCTTTAATTCTATGAACTAACAAAAAAAAATGTGATTTTTGGCATGTTCATGAAGGATGAACATCAGGATATAGCAATTAATACATGTATTATTGCAGGAAATTACCTTTCCTGCATAAATGTAAAATTATGAAACAACACAACCAAACTTCCAACCTTTTCACAAGGTAGTCCTACTTTTTGTCTTTCGGCTTGATGGAAATGGAAAGCGCTGTAAATCTTTATAAATTGACAGTGGAACTTGGGCTTACACAGAACCCCTAGATTCCTTTTAATTAATTAATTGATTAATTTGTTTGTTAGTTTAATTTATTTCGTCTCCCTCACTCATATATGCTCCATAACACTTTATCCTGTATGTAGTGTCACGGGGGGCCTGGAGCCTATCCCAAGGAAACTTAGAGCACGAGGTGGGGTAAACCCTGAATGGGGTGCCAATCTATTGCACGGCACACACACAGACTACAGCAATTTGGAACACCAGTTAGCCAAATCTTCATGTCTTTGGACTATGGGAGAAAACCCACCAAGCACAGGGAGAACCACACATACCCCAAGGTGGGAATCGAACCACAACACTAGAGGTGCTAGGCAACAGTGAGAACCACTAAGCACTGCAGTACCCCCACGTATTAATGTTTCTACATGCTTGTAATTTGTCTTAATGTATCGAGTTCAAGTTCAAGTAGGCTTTATTGTCACTTCAACCATATACAGTTAGTACACAGTGAAATAAAACAACGTTCCTTCAGGACCAAGGTGCTACATGCAACATAAATTTATAACATAAATTAACAAAAAAAATAAACTAGCTAACTAAGAGGCCTAGTTAGCTGGCTAGCAGAGACAAGACAGATTGACCTAACATAAATTACAACATAAATTAACAAAAACTATGCCTTTATGTGTGTTTCCAATATATACTTCCAAAATATATTATAAACATACTGTATATATGTTTAATATTAGTAATAAAAATAATAATAATAATTAAAATTATAATAATAATAATTAAAAAAACAGATGATGCATATGACGGTTTGCAAGACCTCTTTGTATGGTCACGTGTCCAACAAAGGTGCTGATTGGCTACAACGTGCCTCCGTTCACCTGACGCAAGGCTGTGACGTTCCCCCTTTCCCACAATGCAGCGGGGCGAGGGTCTAAGGAAAGATGGCGGAGGGAGGAGCAGCTGATCTGGATACTCAGAGAGGAGAGGTCGCAGCGCTGCTCAAAACTCAGCTCCGGAAAGGAGACACTTGGTGAGAGTTTAATGACACGCTTCCACAGGAGTGCTGCAGCCTCTGGCGGCCCGAGTCGCGCAATGACAAGCACGATATTAGCGGGGAAATTAGCGGAACGGCCCGTGTTGACAGCTAGCTAACGTTGCAGTTAGCTTAGCCTATCTGAGCGTTCGTTAGCACAAATAATAATAGGGCTATTCACCCGTACGTACTGTTTACTTACAACACATTCACGTAACACATAATAGTGTCGTTACTTGTTGGGAAAGAAATGTACCAAACGTTTAAAACGGTCTGTTTTGAAAAGGCGTTAGTGCTTCTAGTCAGTTGCTACCTGCTAGCTCGCTAATGTTAGCTCCGTCTGTCATGGCCAGTCAGGGCGGAGACGGGAGACTGGCACCTGTCATCGCAATCTCTGATAAACCATTTTTTCGTTGCTTTACTGATACTCTGTTAAATCTCCCGTAACGGTGCACACTCTCCGGGATTTATGTCAATCAGTAGGTTTTGTTTCCCTGCTGTAAAACACCAGCCCTGCGTGAGGTGTTTAACTGAATATAGGAGACGTGTGTTTTCACGTGTGTTTCAGGACCAGGACTGGAACAAATGATGGTATTGAGTGCGTCTATGTAAGGCTTATGGACTGTAAGCTGCACTGTAACTAGAATTACAGCAACAGCTCTACTTATTGATCTGTCTAATATTGGCCTTTTGGGTGGATATTACATTACAAGCTCATATATATTATAGCTTCAGCAGATTCCTTACTGAACATAAAAGCCTTCTTACAAATGTCCATCCTCTTAGATAGGTTTTATGAGAATGCACTTTGTGGTCAGTGCCTCTGTGCTTTAGGACCAGGACTGTATTTACCGAATGCACCTGCATGTATGTTTCACTGGAAGTAGTACACATCCCGTCTTGTTAGCCCATTTTATAGCCATTGTTAGCCCATTTTATTTTAATTCTCACTGATCCTCATAAAAACCTTTAATGGATAAGTGACCTCATATAAGTGTGGCATCATGATCACATCCATGTATTTGCCATGCGTTGACAACCTTTAATTTACTTTTTGTTTGCAGGTACTTGATAGACAGTCACTGGTTCAAACAGTGGAAAAAATATGTGGGCTTTGACAGTTGGGATAAGTACCAGATGGGAGACCAGAATGTCTACCCTGGACCAGTGGACAATTCGGGTCTCCTTAAAGGTCAGCCAGAGTTCTTTTCTTTGTACCGTATTGATGTCAAATATCTGAGTGTTAAGATTTCATGTGTACTTCGTTCCTTTGTACTAATCTCATGACACTTGTTTTGATAATGACATACACTCTTAGCTACACATGTTTGTCTCTGTTTTGTTTTAGATGGGGACGTTCTTGCCATCAAGGAACACCTTATCGATGAATTGGACTACATACTTGTGCCTACTGAGGGTTGGAATAAGTTAGTGAGCTGGTATGGGCTGACTGAGGGCCAGGAACCAATCGCTAGAAAGGTATATTTTTAGCAGTCTGCTCTGTACATGTGTGTATCACAGTTTATATAAAATGTACTGTATGCTTCAGCTGGTCCGTTCAGCTTGGTTCAGAGTTAAGTGGATTGCTTTGAAGACGTTTGTTCAGAGGGGCGGCTGGCAGGGTTTTGGTGTGGTATATTTCCATCAACCTCAATGAAACGATTTCCATTTGTCTTAGACATCACTGTACCTTTCTTTGAAGAGAATGAAATGAAGTGAAAAGTTGCTTCAGTGTTGGAGGAAATCCAGCATTTAATCGAATTTTATACTTGATTTGCAATGGTCCTAAAATTTTAAGAGAGTTTTCAGTTCCTAAAGTGGATTTTATTACTGAAACTTTTTTTTTTACTTTACATTAAGTCATTTATTAGTATATATTTTGAAAGTACTGAAAGTTTTTTTTTTTTTTTGCCTTTTCACACTATCTCTGCCTCACTTCCGTTCTAATAGACAGCCATGCTGGTTATTCAAATTCACCCAGTCATGGCGTTATGGATGCTTCTGGAATTTCTCAGCTTGGTTGTTCCTCCCCTTTTTGCCATCTATGTCACAGGGGTATTGAGTAGCCTGTGCGTTTCTATTTTAAGAAGGACTGTGGATGACTGAAATGCTACATGGAGCGATCTGCTAGGCACAATATGCAAGAGGTTCATTCTTTTTCCTCAGTTTCGGGGGCTTCTTGGTCTGCATGGAGGCCTGTTGGGATTTAGCGTCTTGGCTGGTGCTTGATGTGGCATAAAGACTGGTTCTAGGCACCTGCGTTTGTGTTTCCTTGTTTGGAGAGAGAAGGAATGCCGGCTGAGGTCAGAGAGAGGAAGGGAGTGAATGTGTGCTTGAACAAGTTCACCGACATGACTAGAATCAAATCATTCTGCTCATTTAAGAGTTGTAGGAGTCAGAGTGTTTAATTTATGCACTTCGGCTGTGTTGAGAATAGGAAGTGTGAACCAAGAACGTGAGGCGGTTTGTTTCTATAGTGTGTTGGATCTCTAGTGGAGAAGTGGTGTGAAATAAATAGCAGGGGACCCTTCAGCTGTCTCTGTGCTTGGTTGCTATATTAAGCGTTTTTCATTTGAGTGTTTCAATAGCGTGCTCGCTGTTATAGAGCGATGACTTCACACGTTTTACTTTTTTCGTTTGTTTGCGTATTTGCAGAAGTGTTCTACAGTGTATTTATTAGTAATGACTAATAAACAGTACTAAACAATTTGCTGAGTTCTCCATCTGCATCTTTTGGTTTTGCTCTCTATAGGTGGTTGAGCAGGGTATGTTTGTGAAGCACTGTAAAGTGGAGGTCTACCTCACCGAGTTAAAGCTATGTGAAGACAGCAACATGGACAATGTCATCACTAGACGCTTTAGTAAAGCCGACACAATAGGTAAGTTTATGTAATTTGGTGACTGTAGTGATTTAAAAACATTCATATGATAAGCCAGTGCAACCTTTTATTTATTCTGTCAAATAATTATTTTGTGTGAAAGTAAATGGTTTTGTTCTTTCAACTAAACTTATGAGTGCCATTTATACTGACCCTCTTTTTCTTTAGCTCAGAAAGCACTGTGTGTTCAGAAATGACTCTCTTCTCAACCCAAAATTTTGTTTAGACCCTAAATTGTCAGTCAAAAATTAAAAAGATAAAGAATCAGTCTGTGGAATAAGTAATGTCCCTGTAGTATATTAAAAGGGAAGTTTTAAAGCCGCAGGTTGAACGTTAATTCATAAGTTTAGAAACACTCTACCAGTTTTACAGTAATAGTATTGCTGCACAATTTGATTTGAATTACAAGCACAATTATTTTGACACACATTGTGATTTAAACTGTAATATGTAACTATTAAAAGTACTAGCCTATATAGTATTCAAACATATTTATCTAGGACAACAGCAAATATTGGCACAGATGACATCATGTCATGAAGAGGAGGTTTGCCAATATTTATCACCTTAAAGTTTTTAAGAAAAAAAAAAAGTAAGTAAATTACTTTAACTGAGTAAATTCTTGATTATGCATATTATACCTGTAATAGACTGCAGCCTTTTGTGATTACATAATTGCATAAGTCCATATTGTGATTTTTATTTTTATGCTTTTTTATTTTTATCATTATTAATGTGAAAGGAAACTGTGACAGAAATGTGAATCTCTTTGTGGTGCCCATATTGTGCTTTGCTGTTTTTTCCCCCCATCATTCTTCCACTGTTCAAGCATGATTATTAATGTTGTAAAGTATTCACATCTCACCTTCAAGTAGTTGGCAGGTGAAAATTAGCTTTGAATTTAGCTATGCCTAATATAAAACTTTCTTTTGCTGCAGACACTATTGAAAAGGAGATGCGTAAACTGTTCAGCATTCCTGATGAAAAGGAGACCAGGTTGTGGAACAAATATATGAGCAACACCTTTGAGCCTTTAAACAAACCAGACAGCACTATTCAGGATGCTGGACTTTACCAAGGGCAGGTAGGAAAATTACAGATGCACATGTAGCACTTCAGCTGTTTGTTTTTATTATTTTTTTTAAGTACACTGTGGTGGAATGTTCATTCACAGAGTCCATACTGTGCTAAACTAACCTTACATTGTTCACGACTTAGACTGTGGTTTGCACAAGTGTTGGTGTCAGATGTAAAACCTTATCTTTGTGTGCTGAAGGCTGCAGGTGATGTGTTTTGGGGTTTCTTTGTAACAAGCCTGCATTTTTTTTCCTCTTCTTTTTGTTAACTTGAAGAAAAAGTGGAAGAGTGACTGCGTATAGTTCTAGCTCTCATGTACAGTCATGTGAAAAAATTAGGACACCCTTTGAAAGCATGTGGTTTTTTGTAACATTTTTAATAAATGGTTATTTCATCTCCGTTTCAACAATACAGATAGATTAAAGTAATCCAACTAAACAAAGAAAACTGAAGAAAAGTCTTTTCAAGATCTTCTGTAAATGTCATTCTACAAAAATGCCTATTCTAACTGAGGAAAAAGATAGGACACCCTTGCCCCTAATAGCGAGTGTTACCTCCTTTGGCTGAAATAACTGCAGTGAGACGGTTCTTGTAGCCATCTACCAGTCTTCGACATCGGTCTGAGGAAATTTTACCCCACTCCTCAATGCAGAACTTTTTCAGCTGTGAGATGTTTGAGGGGTTTCTTGCGCGTACAGCCCTTTTCAAGTCACCCCACAGCATCTCAATGGGATTCAAATCTGGACTTTGACTTGGCCATTCCAGGACTCTCCATTTCTTCTTTTTCAGCCAATCTTTGGTTGATTTACTAGTATGTTTTGGGTCATTGTCATGTTGCATGGTCCAGTTCCGCTTCAGCTTTAATTTTCTAACTGATGGTCTCACATGTTCTTCAAGCACCTTCTGATACACAGTAGAATTCATCGTGGATTCTATGATGGTGAGCTGACCAGGTCCTGCTGCAGCAAAGCAGCCTCAAACCATGACACTTCCACCTCCATGCTTCACAGTTGGTATGAGGTTCTTTTCTTGGAATGCTGTGTTTGGTTTACGCCAAACATGTCCTCTGCTGTTGTGTCCAAATAATTCAATTTTGGACTCATCTGTCCAAAGAACATTATTCCAGAAGTCCTGGTCTTTGTCAACTTTATCTCTGGCAAATGTCAGTCTGGCCTCGATGTTTCTCTTGGAAAGCAAAGGTTTCCTCCTTGCACACCTCCCATGCAAGTTAAACTTGTACAGTCTCTTTCTGATTGTAGAGGCATGTACTTCTACATCAACAGTAGTCAGAGCCTGCTGTAGTTCTCGAGATGACACTTTAGGGTTTTTGGAGACCTCTTTTAGCATCTTGCGGTCTGCTCTTGGGGTGAACTTGCTGGGGCGACCAGTCCTGGGCATGTTGGCAGTTGTTTTGAAAGCCCTCCACTTGTAGACTATCTTCCGGACAGTGGAATGGCTGATTTCAAAATCTTTTGAGATCTTTTTAAATCCCTTCCCAGACTCATAGGCTGCTACAATCTTTTTTCTGAAGTCCTCTGACAGCTCTTTTGTTCTCACCATGGTGCTCACTCTCACTTCAACAGTCAGGAGCACACCAAACTAAATGTCTGAGGTTTAAATAGGGCAAGCCTCATTCAACATGCAGAGTAACGATCTACTAATTATGTGCACCTGGTGTGATATACCTGTGTGAGATCTGAGCCAATTTAAGAGGGAATACATGTGAGGGTGTCCTATCTTTTTCCTCAGTTAGAATAGGCATTTTTGTAGAATGACATTTACAGAGGATCTTGAAAAGACTTTTCTTCAGTTTTCTTTGTTTAGTTGGATTACTTTAATCTCTCTGTATTGTTGAAACGGAGATGAAATAACCATTTATTAAAAATGTTACAAAAAACCACATGCTTTCAAAGGGTGTCCTAATTTTTTCACATGACTGTACATGTAGCTACGTATGTAATTTTTATTATAAATAATTATTATAAAATTATATTATTTATAAGTAGTATATATAATACATAAATTTTATGTATATATATATATATAGAGAGAGAGAGAAAGAGAAATAATTTTCTATGATTATATTATAAATATTATTTAGAATATATGGTAATATATATTTATATGTAATATTACTTTATAATTATAAATTATAATATATATTTTTAATATAAACAACCCATAATATATGGGAGGTGCGATGCAGGGCAGTGATTCCCACAAAACCATATTTGGGTATACCGCTCAAGTATGTTTGCGCACCCTCTGTCCAATTGCCATGTACAATCGATTAACTAGTAATGGACAGTTTACTCTTGTGCTAGCAAAATAAATGGGTACAGGAGCGGTAGCATGAGCGGGTTTACCAGCTGCCGTAAAAAGAATGAGAAGAGTGTACTGACCATTACACATGCTCTTTGGGCTGCTTTTTAAGCAAAACACACACACGATGATTAATTAGTCACAGAAACATTCTTATGAATCTGTGCTTTTTCTTTGTCTATGCAGCATTTTTTAAATTAAGTCATGTTTGTATGGTTGGATAACATGAAATAATCACAATCCTGAGCCATATTTTATAAAATGTTATAAAGTCACTTATATAGATGCCAGGTAAGAAGCAACATTCATTATTAATATCATAACATTGTAGATCCTTGATTTGTCTGAATTGCTGATAAATAAGGTGAGTCCGACAGTGTAATCAACCCAATATACGGTATAAATTAATTTTTCCGGGTTTTTGTTCTTCTTTTTTTTAAATTATATTTATAATATAATTACTAATATATAGTATGGAATTGTAAATAGAATGTATTGGCATGCTTATGAAGAATTACATAATCTTAGCACATTTTTTTCAGTAACTGAGTTTATGGGACTGAGTGTATTGCTCAGTTTTGCCCTCTAGTGTAATATAACAGACTAGCTCTTTTTATTTATTTATTTTTGTTTATTAAGTTCAGTTACAGGCCACACGACGAGACAATTTTGCGCTCGTATGTTACAGGCTTAAGTTGGAGTCTACTGAATTGCAAACAGGTTGTCACAAATATCTGGATATTAAAGCTAATTTTAAAACCCTAATCCAGCTGACTCTGTATGTGTGACTGAGCTGACATTTTCTTGCAGGTTCTTGTTATAGAGCAGAAGAATGAAGATGGAACTTGGCCTAGAGGTTCCTCTACGCCGAAGTAAGTGATTGGTATATTCTTCTTCACTGCTTTTAACTATCACAGATCAACAATAGAAGCGTCTATATGTGTTTGTCTCTCACTCGTGTTCTCTGTGGGTGTTTATTTAGTGGTGTTGATGTCCCAATCACACTACTATAATCTATACAGTATCATGAACTCACTACATCTCAGTGTATTTAGTGTTTTATGATTAGAAGCAGTCTAATCCTTAGAGCCCTGAGATCCCTTCTAGCTGGTTTAGTTCGCCTGCTACTACTATTCTTTTATTTCTTTCATCTCTTTTCTTTCTTACTGTTTGTCATGTTGTGCATAACTTCTACGCTCGCTGTTATACTTTGCTTGAGTTGCTTCCATAACCCATTATTTCAAAAAAATGAAATTTGCTTCAGTTTTTAAGGCTTTAAAGGCTTTGCTTTATTTTCTTCTAACTCATGATATTCTTTATCTTTTAAAGGTCATCTGGTGCTTCCAATCTCTCTGCTTTACCAAAGATCTCCCCTTCATCTCTCACAAACAATCATAATAGCAGCTTCAGCAACAGGAAGTAAGCGCCAAATTTATGGGAGGTTGGGTCTAATATAGTTGACAACGTAGCCAAAGACAGCATGGGGTGTGTGTGTGTGTGTTTGTGTGCTTTAGAGCCAGCCAAATACACCAGATAGCCTTCTTTCCCTCGTCCTGCCCTTGTCATCAATGACAGATTTCTGCATCTGCCAAAATTGTAGTGAAATCTTTATAGCAAGGATGTTGTCTTTAGTCTTAAACATGCTGTTGCCTGAGTGTACAAGGGAAAGGAGGGTGGGAACGATTTGTATTGGTCAGTTTGGAGTGGATGTGTGTGTGCTGGTTTCCTCTGCACCTTACCTTTGCTTAACCCATTAAGCAAAATTTACGTAGAGGTCATTCCCACTGTCATACTGTAGCACACTAGGGATACTGTACTTTAGAGACTCTAGTACTCTACTCACAGGGCTGTCAAAGCCAGATTGATTGTTTTTTCTCTTTAGAAGAATTTGTGTGAAACAAGGGATCTGCGTTCTTTGGTATACAAAAGATATATTTTATAATCCAAAGTGTCTGCTGTCCCTTTCCCCTTTAACCTGCATTTTATAAAGTCTTTGAGAGGAAGCTGCAAAACAGCAGATCATCCGTTTAAAAAAATCATACGTTATAAGTCATTTTAAGTGTTTTTATTAATCGGACCTTTAAATTGTGCAGCCCCACTAATCAGTGTGAAAATTGGTTGTTGTTGTTGTGTTAGTCTTTGTACTAGATTTGCTGGTTAACAAACACACTCATGGACAATAATGACCTCCGCCGCTTATTTTTATTAACTTTTTTTCCTGTTGTCTTTATGTTCACTATGCCATTTGCTTGTGTTTGTAAAATCATGGCTCAAGAGAATGTTGGTTGTTAGTGTTTTATTATTGTTTGGTGTAGTCTAGTAAAAGTAGTCTTAAAGTCTTAAAAATGTCCTGAATCCAACAACCCAAAAGATGATGTTTCTTCACTTTACCTTTCGGACCATAAATGCTTGTCTGGAAAGCTACATTTCAGGACTTAGCAGCTGTAGAGTACCTTTAAACATTTTAAGCTACACAGTCAAGTATTAAGGACCATGTTTGTAGTTTTGAGGATTTGTTTTCATTGATTGTTAACTGAAGGAGTAAAAGTGTAAAACCTTTTTCCTGTCAGCCTTGTGGAAGCTTATCATTTTGTATAGTTTAGATCTGAATTTCCTTACTTGTATTTGTCTTGTGAGGTGCTTACTTATTTAAAAAAAGCCCTTGCTTTAGACAACACATTGTTGAAATGAGGATTTTTTTCATAATCAGCACACACACTAACCCTCTAAAGACACGTTTAGATTGAGCTTGTAGTGTGGACTAGTTGACTAGTTTGTGTGTGTTTGCCACTTTCTTACTCTGCTGCATACTGACACACAACCTCAGGAAGGGATTAAAATCCAGTTTCACAGCTAAGCCCTATTAGAGCATTTCATTATGTTTTGCATGTGTTTGAGAAGGCCACCTTACATATCACCTCTCATCAGTTGCTATCTATGATTGTATTGTATTCCTGAATGAGTCTTCAGGGAATGTGCATTAGCAGCTTGTGCATTTTGAAAGTTGTGTGGTTGGTGGGGTAAATTCTGAAGCGCAAAATGAGGCATTAAGGTTTTGGTGAAGTACGAGTTAAGGACCCAGAGGAGCACAAATCACCGTAGTTTGTGTTAAGATAATGGCACTGCATTGCAGTTGGTGCATGAGTGAGTACTACCATTTATAGACTGGTGTTGTTTATATTTCACAAACCTGTACAGGAACCCACACGACTGTCTTTAAGTGAAGACCCACCTTTTCATTAGGCACTTAAATGTACAACACGATACAACTGACCAGTTGTGGGTTTTGTGATCAAGGATCCAGCTTTGTCAGTTTGGAAAACCCATTTAGATTCATAACTTTTTGATTAGTAGCCTAAATCTGTAACCACTGAGCCAACACTTTTCTGCCTAAATACCAAATTGGTGTCAAGAATTCCCTTCATGCAGTTCCCAGCACTTATGCAAAAACTAAATCTACAAAAAAGCACCCTAGATTTCTAGATTTCTTTCTCATTCTTGAAGTTGTTCAGGAAAGCAGTCCAATGGATTTGGTCTAGTTTTGCTTATGGTAATCTCTAGAAAGCTTCTGTAAGTTGCGTAAATTCAGTCTGCTGAAACAGAGGCGCTTTTGCTGTCGTCTATTATCAGGTGCCGCCCATTTTATTTTCTCAAGCTAATTTTCTTGCATGTTAATAAGTTCCAAAATATTTTCTTTAATTAGTCTTGTATATTGTATTTTAGATTTAGGCAACATTTAGACAAATGTAAAAGAGCAGAAACCAGTGCAGCAAATGTACTGTGTTCAAATATTAATAAATCAGTTCAAGTCTACAGCAAGCTTTAGGCTGTTTTCCTTCAATTATTTCCTCATAGAATTAAGGTAAAAGTGATTCCTAAACTCATAACAATATAGCATTTAAACACTACCCACTGGCAATAATAACACTAAGCTGTGTGCAGTACAGATGCAGAAACAAAGTAGAGAATGAATAATGTGACTAATTTATTTTTGGGCCAATTAAAACTCATTCCAGCTTTTTAGGTGACATTAGTTAGTTTACATAATCACATTACTGTGTATAAATACAAACAAAATTAAGGCCCATGAGAAAAAAATGCTATGTTGTTGCTAGACTGTTGTAGATCTAAAAGTGTTAGTATTGTAGAAATTTGAGATAAAACATGGAAAAGAAAGCAAATACTAGTGGTACCATAATGATTTAAACCATTTTAAATGCTGATTAGAAAGTTGTGGATTGTCTAGATAGTCCTTAAGCAAGTCCCTCTGGATAAAAGTGTCCATCAAATATCTAAATGATTAAAAAAAATCTACTGAGTCTGGCAATTTTAGTTAATTTTAGTTACTTAGTAATTGCTGTAAATATGATTTTTGTTAACCCAAAAAAGTACTACAAAAATTCAGGACACTAACAGTCTTAAGGTCTAAAATGTCCCCTCTACTGACCTCTAATGAATTCGACCTCGCCAGTGTCCATCCTGACAAGTCCATTACAAACTAAAAGAGATCTCTATGCATATGCATCTATCTTAGTGTGCATCACACAATTCTGGATTTATGGTGCACTATCTAGAAACCATGATTTGTCCATTGAGAATTCAGCCAGCATGAAAATGACGGTGTCCCAAATAGTGCACTGTGCGGTGAACAGGAATTGAATTAAGACTCGGCATGTGTCTCCTCTGCTGAGTATTTTCCTCAGCACTGCCTCATTATGCAGCTTCTTGATTAGCAAGTCTGTGTAACATGTTTGTCAAATGTTAATTGATTGAACCCTCCTCTTCTTCTTCTTCTTCATGTCCTCATAGCACTGACTACGTAGGCAGAATTTTATGGCCTGTAATTGTTGAATAGAATAGTTTTTTTAATATGCTGAATTGCAGATGTTTTGTCAGTCTGAGATTGGCACTATTTGTGCTAAAGTAGCTTCTAATAAATAATTAACCATGCAGTGCTGCAGAATTGTACGTAATGTTTCTTCTTGTTTTCTTTCCCTTATTGTCTGCGAATTACATTTTCTGCGTTTTGGTTAATTTTTCTCCCCATTGCTGTTGTTCTCTTTTTGACTCTGTCTTTCTTTGTCTTTGTGCGCTTTTTGTCTCTGCATGCTCTGCAGTCTTGATGACCTTCACATAATTTTTTTCATGCACTATCCAGTGCAGTGTTTAGGCTAGTGTGCTCAGTTACAGGCATCTCCTCTCTGTATATAGGATTGTAGCGCTCCACAAAAATGCTTAGTCACAAAACAAGAGTGCTGTACCAAGTCTCATCCGGAGTGCGTAGCACCTGGCTTGCAAAGCATACCGCAACCTCAGCTAGCTCCCCCCCCTTCTTTCTCGTTCACTCTCTCTTTTCCCCCTTCCCCCCAGCTGATCATCCTGCTTGCTACTGAAGCCGCCTTACTAGCTTTCTGCTGCTGCCGCCGTTCTATAAATATCCCCCCCCCCCCAATTTCTCTTCCCCCTGCCCCCCCCTTCCCTTCACACTCTCCATCTCTCCTGTTTGGAGCGGGAGGGACAGGACAAGCTCGGATGACACTACTGGCCGTCAGAGCTCCCCTGCCTCAGCAGTAACTGGGAGCTGCTCTCTCCTTGCTCTGCTCTCTCTCCATCTCTCTCTCTCACCCCGTGTCTCTCTGCGCGTTTATGGGGGCATGGCGGCCGAGGGGAGATGCTCCTGTGCTGCTGGTGGTGCCTGAGGCCGGAGAGGCTTGAAAGAGTGCTGAGCGGAGACACCACACAGCCAGATCAGTGGGACCGAGGCGTGCACTGTACCCAGAGGTCTGCTGCAAAGCCATGTGCTTTTACTGGGGCCTTGGCAGGGAGGACGTGCGGGACTTTGAGCACTGCTCGTAGTTACTGATCATGCCAGATTTGATGTTTGAGCTTATGTTTGTGTACGATGCAGGGCAGGTTGGGCTATAGGACGTTTACGCATTTAGGAGGATAGGCTTTTGGAGTAATAGGATTTGGTTATTTCGTTATGGGAGTCGGAAACTGAAGTCAGTGGTTAATTTGTAATGTGATGCCAATCTTTTGGACCATGCACTTGGATTCTTGCTTCCTCTAATTACATATTTATTTATGTGTTTGTATTTTCTTGTCTGTCTCTCTGCCTCTCTTGGCACTGGTTTTACTGCAGTGTGAAAAACTCTAGCTACAGCCTTTCAGCCTACCCTTCTTACCCTTCCTATGACTATCCGGACCAGAGTAGGCACAGTGAGAAGGCGGGCCTGTGTGGCCTCTCTAACTTGGGCAATACCTGCTTCATGAACTCCGCCACACAGGTAGGTCTTGTATTCAGCTCCTCATTTCATTTACCACTTTTTCAATACCAAACTGTATATACTTTATTTATTTTTTTGTTAGGTGCTTAGTTTTTTTTTTTTTTATAGGTGTCTTTTATCAAAGAATGATGCATTTAATGGATCTGTAATTAGAGTTCACAAAAAACAAACTGTCAGTTTACAGTATATGCACTAAATTTGTTAATGAGTATGTTTAGCTGTCTTAGTTATGTTTGTGCGAACACAGATGTAGATAAATAAAAAAAGTACTAAGCTTAAAAATATGTATAAATTAATTAATTTATTTAGATGCTATTGATAATCCTAAAGAGGCTAAATTATTATTTTTTTAAAGAATACTAAAAAACCTAGGGATGCTTTTAGGAATGTTTTCTCAGCAAGCAAGAAATTGTGGTTTCAGCAAAAAGCCCCACTGCAGGGACCTGCAGGATGAACACTGATGTTTTCTAGTGCTGACTGTTATGATGACACTTCCAGTGGTCAGTTTGCTTGAACAAGCTGGCAGTGTGTAGTACCATTTGCGATTGAGGTTTTTTATTCACTTACTAAGTCAGGATCTTTATCACTTTACCGTGTGTTCATGTCCTGCAGTGTTTGAGTAATATACCTCCACTCACCGAGTACTTCCTGAAGGACAAATATCAGGATGAGCTGAACGAGGACAACCCTTTAGGAATGAAAGGCGAGATCGCCAAGGCTTATGCTGAGCTTATTAAACAGCTCTGGTCTGGCAAATACAGCTACGTCACTCCTAGACCCTTCAAGGTAAGTGTACGTTATTGAGAAACAGAACAAACAAAGAATAATAGTACAGTGGAACCTTGGATTATGAGCATAATTCGTTCTGAAAGTGGGCTCGTATTCCAAAAAACTCGTGAACCAAATAAAATTTTTCCATAAAGAACTAATGGAAACTCAAATTATTTGTTCCACAGCCCAAAAAAATTAATACATAAACATAATTAAAACAAAATATAAAGTAAAAATAAAACAAAGTAACCTGCACTTTACCTTTAAAAAAAAAAAAAAAAAAAAAATCCAGACAGATAAGTGTTTCCGTTTGTGTGTGTGTTTGGGCCTGTCGTTATGAGTGTGTGCACACATAATTTGACAGCTTGCCGGTTCACAAACACACACACACACACACACACACACACACACACACACACACACACACACACACACACACTAAAGGCGAGAGAGAGAGAGAGTGTGTAAACCGGCACGATGTCAAATTACGTGCGCACACACATAATGATAGGCTGAGGGAGAAAATGCGTGCACGGATGTTGATTATACTAGTGAGGGATGCGCACTAAGTCCCAGCAGGGGAGATGATTACCCACAATTCCTCAGCGCAAGAGAGAGAAAAAACATTTGCTCAGTTGTGATCACATGACGCTCGGCGTCAAAACAAGAAGCGCATGCGTAATACATAATACTCTGTGCTTGTAAACCAAGACTTGCTTGTTTTTCAAGTCAGAATTTATTAAAAGTCTTTGCTCGTTTTGGAACACTCGCAAACCGCGTTACTCGCAATCTGTAGTTTCACTGTATAGGATTATTTGTTCTTCTATATATTGTGGTAACTATGTAGACATTTACCATGCTATCCTACTATTACTTTTTGTGGTACAGCTGAGGTTGAAAAACTGTTTGGTCTTTCATTATTTATTTTTTTGCTATTAAAACATTAATTCTCTGAATGGACCAAACTAATAATCAAAACAATCATTTTCAGCTTGACATGCTAATTTTACATGTACTGGATAAGACATTGTCAGAATGTTATGCTAAACAAAATTGGTTTACAAATAAGATGAAAACAGTAGCTGTGTTCAGTTTTGTGTAAAATAGCTGAACTAAATAAACTATACTAACCAAGCTATAATAAACAAAATGTTCGGTGTGTGTGTTCAGACCCAAGTCGGGCGCTTTGCCCCTCAGTTCTCAGGCTATCAGCAACAGGACTCTCATGAACTACTGGCCTTCCTTCTTGACGGTTTACATGAGGACTTAAACCGCATCAGGAAGAAGCCCTACATCCAGCTCAAAGATGCTGATGGAAGACCAGACAAGGTACCTCACACAATCTTTGTTTCTGTAAGATAATTTCATCTTAGTATTCAGATTTTTACCAATATAATTGCCCATCATGTGTAAATGAGTGTGTGTCTGTGTGTGTGTCCTGCGATGGATGCACCCTGTCCAGGGCGTACCCTGCCTCGTGCCCCAAGTTTCCTGGGAAAGGCTCCAGGCCCTCTGCGACCATGTATACATGACAAAGCGATATATAAGAGGAGTGTTTAAATTAGTTCTAGCCAATTCCTAACAACCATTGGGCTTTTCCTCATTATGGCTATCGTACAACTACCAGTCAGAGGGCGAAGGATATCAGGCGTTTCCTAAGAGGCATGTGATGCCAGCCAACTGCATCTTTTTCAAACTGTTTGCTCATGCAGCGTCGAGGCGGTACACTGTCAGAGGATAGCACCCCGCTCCTTCCACTTGCGTGAGCTTGCAGACACCATTGATTAGCTAGAGGCACGATTGATGTGAGAGTGCTAGAGTGCCTCTAGGCCCCTGGCTGCGGGAGACTAGAGCATCACTCAGCATTCGGACTGCCGCACCACTTGGAAGCACTTGTAATTTTGACTGTGAACTGTCATTGCAAAGCACATGCTGACATGCAAATCTGATCTGAATTGTAAGCACTGTAGCTTGTAACAGGACCGTAGTCGTAGTAGTTATTGTGCACCCGTTAGTACTGCTTGTACTGACCCTCATGTGTTCCCGTCACAGGTAGTAGCTGAAGAGGCTTGGCAGAACCACATCAAAAGGAACGACTCCATCATCGTGGATATTTTTCACGGCCTCTTTAAGTCTACGTTGGTCTGCCCTGTGTGTTCAAAGGTCTCTGTGACCTTTGATCCTTTCTGTTATCTGACACTTCCTCTGCCTATGAAGAAGGAACGTACGCTGGAGGTCTACTTGGTGAGGCTGGACCCCCTCACTAAACCCACTCAGGTAAATACTGCTTTTCCACCAAAAACTGGTACATGGTTCAGCACTGCAGATTTCATCAGGACATACAGATAGAGATAGAGCCCACAATTAGTTGGTCAACCAAGTTAATTTAAAATATTCGCAAGAGCTTGAGTAAACGTCTCATAACTGTGTTAATGTAGGGGCCAAAACTCTAATGGCTTCCTATTGTTAGCATCCTACATGTAGGGTGATAATAGAGCTGGGGTAGATAACACCCCAATTAGTCCTTTTGTGCATTTTCTCCTCATTTGTTAAGTTATACTCAACATTCTCTGTTTGTTCTCTAAAGATTCAATTATTGACACTATTTGTGTGGGTAGACTACTATTATGTAAGTTCAATTCAATAAAAATCAGTTTTTGTTTAGATAGCACTTTTAACAATGGTTGTCACAAAGCAAGCTTTACAGAATCAAAAGAAAATTATGGAAATTGGTATGAAATGCATGAGAAAATATATATAAACCTGATCATGCAATAACAATCTGATTATGTTATTGCATGATCAGATTTTCCATTGGAACCATTTGTTACTGGAGTCAAAACTGTTGTCAAAAACAGTTCTGAACTATTCACGACTGTATTCACAAATCATCAGAGAGCAGCTGTCTGCATCAGTCAAGTTCAAGGGTAAAGTGGAACCTTTCCCAGTCATAGTGCAAGCAGGGACTCCACAGGATTATGTATTACAACATAACTAAAAGGGAGAGCCAAAAGTAAACATAGCCATGAGGGCTTCCTGTAAAGTAAAGCAACCATTCACTTCACCATCAACAAACTTGAGCGGGAAAGATAGCATCCAAACATACAAGTTCATCAATACTCTACGTTCATTAGGCCCCTCGATCTACTCTTTTACCCAAGATAAATCTTTTCTCCAAAATGCTTGGCTTTAATAAATAGGTTTTCAGTGTCCGAGTCACAGGCTAGTCGATAACTTTGAGGCTTTGTAAGGAAAAAAAAAACGCTGCTCTCTGCTGTAGTTTTCATAAACTATGCATGTAGATAGAGTGTGGGTAGACCTGTGTTTTTTTTTTTTTTTTTTTTTTTTTTCAAAAACTACAGCCCTGTAGCAAAACTGAGCACACCCAAAGTTTGGTGGTTTTATTGAAAGATAGACTAGTTATTATGCTGTAAAATTTTTTATTCATCTAAAAATCTAATCAGACTGGCTTTGGGAGAGACTCATTAAATGACCAGTATATGTTTATATGTATATATATTTCTGTCTTTTACAGTATAAGCTTACAGTGCCAAAAGTTGGCTACATTTCAGACCTTTGCGCTTCTCTCTCGGCTCTGTCTGGAGTATCGGCAGAAAAGGTAAACAATCACAATTTCACAAAGTTTCAGTCAGACAGACAGAAGGACAAAAATGCAGTCTACTGATTTGCTTTGCTGTTGCTGTTTAGATGATTGTCACAGATATCTACAACCACCGCTTCCATCGAATCTTTGCCACAAATGAGAATTTGAGCAGTATAATGGAAAGGGATGATATCTATGTGTAAGTATTGTAAAAAAGTTTTTGGTCAGCAGTATAGACCAAAATGCAAACGTGCAATATATAGCAATGCTAAGAATATTGTCAATATGTAAATGTAATGTATTTTTTTAGAACTTAACTGCATATTAACTATATGTACTAACTATTATAAAAAACAAAAAACAAAAAACAGACCCTTCTGAACCAAAATAGGTTTTTCACGTTTCACAACCCAAAATAATATTGCAGACTTTGTGAGCATAGGTATCTGTTTAATAACTGAACTACTAAGATTTAAATTTAATCCTAATGGTTAATGGCTACTCTATGAAGAAACGTGATGGCCTGTGCACTTCCTGGTAGGTAGTTGTAGCCTTGATGATCGTTTGCCCCAATGACTGGTATGGTTCAGCACTATACTTACAGGTGTTAATAAAGCACTTAATCTATTTCCAGTTATTTTAAATCTCTTTAGTTGTTCTCTTTGCTTACACAGTTCAATAATTTGATACTTTTAGATAGATAGATGGATAGATGGATGGATAGATGGATAGATAGATAAATATTTATTATTAACAAATAAGAATAGTCTAATAGCAGGTTTAAACCACCAACTGATTGATGTTATGCTTACACTCCTTATCTTCACGAGTACATGACTTTTTGTGCTGCAGTTTTGCTATAATCAGTTATGTTAGGGCAAATACATAAGCTTTGTTCTTTTGCACATCTGCGACAGAACAACTTTTAAAAAAAACTATTATTATATTAATACCTGCAGTATATTCAGTATACACTTCAAATTTTATAACAAGTTTAGGAAATACTGTCTGTAATGCATGCTTCTTGGTTATTTAATGAAAGGCTAACTGCTGGCTGTGTGAATTTGGTTGTTATTATATGCTATTGTAATATGTCTGTACAGGTTTGAGGTTGGAGTAAACCGGCTAGAGGACACAGATCATGTTGTAATTCCTGTGCACCTGCGAGAGAAGTATAAGCAGTCTGGCTATAACCACAGCAGCACACCACTGTTTGGCCTACCCTTCCTTATAACCATCCCACGCACTCTCAGCGAGGAGAAGTTTTATAACTTGCTCCTTCTCCGTCTATGGTATTAACCCTTAATCTGTTTTCCATCACCTCCCTATATTTCCATGAACTCTCCACCCCCCTCTATCTTTTTCTACAGCCTGAATTTTTTTCCAGAAATTATCATTAGAGCACAGCTTATATATTTTTCTCTGTCACATCTGCAGCCGTTTTGTGCGCTCCGCTCTGGAGGAAGAGGACTGTGACGAGACGCACTTGTCCAAGCAGCATGCCATCAACGGCAATGCCACTAACGGTATTCTGGAGGAGGGCTCGCCCAGTAAGCATGTTGACTGAGTGCATCCTTTAATCTCATGCCCTTGTGTTTACAGAAAGCATGCTCACCCGTTGAATTACAAGCAAGCTCAAGCAAACAAGCACACTCACCCTGTGCTCAAGTGCCTTGTGGGTAAATGAGCTGACATGCTCTGCATATTTACAGTGCAATTATTTTCTAGTTGTGACATTTTTTTAAATGCAATTTTATATAATATAACTTGATTAATTCTGCATGATCTTTATCCAGAATGGCTTGATAGGAAATCAATTTTGAGGTACATTAAGATAAAACAAAGTCACCTTCGAAACACTATTGATATTTCTGCTGACTCATATCTGCTTTCTATGAGCCAAGATCCTCTAGTGTGGGATTCAAGATTCTTTATATACTATTGAACATAAGCGTTCAGTGAAGCTGTCAAATAAGAAAAAGTCCTCCATAAGAATAGGACTTAAGTTTAAATTGTTTAAATCTAACAATCAACAGGACAAGAATATTTAAATGAACTGAGGAATGATTACCTACACACATCATTTCTTTAAATGTATTTTGCATTAATAATTTTCCAGGACTTTGCTACTACTAACATAGCATGACCCATTTTTTCTTGTATATGGGCTGGAAAAAACTTTGTTGAGTAAAAGATGATAAAAGGTAATGTATAGTACCAGCAAAAAAGTTTGCACACAAGTTTGGATTTATTTTCTAAATTCTAGAACAATACTCATAAAAAATAACTATGAAATAACACACATTGCATTAGATAATTACTTAACAAGAAGAACAACAGTTTATTTGAAGACATGATTTTGCTGTTCTGGAAAAGGTTCTGCAACAACAGTATCGTTAAGTGCATATATGCAAAACACATCTAGCATTATAATGAAACTGGCCCTCAGGAAGACCATCCCAGGTCTTCATGAAAATCAGAAAAGACCTTGGAGTTAGAATTAGAATGTGTGTCCAACCTTTTGACTGGTACTGTATTTTGTGTTCCGATCTTTTGACTCGTAGTGTAGGTGATAAGCATTGGAAGTCTGGATTAAGACCAGAATTATTATTATTAACCTAAATTTTTACATAAACCAATATGGCTAATTCTTACTTGCACTTATGAGTGTTAAGCTGTTGACCAGGTATCTTTAAAAAAAAAAATTTGTGAACACAGACATGACCTGGTATTAAAGTGGAACTGTCTTATCATCCACACAACTTTTAACTTTTCTGGTCCAATTCCTTCTAATTGTATGTCTGGGTTGTCCATTCATCCCAAAACCAATACTTTTTTCCTTTACAATCTCCTCGTTGTTGGTTTTGTCACATGTAAGAAAACTCACTGCTGCTGCACC
Source organism: Clarias gariepinus (assembly GCF_024256425.1). Lineage (NCBI taxonomy): Eukaryota > Metazoa > Chordata > Actinopteri > Siluriformes > Clariidae > Clarias > Clarias gariepinus. Next base: position 16,589,194 of record NC_071111.1, read on the forward strand.
GTCTTCTTCTATTGTCGAAGTGTATGTGAAGCCAAACACATCAAAAGTAGGATGAAACCGTGGCACCCGATTGGACCAAATATCTGCGCGGCCCAGTGGACAACACAGCGCGACTATCTGGATAGCGCAGAGATCTCGTTTATTCGTGCAGCCTGGTGGATAACGCAGCGCGGACCAACTTGAGCAGCGCTGCTCGAATCACAAACCTGCGCAACCTTTTTTTATTTAAAAAAAACAATTTATTTAAAATGTCAGGACTGTTTAATATTGTTTCCTGGTTTGTACGTGCGCATCCCAGCGGGGTAAAACGTAATTTGATGGTCGGCGCGGTCTATTTCTACCAGAGTCGCGCAGGTTTGTGATTCGAGCAGCGATGCTCAAGTTGGTCCGCGATGCGTGATCCACCGGGTCTGGATATTTGGTCTGCCCACGCCGGCTCAATCGGGTGCCACGATTTTGTCCCACTCTAGATGTGTTTGGCTTCCCATAGTAGTGAATGTGTATTGCGTGGCTACGTAACAGGCAACGTCACGTGATCTCAACCGCGATTAAGACGATAGACTAATGTCTCTATCGGTTGACAAATTTCTACCGGTTAACCGTGTCTACCGGTACATCGCCCACCCCTAGTTTCTATTATAAGTTACAGATAAACTCACCAGAATCTTCACAGAGAATCTTCAGACACTTTTAGTTAAAATATACTGACAGGAGCGTTCACCTAAGTTCTGAGACTTTATTACTTTGTAAAACTCAATGCGTTGCAGTGTTTCAAAATTTGTTTACCCACTGGCAAACTAGCAAATGTGCCGTCAGGCAATCGGATCCTAAGATTTGTGGCCGAACAAGTATAAAGAAGATATCAGATGCTCTGTCTATGTTATACATGCCATCTGAGGTTGAGGAAATAGTATTCAGAGTAGTCCATGATGGCTGATACTCATCAGCTACACCTGTACTCTCCAAAAACAAATCTCCACCAAACCACATTTATATCTGCATGAGATTACTTAAAGTTGGACTGTATTTACACAAAATATTTTGCATCATGTCTAAAGTCGAATATGGACACCACATAGGTCTTGTCTGAGAAAATACATTTGGAAAGTGTGAAAAGTTGCATTTACATAAAAAAAAATCATCTTTTATTAAAAAAAGAGAAACTGGTCCTCATAGAACAGTCCCTCTGATTTTAGGTGAAATGGAGACCGATGAGCAAGATGATGAATCCAGTCAGGACCAGGAACTCCCATCAGAGAATGACAACAGCCAGTCAGAGGATTCAGTGGGTGGGGACAATGACCTGGAGAATGGGGTCGGCCCAGAGGTCACGACCAAATGCCAGCAGTTCACAGCCCACAAAAAGCGACTTTTCACATTCCAGTTCAACAACATGGGCAAGACTGATCTGAGTTTCATTAAAGAAGAACCACGTCAAATCCGATTCGATGAGGGACACCTTCGACTCAGCGGTAGGACATGTTCAATAACAGAAAAAAATCCAACCAACATTAATTTTTCATTGTGCACTTACAGTTCAGCAACATCATTTTAATAGTTATACATCATCAGCAGCACAGTCATTGTGAACACCTCCAGTCATGAGATATACCTTTTATCTTGTGCCTCACAGACAGATCCTATCTTTCCTTGGACTGGGAGCCAGAGATAAAGAAGAAATACTTTGATGAAAGTGTAGTGGAGGTAAAAATTTGCAGAGCCTTTTTTTCCACCGTCAAACTGTTTATCCTAGTCATGACTATGTTCATGCCTTTCTTGCTCCAGGACTTTGAAAAACACGAAAGCATGGAATACAAACCTCAAAAGAAGGCCTACTTTAAGTTAAAGGACTGCATAGAACTCTTCACTACCAAAGAAAAGTTAGGAGCAGAGGACCCATGGTGAGATTGGGAATGTACCTTTTTTTTTTTTTTTTTTTTTCCCCCCCAACAAATTTTTTCTTTACTCCATTTTCTTTGGTGTTTGGTTCTCTCCGCTTTTATTTTCTTTTCATTTAATTTTTTTTATATTTCTTTTCAGTGTCTTCACTGACAAGATACTTAAAAAAATAGTTTGGCTAAAATTAATACGCCATGTTTCAAATGTAGATGATCAGCCTAGACATGTTTGGTGTCAGAATTTTAGTTGACTGATGTTTTTATACACAAATAAATAAATAGTCAAAATAAGTTTATGTGCCAAAGAAAAAATACATATCCCAGTTCATGTCTAGTGTATAATTACATTTTTAGACTTGGGGCCACAACCCAATCTGGTACTGCTTTTTGCACAAGATGAAACATTGACTAAGAGAACATGATTAGTAGAAGGCCACATGAAGTGAATATTTACTTTTCAGTACAACAATGTGGGCAGGAACCGTCCGATTCTTTATTATAGAAAAGTCATAATGAGAAATACGTTGATTCAGGGTGGCTGCTCCTGAACAGGGTATTTATCTCCATTTTAAATTTGGGGCGTTCAAAGCAAATTAGGATTTTTAATAGTAAAGGTTAATGGAGCACAGTTATGAGTAAAACTACTTTTAGTCCTTTATATTATTACCTGTTTCACTAGTGCTTGATACCATCAACGTAGAAAGTTTTCTCATTACACCAGAGCCATCACGTCTGAAACACTGTTCCTACCAGGAACTAGTTTAATGGCCCAAAAATGGGAAAATGTCTTAGAGTAAGGTCAGGACTGTGCAGGGGTGTGGCAATAACTTCCAGCTGAGTGGTGTTCGTGAGTTATTTTGTGAACAGTTCCCACAGACAAATGCATCTCTTCTGCACTTTTCAGTTCAACAATGTGGGCAGGACTCGTCCGATTCTTTGTTATAGAAAAGTCATAATGAGAAATAAGTTTTCTCAACAAGTTATGCATCATTTTCAAGGATCCCAAGCGTTCCACGCACTGAATGTTCACAGTAACGACTGCAGTGGGCTCTGAGCCCCCTTGGCTGAGATAATCATTCATGGATGTATGACTTAAAAAAAATAAAAATTGTATATATATTGTTTGCACCATTCAAATATTTTACTGCGGCTAAAAGACTTCTCCATACTGTGTTTGAAGTCTTTTGTAAATTCAAATGAAATTTCGCCCTATGTATATAGGAGTGTCATACCGTGTTGGAGACCTAAATAGCAAAACTAATAAATAAACTATAGACCACAACCCTGCCTTAACTTCATTTAAACAAATTTGGACTTACTATCAACTCTGTCTGCATGCCATTACATAATTTAGGTAATTGATTGTTTAATTGGTTTATGAATTATTAATAGACCAAACATTTAGCTCGAACTACTCGTGTTTTTGCGCAATTTACATTTGAATACATTTTTATGCCTTTTCATTTCATATTTACATTTGTACATATACTTTTGCTTGTAATTGTAACTGATCTTTTGTGTGACTCTAGGTATTGTCCCAGTTGTAAGCAGCACCAGCAGGCCACTAAGAAGCTAGACCTGTGGTCTCTGCCTCCTGTACTAGTGGTCCACCTAAAGCGCTTCTCTTACAGCCGCTACATGAGGGATAAACTGGACTCACTGGTGGACTTCCCTCTTCGGTAGGTGCATATACAGTACATGAAAGATTATAACAAATCATCACGTAGTTATTATATTAGTAGATTTAAAATGTTTTAGACATGTGTATGATCCATGTGGGTTTTGTATTGTGTTTGGAAGTTTGTAGCTTTGTTAATGTGCATGCTAGTGTAATACTACAGGTCTTCTAATTGATCAATTCGGATTGGTCACAAGATGTAGATAAATTTGGTGTAAGTCATTATTCGGATTGTAGTTACAGCTGTAATGCAGATTGCTTATTGTAAAGCATTTAAAATTTTTTAATCATTAGCGGTAAGTCTCCTTATTCCATATCATTAAATCCCTTGTTAGTTATGTTTCTGTAATCTCTTGGAATTCAAAAACTTAATATCTATGTGTATAATTTGTGTAGTAAAGAGCTCTGTTCTTTAGTGACCTGGACATGTCCGAGTTCCTGATCAATCCCAATGCAGGGCCGTGTCTATATAACCTCATTACTGTGTCTAACCACTATGGAGGAATGGGAGGAGGCCACTGTGAGTGTATACACTCGCGTGCACACACCCGCAGACACTCGTGTGCACACACGTGCAAACACGCGCACACACGGGGATACACATACACACACTAGGACGGGGACACACACAGACAGACAGACACACACACGGGGACACACACAGACAGACAGACACACACACGGGGACACACACAGACAGACAGACACACACACGGGGACACACACAGACAGACAGACACACACACGGGGACACACACAGACAGACAGACACACACACGGGGACACACACAGACAGACAGACACACACACCGGGACACACACAGACAGACAGACACACACACGGGGACACACACACGGGGACACACACACGGGGACACACACACGGGGACACACACAGACAGACAGACACACACACGGGGACACACACAGACAGACAGACACACACACGGGGACACACACAGACAGACAGACACACACACACGCAGGCAGACACACACACACACACACACACACACACCAGCCTTAGTTACCTATAGTATGCATACTGAATCTCGAATATGTGTTGCAATTGTCAGATACGGCCTATGCCAAAAACAAGGATGACGACAAGTGGTACAACTTTGATGACAGCATTGTATCTCCAGTCAGTGAGGATCAGATTGTGGTGAGAGATTCTTTTTACAGTTCGAGTCAGTTCATTTTAGCTTGTGTGGAATAAGATGTTATGGTTTAATTGGGCATTAATTGGGCACACCAGACAGCTAGTAAAGCCATCTGACGATGGGTGTTTGTGTGTCTTTGCAGTCCAAAGCGGCATATGTTCTATTCTACCAGCGTCAGGACACGGTAAAGGGAACGGGTTACTTTGCTCTAGACCGGGAGGACGTCGAGGAACAACAGAGCAACTTGTTACAGGGCGTCAATGGGCAGAGTGACGAAGATGACGATGAAGAGGAGGAAGACCTAAATGACAATGAGCAGGATGAAGAGCTGGAGCCAAATGATATTTCCATGAACACTAACTAAGGTGGGACAGACCTGGCATCGCAGAATGGTGGGTTTGGTCATCTGAAGCCATATCGAGAGCAGCGAGACCTGGCTGGGTGATATGATCACTTGTGATTTTTAACCTCGAACACAGCAGGGTGATTTATTATTTTTTTTATTATGCCCTTTTTTTTTTTTTAGTTATCCACATGGTCTCCCTGCCTCTGCTCTGTTTTTACCCATCTAAAGCTCTGATGGTGAAAGAAAGCCTGACCTGGCTATACTGAGGTCTAAATGTGATGCTTGAAAGCAAAGTTGCCCTTTCAGTTTCCTCTATTGTAGTGTGGCGTTCTTTATTTTCTCCTTGAGAGACACATTTATAGGTTTTATTATTATTTTTCCTTGTATATAATGTCGGATGGACAGAGAACCTCTGGGTTTTATGGAGAATGACATTTCATTGACTGATTTTGTTGCACAATCCATTTTGTTTTTAGAGCTAGTATTAGTGCCACACACTGCAAAAGCAGAACATTGCTTACTGATGTTCAGTCTATCAGCTGCTCAGAATGATGTCCTTAAACCAATGTAAATGTATCAAGGTGGTCACTCGTATCAGGAGAGCACTGATATGAGCTGTAAAAATTTTTTTGGGTGGGTGGGGGGTTAGGGCTAACTTAAGCTTATTAGATAAGGGCCTCCTTACGCTTTGACTTTGAGCTACTTTAAAAACGAAGGTTTTCTTAAAGGCATGACTTTTAAGAATCATAGCTTTATCATGGCTTCAGAATTAAGTCTTTTTTTTCACCATAGATGCTTTTTAATGAGATTATGAACATTTTGGTGATGCAATAGCTTCGTCTCTTGCCTCCATCACCTCGCCTTAAATCTAATCTCAGACTGTTGCCTCTTTGCACAGATAGTTTATTTGCATCATTCATTCATGCGCCCATCTAGCATAGATGCAGCTGTAGTTGCAAGCTCACTTGTTAATCGCACAAACTCCTTAAGATAACCCTAAAAACACACTCTAATGACTGCTGAAATTTGCCAGTTTTCACAGATTGGCACCCTGAATGTATTTGACTAAGGAATTGACCTGTTTTTGGATTAATGCCTTTAATGAAAAGTTTTTTTTTTTTTTTTTTTTTTTTTTTTGTGCTAGTATTAGTTTAGGGGTTTGGAGATGGTGATTGAATCACCTTTAATATTAACTACACAAAAAAGTGAGGCTACTGCTGTATGTGCTTTGTTTATATAGGGAGTGTGGGCACAGGTATAATCAGACTGTGTGAGACTGACTGGTAGGCTTTATAAATAATGTATATAAGAATTCACTCTGTGAGTGCACATTTGATAAATTTATTTATTTATATGTAAGCATTACAAATCAAATGTATTTAAGACCACAAGAGGAGGAGATGTGATGTCCAGCAGTATAAACAGGACTGGTATTTAGGTCTGTAAAAGGATGTGCTATTGCCTGAAATCTTTTGTAAAGGAGAACTTGGACATCCTTGCATGACGAAAGGGGTTTCAGTGTTTGGCTGCACTTGAGTTCACTTGGGTTTACATTTGAAACGTGCATGTGTATTTATATACAGAACTTCAATAAAGTCGTGTAAAGTCTTTCCCTGCCATCTTCCCTTTGCTCATGTTGTTGTAAGGTAAGTGACTATAAATATTTCTAATACAGTGCACATATTGTCTATCTCCTTTAATGTAGAACTCCCACAATTAATAGCACCATTCATGAGTACAAATAAGTTTTATGAAAGATTTGTGGGGGCAATATGCTCATGTATACAGTACTATTACTATAAATATATATTTAAAATATATATATTAAATATAAATGTAATGTACATAAATGTTTACTTAAATCTTTTTGTAGGTGTATAATGCTTTTTAAAGGTATCTGTTTTAATTAACCGCCAATCCAGTTAATTCTTCTGACTATATGAAACAAGAATTGTACCTTACAAGACTCTTGGACTGTATTCTTACACCATACACTGCGTTCTTAGTGAGATGTTTGTGCAGTATTTATCTTGAACATGAATGTTTTGCATTAATTAAGTCTCTATTTATGCCTTTCTAGTAGGATGGGGGGTGGGGGGTGGGGTGCTACAGTAAGTGACTTGTTTCTATATAAGATGCAAGACTGCTCTTTTTTCCCCCCTAGATTGTTTTTTTTCCCAGGGTCCCAGTGCTATAAATTGAAACCTGCAGGGGACCTGGTTCCTATCTCAGGAGACAGTGGTGAGATACACCCTGGACAGAGTGCCAATCTATCGCAGGAGACACACATGGCAATTTGGGAACCTAACCTGCATGTTTTTGGACTGTGGGAGGAAACCTTACACGCCCAGGGAGAGCATGCAAATTCCATGCACACAGACTCGAGATCGGACTTGAACCCTCAACCCTTAAGGCCATAGTGCTACCATGCCACCTCCACCAATTGTTGTTTTCCCAAAAAGGCGTTTGTCCCAAATTGTCCCTTTTTTGTCCCAAATTGCTTTTTTCTTCTTATAAAAGTACGCTGCTTAGGGCACGTAAGAATGACTTGTATGCAATATTATGCCCCATATTGGCCTTAAGAAACAGAACTTGGTACAAAAATTGAGTCATATAGGCAACCGATTTAAAACAAAGTTAAACACTATTAAATGTATAGCAGCAGCAGGATGGCTTAGTGGCTAGCACAGTCGCCTTGCACCTCTATAGTCCTGAGGTGCATGGAGTTTGCATGTTTTTCAATCGTAGAGCTTGGATACTCAGTTTTATCCCACAATCCAAGAACATGCAGAGTAGGGTAAATTGGCATTCCCAATTATTGCACATGGAGTGTGTGTGCTTACGCAATGCGGTGAACTGGCATCCCATTCAGGACGTGCCCTAAGTCTCCTAGGACAGGCTCCAGGCCCCCCACAATCAGGCACTCTATACAGGATAAAGCAGTATAGAAGATGAGTGGGTAAATTTGTAGCACTAAAATAGCCTACACTTGTTTTGAATTAACCTTTAAATACTAACAATATACCATATTGTATAATATACTTATTTAAAATAACACTCAAAAATAGATTCAGATTTTGCATTTAAAATTTCTTCTCCCCTGAATCTAATTCTTAAAACAGACTTTACTTGACGATGCCCCAATGGTGCCATCTAGTGGTGGAAACTGGCAGACGCCCTTTAAAAAAAAATTTTTTTTTTAACGCCCTCTAATGACCCTGTCGACTCCGACCTCTAATCTGGCTCACCCAATGACATTCCTCGTCTCGCCCTCTATTCGAGGCCAGCCAATGACTAACTCTTCCACGCCCTCCACCCTGGCTCCACCAATGAAAGACAAAGCCCCGCCCTCTTCCGGCTGCCTGACGGTCCCGCGAAATTTTATGCCGCGGTGGCATTTCCTCCTTTTCGTTTCGCTTACAGGAGGCGTCCTCGGATTCGGATAGGATTTATTCTTTATTTTTTTTCCTTTCATTACATCTTACGGCATATGATAATTGAATCAAAATTATTTTAATGAAACCAGGCATGATGTTGCTGTTTGAGGGAAGGGGGGGAATCAGGACGCACGAGCCACGTGCACACATTTCAGTAATTAATGTTTTTCATCATGTTTGCAGTGATTTACTGTAGGTGTCGATTTGATAAGGATTTTTCTTTCCCTTTTTGCATGTAAGTATGAAGTATTTACTGTGATTTAGTAATTGACTGATTTAACAGTTGATGTAAATCTGTACAATAGGTAGAGCAGTGCCTCATGCATGGGACCATTTTGCCTGACTAACATCAGCGTGGCTTTAACCCCAAATGGCGCCACATACATGTTGGCTGTGAATCTGCTCGTGTTTTAATGCATCCTCTCAAATGTGATTTGTTTCGATTGTGAGAATGCATCGCTGTTTTGGAGGTCTATGAGAGAGATCTTGAATCGAGAGAGAGAGTATATGTGTGTGATGTAACTTGCTGCAGGTGATGGAGATGAGCGCCATGTGCTGGCTGAGGTAGTGCTTTGTGCTGTTGGTCGGGTCGCTCCTCTGCCCGCTGATGGAGATGACGGCGCAAAACACTGCCTTGCTAGAGCTGGTGATGAACCCTCTACAATCTACACGACCTCCTCGATCTTAAAACCAAATATGTGCTTTATTGTTCTAAATAAAATGAGTGTGACCCTACATGATGTGTGTCCAGTGTCTTCTGTATTCTGTACAAGGTTCTGAGTGCATTCCATCTATTCACTTATTTATTAATATTTAAAATTCCAACTTCTTAGTCTTCCAACCAGGAATAATTTCCAGTATTTTTTATTTTTTTAACACAAGTAGCATGCAAGCTGGGTTGTATGTTGTGGGATAAAATGACCTCAAATGATGTAAATACACCTACTACTTTATGAAGAGGTAAACCATTTAGTCATGATGAAAGGTGACATGTTTAGTTGCTCAAAACCACAAGAAACTCAATTCCCAAGTCCCTGAAGGATATTTCCCTCTCGGGGTTTGTTTAACCAGTTGTACTGACTAGCTAACCTTTAACATTTACCAGAAATTCGTCAATAGTTAAGTTATTAAGCATCTATTTAGCTCCAAAAAAATCTAAGTTAACTTTTTAACATGGGTATTTCATAAGGCCTGTTTAACCAACTCAATGTTATTTGTATAGTGCACTTAACTAGACAATCAGTCACCAGGCAGTGACAGAAATCTGGATGTAGATTAAAATAAGGACCATGAGTGGAGATATGAGAGAAATATTATCCCATGGGTTACACTGATTGTAAGATTATAAATTATTAATGTCTACAAGCAGAAATGTGTTGAAAGAATGTTCAGGGTGAGCATTTTGTGAAGAAAACATAAGGCACCCTTTATAATTATAAATAAATCTACAACATCTAGCTGATTCTGCATGTTCATTTATTCATTAAAGAAAGGGTGAGTCTTGAGGATAAAATCCATGTGGACCATCCACAAAGCATAAGGATGAATCAGGCAGATCTACTGCAGTAGTAATGTCTTACCACTTGAGTTTGGATTGTGAATTTCTTTTTTCTTGGTGAAAAAATAAGATTTACCTTCTGCAGAAACACAAACATGATTCTTTGCTGTATTCCAATAGTGCATAAGTTGTTGGTGTTGGGGGTGCTAGTCATGAAGAACCATGACCATGACTTCATCTCAAAATGTTATAAAACATGTTAGTTAAAAGATACATAAGCAAATTAGCCTATAACTTGATTTTCCCTGTTACAATGAGTGGCGTCTGATGTTCCTGGTCAGGCTGATTTAATCTGTGGTGCATCCAATGCATTGAAGGAATGATTCTTTAACAACAAAATAAGGTTTGCTTTGAATAATCAGCATTTTAAGAAAACTGTAGCCAACATGTTTCAGAATTAACGTTTATCAGTGGCAGCAGGAGTGAAGCTGGCAAGTGTCAAAAGCATTCCCGTGACAGCAAAGCTGATGAGACGAGAGCTTTAAAAATATCCAGACAGTGATGGTACAATGTCCTAGAACCTGCTCTGCATGGCAAAATTGAAGAGACTTACTAAGAATGGCATTAGGGAGGATAAGGAGATTAGACCAGAGTTTAAGGCAATGGTGATGAAGTAAATAGTATATGTGCTGAGCAGATGGCTCACTGATCTCTGAATTCTGCGCCTCCGCAGCAACCCTCGGAAATCTCCCACCTCTCTGACGGCAGGCAGTGAATTTTCCACTAGCACACTCAAACTGTTCCCTCCACGGGCAGTGGGCAAGGTGTCAAAGAATCAACAGCACAGAATGTGACGACGTAGGGAAGACTATGAAAAACATAAAGCACCACACATTATTTCTTGTGTTGTGATATTAATCTAAAGTTCAGAATGAGTACCTTCAGTGCAACCAATCAGAAACATCCTCCAGGTTAATTCTTTTTCAAAACAGTACAAAAGTCCAGGTAAAGATAAAGGTGGTTATAGAGTTACAAAATCTAAGCTGTAGTTCAATGCAAATAGTGAAGGCATGTCTTCATAATCATAACATATTTATTATTTTTATTTCTTTGTTAAATGAAACAAACATGAAGGTGAAAATGTTTACTTCACATAAAATACATATTAACATTAAAAATATCTTTTACACCTTATGAACATTACAAAATGCACATTTCACATTCACATGGGAGAATCAAGTGCAACAATTACCAAAGATCACACTCATTATATCTATACTGATCTGATACAGTACATAGAAATAAATACCCACCCCACATAGTCTACAAAACTGTATTTTATAGCTTTGAGGTTAAAGAAAAAAAAAAACAAGTGATAAATCAGGAAGCAAGAAGTCTGGAAGAGGCGAATATACACGGACAGACCTCACTTGAGAATCTTTTCCAAAAAAAAAAAAAAAAAAGTTACTTCATACATAGCGGGCTCTTAAACTCACTCAGAAACTTAAACTGTTATGGTTCAATTTGGCACATCACTCAAACCAATTCTTTGGAACATTTTGTGTCGTATAAATACCCACATTTCAATTGCATACACATTGTATCGGAGACATCTGCCTTTTCTGGAAATTTTTCTTGGAAAAAGATTGTGCTGTAGACAAGGAACCACTTACACAGGGTAGAACATTTTAATGCTCCTAATTTAAAAGCAGCATTAACTAAGTGTTTTTGCATTCATACGTTCCATACCATTAACCCCATTAAACCCCTGAGTTTTCTTCTATTTGGAGGGTTGGCATGGTGTGGCATAGTTTTCTAAACGATTAACATCCTTCAATTTTTATTCATACATGCAAGTTAATTCAGCCCATGGTGAGCAAATGTAACACTCATAGCACTTTACATAAAATAGCAATTTTTTAAATATGTTTTTTCAGTAAATTAAAATTGCAACTGAAACTGCTGACACATATATTAAAGCATATTCTTCATGTTAAACTATTTACAATACTGCAAAATAATATTCCATGCAAGGGCCTTATTTAAAGTGGAATGTATTACGGGCACAGGTTAAGGTTTAAGTTCCCTCACACACACACACACACACACACACACACACACAAATATTAGTTGATTTAGCTAAACTAGCTCCTCTGATAAAGCTAGTTAGCATTCACTTTAAATTTAATCTCTAATGTAACTGACTAGAAATATGTGGCAATGCTCTGCTTTTTTTTATTATTTTTTTTAAACACGAGTAATACATTTAAAATTTAAACATACTAGAGTAGAGTAGTTGTTTATCAAGACATATTGTATAGCTACACTTAATGGCTATATTATTAAGTGTATTTACTGTATTGTACAGTTGATTTTGTGAGTGTCATGTTGCAGTGTTCCTCTGGTGGTCCCTTTGCACTAATGGGTGGAGTAAACAGGACCTGGCAAACTGGCCACAGCAACAGATGGACTATAGTCAGTAACGATACACCTACACTTACTCATGGGAGGTTAACCTGATAAAATGGCCACCATGTGGACATGCAACCTAGGTTTATCTTTGAAAAGTGGCAAGTTAGTGTACTTATAATTGTAAAATGACTCATATTGGAATAACTAAAAGTGTGTCTTGAGAGCTACAATACGCACAAAAAGCATTGTTCGTGGATGGTATTGAATACACCTAGACAATATATGTACAAGAGTGTATGCACCAATGTCATCCTGAGATTTAATGCATTTTGGTCATGGTTGAAGAAGTAAATAATGAATCTCTCAAAGATAAACTGACCTTCCTAATGATTTAATGATCCAGGCACGATGCAAAATAAACTCAAAGAATATCATAAAATAAGTGCATGTGCATAAGAAGGACGGCTCTGACGCTGAAAATAAACATAGTCTTCAAGGTTTCGACCTGCTCCGAATATCTCGTTTAACAAAAAATTGTTAAAATATACCTAGCATATTGCTTAATTTGTAAATTCACCAAATGTAGTCAGCACTTTGAAATGTTAATGAAATAACAAACATTAATGAATGACTAATTTGGAAATCTTTGCACTTTATCACACATTTCCAACAAAATAAGACCTACATTAATAAAAACCAGCCTTCAGTCATAGCTATAACAGAAAACTCATTACCAAGCTGTATCTGTGGATTAGTCGCAAAGCCACATAACCAGAAGTTGTGCTAAGTGATGGGTCATGAGAAACGTAGAAATGTTTTTTTCCCCCCAGTCTAAAGGGGAGCACTGTATACTGTTTATCACAGGGTGTGAAATGTTGCTAAATTGTGTATGTGTTCATGAGAGAAGTGTTCAGTAGGGAAGCCATTGCTCTACGGCTGTCGGTTACCATACATAAGTGGGATGATGTAAACGGAAATGTCATCTCCGGAGCCGAGGCGGTCATCTGTTATGCGCCATCCACGGTCCTTGAGCACGCCCCGAGCACGCATCACCACATCTTGTGCTGCCATAGTGTACCTGCAGAGACAATACAACTACTACTGTACATCTGACAACTTTCAGAATTCCTTCAGTACCTTAAAAACAATTTGGCCAAAAATATAATTTGAACCATTTTCCTTTACCCTCATTACATCAGAGAAATCAAAACATATCTGCCTTGTTAAGTTGGACTCGGATCCAAATGGCGCTCTAAATTTGGTTGATTTGATACCCAAACCATATGGGGTTTCTATAGGTTGTCCACAAAACATGAAAGTTAGTGGATTGGCTATACTAACCTGCTGCGAGGTATAAATTTATGTGCACGCTGCCCTGCATTTACATTTATGTCATTAGGCAGATGTCCTTATTCAGAGCGACTCACAGGAGTGCTTTGAAGTCTCTATGAATAAATATATTATGACACTGGTTTACTGGGTCACGGACAAAGAATACCGTCGCTATATAACTTTTCTAGGTAATATAGCAAGGAGAGTTCATAGAAAACATTTTTTTTTTTTTTATAACTAGTGGACTAGTGACAAATCTCCAGATTCTTCTTAGCCAGATTGGTCTAAAAAAATAAGTATATATATATAATGCAAATCTAAAGATACACATCCTTGACAGATCTTAAAGATTTATGAGATTATTTAACATAATTACTGATATCCTGGTGAGGCACTGGTTCAGGTGTTTGAGACTCTGGGTTGCTGATGGGATGGTCGAGGGTTCACAACACAAGGGGAATTTAATACATAATAATGGATGTAATGTGTGTTGTAATGTTATGAATGATTGGTGTAGATAATATCAAGCAACTGAGATGCAGGGCATCATCAGTGCCAGTCCTAAGCCTGGAGAAATAGGTGGGTTGCAGCTGAAAGGGCACCCATCGTAAACCCTATGCAAATAACAAAAGATCACTCCCTCCTAAAAATGACTTGTAAACCCATTCAGGTGAAGTTAATCACCCTCTAATAGCACACAAAGCTATTTGACTTTCATCTGTGTTCGTCTGTGATCATTTCGATTAGCTCATCAAGTAAAGCTGGACCATTTCAATCCCTGGTAGTGCAACTGAAGGCAAACAATCAAGCAGGCAGGTGGTAATATCCTGTTATAGGGGTGTTTCTCTGCAGCAGGGACTGGAGCATGTGTCAGGATAGAGGGTGAATGGAACAACATGACAATGACCCAAAGCAAAACGGACCACATAGTGGTTAAAGGAGAGAATGTGAATGTCTTTACATGGCCCAGATGTAAACCTCATTGAAAATCTGTGGAATGACCTGAAGACTGTAGTCCACAAACAGTCTCAATCAAATTTAACTTAACTTGAGCAGTTCTGCAAAGAAGAATGGGCAAATATTGCAAAGTCTACAGCAGAAGTGCAAAGCTTGGTATGCCAATGAGAAGCTGATTAGCCTAACCTGATTGAGTGTACAAGTCATTTTTAGGTGGGGGTGATTCTTTTCCAAAACAGTGATTCATGTGAATGCTAAAAGTTGCACTGCTTAAATAAAAAGCTGGATCAAACAAAAACTGTCTTTATTTCAAGTGGAAAAGCAATAAATTTGTGAATATTGCAAAGGGGGATGATCATTGTCTATATAAATGTCTCGACAGCTGTTTAAGGAGCTGCTTGTAGATTTGAAGGATTCTTGAGATAATAGAAATTTTATGAATTCGAAAGACAGCTTGCTGTCTGTTAAAAACCAAAAGCGTGAGAAACATTTTTGTAAAGTCATTTGCATTAGTGCAAGAGTTTCATCCAGCATTACTTTACATTACATGGGTATCTTTTTTAACAGGGCTTATTGTATTTTTCCTTTTAAATGTACACCCTTTTAAACATGATGGAAATGAGTAAAATGTAGCTTAGTTAAAGCTTGCAGGTCTTTTAGCAAGGTAGCTACAGTTCTGTATGTAGGTGAAATACCAATACACTGACAGCCACCACTAGGTTATGTTGCTACATTAATATAAACTTTGCAAGAAAATGAACCATCTAAACAGACTTGAATGAGTAATGATTATATTAGTTCGTTCTCGCAATAATGTGCGCAAACGCAAATCTTGTGTACCTGTGCAGGTCGTCTGGGTCACAGTTGGCGAGAAAAGAAGTGACGTACTCGGCCACTTCCTCGTTAGAGAGAACGTCCCAGAGGCCATCAGTGGCCATAACCAGCACATCATCAGCGTCGTGCTCGTACTGCAGCAGATTATATACTCTCACCTGTACAAACAAGCAGAGTGTTTATTTTACATTACTGCAGTGGCTTATATAACTTATATTCACCCGTATAGAAAAATCTGAACAGCAAAAGCCAATGTAAGCATGTGCAGTATGTCCTAGCAGCTCCTTATGTTGCATTTGCAACTAAAGTATGGTTACGGATTGTAAAAGCACAAGTCTGGAGCTTTAAGCTCATTAGCAGACAGGAGTCAAGAACCGAAGGCTGTTTCAGAAAAAAGGCTGGCGAAAAAAAAAAAAAAAAAACATGACGAAATGACAAAATCAGGGCAAGGATTGCTAAGGCACAGATAGCAGCTTGCGAACTGAACTCTAACTGAACTCCAAGTGTGATGAATTAAAAATCAAAGGAGTTTGCCTGGAAGAAGCAGAAAGAAAGATCAGAGAGTCTGCGGTGAACGAGAGAAAGGGAGGCTTTGAAAGCACTGCAGAAGATCCGAACAGGCAGGGAAAGACACAAAACACTGCTTTTAATTTTGATGAGAGGAAATGAGACAGACATCCAAAGCAGTTTTAGGGCACATTACAATCAGATCGAGATTAGCACGAGATGGGATCTGATGAAAAAAAAAAAGGTAAACCTGAACTTTCTTAAAGGCAACTATAACACCAAGCCTAACACTGCAGGAACAGCTGGGTTAAAAATGATAAAAAAAGTGTCTGCAATACTATACGATACACAACAAAGGTAGCTTTATTACAGTGGGGCTACTTGTATGAACAATAAATGTGAACAGCTGTCCTTGAGGACTGACTCTCACTTCAGTGAAAGAAAAAAAAAAAAAAAACTCAACTAGAAGTAGAAGAGCTTGATACTAGCCTTTGTCTGTTGACTCCTTAACTTTACCAACATTCACGGGATACTGCTTTCTTTAAAATGATGTCAGATGCATTATAGCATGATAGAGTATTCACTATCATCAAATGTTTATTTTTTGGACATTAACAAGCGTTCCTAATTTTTTTTTAAAAAGCAAGAAATTGTCTGGTACTGTTAGATCTTCTTAGATGTGTCGATTTTGCACATCTGGATCACAATCGCCCTCTTGTCTACTCTTCATGAAAAAAAAATTGCTCGTTTTTGTGTGACACATAATCCATAATATGTTTTAGCTCCTGGTGATGCTACAAAATAGGAAAAAGGTTCTAGTTTTAAGAAATGTTTCTGATGATTCTTGCTGGACAAAGTGAGATAAAGCGAAAATCCAGATGTGTCAAGCAGTTTACCTCAGGACAGCAGGATAAGAATGGTTTAATGTAGATATTGGAGTCATGCACTTTGAGGTCATGATCTCCGAGCCCTCGAGTCACACCAATTGTTGCCATCACTCGAGCCTGAAGATGAAAAAAATAATATATATATATATATAATATAAGTTATATGGAACACCACATAGAGTTCAAATCCCATCTCCCATCCCTCCCATCTATGCCACTTCATTCCGCAGGAGGCTTCGGGGACAAGGTGGGGTACATCTTGGACAGGTACAGACACATACACAAATACACACTCATTCACACACTATGGCACACACAATTTGACAACACCACTTAGCCCAATCTGCAGGTCTTTGGACTGTGGGAGGAAACCAGAGTACCCGGAGGAAATCCACCAAGCATGGGGAGAACATGGATGCACACAGAGGCAGAATTCGAACTTGGCCAGGAATCGAACCCGGACCCTGGAGGTTCAAGGCGACCCCCCGTGAGTAATAATAATTTGTGAATAATCCCAAATACTAATTTGGGGACACTGAAACAAATTAAATCTCTGAAAATGTTATCATAATACACTGTGAATCAAGACTTTGTTGTCAAATGAAATAAGCCAATATCTGGCAATATAATCACGATATTTGAGCTATTTGCATATTGTGATATACTGTAGGTGTAAACCTCTATCACGTCACTTACACTCGAGTCCTCCCTCATTTAATGCCGTCCAAAATACAGTACATACTGTACGCTTCTACCTATGTTGAGTTCAAGTTATGTGTACGGCAGTATTTACACTTCTAAGGCAATGTTCAATTCAATTCAATTTTATTTATATAGCGCTTTTAACAATGGTCATTGTCTCAAAGCAGCTTCACAAAAAAAAAAAAAAAAAAACATTTTTGGAAGTGTGTATGTGTGAGAAAAATGTGTCTAGATATTAATGAGATGAATAAATAAATTATAAATGAAATGTCTCTGATGAGCAAGCCAAGGGTGACGGCGACAGTGGCAAGGAAAAACTCCCTGAGATGGCAATAGGAAGAAACCTTGCGAGGAACCAGACTCAACAGGGAACCCATCCTCATTTGGGTGATATCAGATAGAAATAACATCATGTGTGTTGTGCAGGTGAAAGTTTAATATAACAGAAATTCTTTAAATTAACATGAAGTCCAGTTCAGCACAGGGAAGAGTCAGTAGGTACAGAGGGCAGATGAGGGGGTCTGGATCACTGGAAGCACAGGAGCAGGATGTGTAGCTCCAACCATTATAAAGCAGAATCCAGCTGGAGCTGGTCCTTCTCTGGATGCCTCATTTGTCTACTGAAGCTTGTGCCCCGCTTGCATACCAGCATAAACACAGCTAACTTTTTAAAGTTCCTGACTTTAAACAAATTTGAATATAGCATCATATTCTCTAAAAGTTAAAAAAATGTGTAAAAATTCAAATGCGAATTTTTTTTATGAAAATGCTTTTGGTCATGGAATGCTGCCCAAAAATGCTGTCATTTGGGCAAATGCCTTCTATATATACACAGCGACAAAAAAGTCTAGATCCATGGACATGTAATGTACTTACTAAACTACAGTATACTATACTATACTATACTATACTATAATATACTATAATATAATATACTATAATATAATTGCATAATGATAACAAAACTAATAATAATACAGATACCAAAACTGATAAGGTGGTGTCTTATGTCTGCCCAAATTTATTAAAGTTGGTAAAATTATGCCCTTAGGTCAGGGTATTTTAATTACATATCCTGTTCATCAGTGCTAAGGATTCCCAGTGATTCATTATTTTTTTTTATTTCATTTGTATCAATTTCTAAAGCCATTGTCACCAGCATGCCAGAGATTCAGTTACTATCTATCAAAGTGCAACCCTCCAGAGAAGAAGCCTGAAAAACAGGTTCTGTGTGTGTGTGTGTGTGTGTGTGTGTGTGTGTGTGCACAGGCAGTCAGACAGCTCCTCTGGGTTTTGGAGCAGCAGCCTGGTGATTTGAGCGACAGTGGTATCTGATGTCAGTCTGCAGAAGAGAGTACTGTAGCTTTCCAGTGACACTGGAGCAGAGCGCCAACAGCCTCAGGGAGACACGGAAAAGCGCTCTGTTCATCGCTCTCAATAGCACACTTAAGCTCACTTTTTCTCACACTTTTACCTTTGCCCTCTTTCTCTCTCTCTCCCACTCATCAGCTTCCACTGTTCATCTTCATGGCTTTCTCTTTATCTGTGTTTTCCTCACACATTCCTGTTATGGATTATATTCTAAAGAACACTGCTGAACCAGATGCACCCTCTCATTTTTCACCCCGTTTTTTTTCCCACGGACCCCTCCATTAACTTCTCTTCTTACCTTCTTTCCTTCTCCATATATTAAAGGAAATCTCAGGTCCTCGTCCTCAATGGTTTTGTATGCCCTGAAAATAAAAAAAGATGGAGGGTGTGTTATAGTGTGCTCTTTTACACTGGTTTTACTGAACACTTGTAGTTTTGTGTCTCTTAAAGGTGTGCACACACTAGGGCTGCAACTAACAGTTATTTAGCTAGTTGCCCATTTCTGAAATTAATAATCCTTTACTTGGATTTCTCAGTGGCATTTATTTATCTCTCAGTAGATATATTAAGCTTGATATTAATCGAGAAATATTTTTCTTTGTTAAAATATTAATATAGAAACCTAGAGATTAGTTGTGTAGTGGTGGGGACTAAAAGGAAAACGTGGCCAATTAGTGTTTGTGTGAGCCAGGAAACAAAAGAGAAGGATGGAGACTTAGCGAGACACACTCGCAGAGCTCAGAAACCAGTAAAAACACACACAATGATGTCACTAACTATTTGTTTGCAACTAATTCGGTCATCCGTTTTAGCCAACTATGTTAATTGTTCATCACAGCACTAGAACACACACCTTTTTACTAAACAATACTTTTAAATTATAAGCATTCCTGACATTTAGAGAATAATAATAATAATAAGAGCACCGAGGCTCTGCCTGTACAATATATAAAGGTCAGAAATATATTCAACTAGCTTTATATTCTTAGATTTGCACATGTGACCTGCCGTTGTTTTTTCCTTTGTTACATAAGTGAGAACCACCTGGCTACCAATTAGCAGAGTTTAAAATGTGCACATTTTTTTTTCCAAATATCTGCTCGTTAATTTAAAAGGTGCTAATAATTAGAGGTAACTCTAAAAGTCATACATTTTAATTAATTTTTAATTTTTTTTACAGTGCGATAAATGCATTAAAGGGTCTTGTGTAACAGAATAAACATATTTCTTTAATAACTAATGCAATTAACGAGAATATGATAAACGTAAAGAACAGATGGAGCTCAAATGGTTTCAGCTCTTAAATTACTGGGTTTTAAAACCATGCTCTCGAAACAATCAACATTTGTTTTTCTCACAACTACTAAGGCTGTTCTAATTACAGACAAACACAAGAGAGTTGGAAATGAAGGTCATCCTGCAGGGGCAAAGCAGACGAGTACAGAAATGGTCTAAAGCTCGGTGATTAAGTGTGAGTAGAGAGTATTATCTGTCTGAGAAAAAGATTCACAACCCACAAAAAAACCACAACACAGCTAGACATAACATACAACATATGATGAAATGTAAAATAAAAAAAAAGGAGGCACACAGCATATGAGACAGTCGACTGTAATCTGAAAGCTGATGTTGTTGACGGCTTGTTTGAACATGAACAGGGCATTATAGCTCAAATGTTAATTTTATTTAAAGAATTTTATTTAAAAAAGTTATTCAATTCTTAATTGGAATTCATGATAAGAACAGACTAAAGCATTCTTTTAAATAACAGAGACAGCTGAGTTTGGGCGTTGAGACAAGTATGTGTTATCAAATGTGCAAATGAAGATCATGGGAGTGGGTGTGTGTAGCTTGGGGACATTTCCAATTCTCATATTTACAGATTCTAAATTTCTTAATGTGCATGTATGCGTAGACGCTTGTGTGCCTTTTTTGTCATCTAATGGCATTTTTGTAACACCAGCACACCAAGGAACGGATTATTTTCAATCACTTAAAGATCTGGCATATTAACACATCACGTATACATCATACAATTACATGGACAGACACAAAAATATCCAAGAGGTTCAGTATCCTCACCAGCCAGTCATGGTGAAGTCACGGTAAAGCACCTTTTTGCCCACTTCCTTCCTCTGGACCCGTCTAGGGAACTCCAGGTGTGTGAACTCTCCCCCCAACAGCTGAGGATGCATGTAACCCTGGGCACAAAAAACACACAACTACTGTAATATTTTATAATAATATACAGTAAATGATTTTTTACTAAATATAATAACCTCTACATCAAGTATTAATCATGATTATACCACAGCATGGTTACTTTAATTCAGATTGATACTGAATGTCATTTTCCGACAGGTCCTTAATCATTTTCTATAACAGTGTTATATTTTCAGCTGTTTATAGTCATTTGTTCATTCTTATGTCTAATTGTTTTTATAGTAACAATGCATTTAAGAGAATTCTATGGTGAAAGATTTACTTAATGTAAACTTAATAAAAAATTAAAGTATGTACAGTCATGTGTAATTAAATTTTTTTGTGTAAAAACAATTAAAATCATCTGTTTATAGCAAGTCTTAGTATTAGGCAAATACTGTACTACCTCAGATAACCAACATATAACTTTTTTTCACAAACATGAAGCCAAAAATAGAAAATCATATGGTCAACACCACAATAAGTACTCTCATGATATAATAGCTTGTAGAGCCACCTTCAGCAGCAGTAACTTGACATAATCGTTTCCTGTATGACTTTATCATCATAGATCAGTGTGGAGGAATTTTGGCCCATTCTTCTTTACGACATTGCTTCAGTTCACCGAGGTTCGTGGGCATTCGCTTATGCACAGCTCTGTTATGGTCCAGCATTTTAATCGGGTTAAGGTCTGAACTCTGACTAGGTTAAATCATCATCCTTCCACCACCATGCTTGACCTGACTATGAGGCTGTTTGGTTTTCACTAAAAATGGAGCTGGGTGTTAAGGCCAAAAACTCCACTTATGTCTCATCTGTCTATAGGACATTGTTTCAGAATTTATGTGGGTTGTTCAGATGCAATTTGGTAAACCTCAGTCGTGCCTTTGAGTTCTTTTTAGAGAGAATATTTTTCTCCTGGCAACACTTCCTGTTTCAGTCTTCTTCTAATTGTGCTGTTATGGACTAACATTCATTAGAGGGACAAACCATGTTAGATGTTTTGGAGATAAAGTCAGAGAGACCAGATTGAGGTGGTTTGGACATGTTCAGAGGAGAGATGGTAAATATATCGGTAGAAGTATGCTGAGGTTGGAACTGCCAGGCAGGAGGTCTAGAGGAAGACCAAAGAGGAGATTTATGGATGCAGTGAGAGAGGACATGAAGTTAGTTGGGGTGAGAGAAGAGGATTTCAAAGGATAGGGTTAGATGGAGGCGGATGATTCGCTGTTGCGACAACTGAAAGGGAACAGCCGAAAGACAAAGAAGAAGAGGAAGAATATGGACTTTAACATGCTCTGTGAGGCCTATAGGGCCTTGGTTTTTTTTTGTATTTCTCTGGGTATTGCACTGTCTGACTCTGGGGTGAATGTGCTGGGACGTCTACTCCTGGTTAGATTGGCAATTGTCTTGAATGTTTTCCACTTAAATAATCTTTCTCAGGTGGCACAGTGGTGTAGTGGTTAGCACTGTCGCCTAGCACCTCCAGGGTCAAGTCCTGTGCGCGTGGAGTTTGCATCTTCTCCCTGTGGGTTTCCTCCAGGTACTCCGGTTTTCTCCCATAGTCCAAAGATATGATATTCTCCCAATTATCTTCTGGATCATCAAAATGCTCTCTAGCAAACTTCAGACTGGCCTGGACATGTAATGCCTTAAGCAGGGGGACACGTCTGGCACTGCAGGATTAGAGTCCCTGGTGGCACAGTGTGTTACTGATGGTAGCCTTTGTTACTTTGGTCCCAGCTCTCTGCAGGTCATTCACTAGGTCCCCCCGTGTGGTTCTGGGATTTTTGCTCACAGTTCTTGTTTTGACCCCACAGGGTGAGATCCTGCATGGAGCCCCAGATCAAGGAGATTATCAGTGGTCTTGTATGTCTTTCATTTTCTAATAATTGCTCCCACAGTTGATTTCTTCACACCAAGCTCCTTACTTATTGCCGATTCAGTCTCCCCAGCCTGGTGCAGGTCTACAATTTTGTTTCTGGTGTCCTTTGACAGCTCTTTGGTCTTGGTCATAGTGGAGTTTGGAGTGTGAGTGTTTGAGGTTGTGGACAGGTGTCTTTTATACTGATAACAGATGCCCTTAATAACGAGTGGAGGACTGCAGGTGACCAACTACTTATTTTAGAGAGGAATTTACAAATTAATTCATTAAAAATCCTACAATGTGATTTTCTGGGGTTTTTTTTCCTCTTATTTTGTCTCTCATAGTTGAGGTATACCTATGATGAAAATTACAGGGCTCTCTCATCTTTTTAAGTGGGAGAACTTTCACAATTGGTGGCTGACTAAAGACTTTTTTGCCCCACTGTATCTATATAATATGTCTATACTGTATAATCATTTATGTTGTAAATTACAGAGATGTTTAAAAGAAATCTGGACTGTCCGTGCTTTGTAACAGTAACCATTCTGGCATAACAGAATCTTTAACACAGGAGATTTCTTCTTTCTCATTAAAAAGACAGCTTGCATTTTGTTTTTTTTTAAAGGGATATTTCAGGTGTTGTCAATTCTGTCTTAAATCAAAATTAAGGTGCAAATAATTATATTACAATTGGTCTTCACACCAACCGTTATACTGTATATGTCACCCGGGAACTCCAAAGTTATGGTGTATTTAGAACAAGATTAAGAGAAAAGTTCAATTTGTACTAAATAAACTGTAACTTTAAATCTCTTTTAATCTATTTAAAGCTGCTTAAAGTACGTTTTTTAGAGTTAAATAAGTTATAAATGAGTCTAAGTGGTTTAAAATGATTGTTTTCCAATAAACCTTACAACCCAGGACATTTTTACCCTTTTTTTGCATAACTGTTTTAATAAATATGTAGGGGTCAAGATTGTGCAATATGGAGTGATTATCAGTACAGTTTAGGCAGTCTGATGATTCAACCAACTATGTACTATGTAACACAACATCGAAAAATTGAATCTGAAAATTCTTTTCACATACAAATATGGTTACCTGTTTGTTTTTCTAGTTCTTCCAAAAAAAATAATATGAGCAAAATGTGAGTTTGACATTTTTGCGATGTAATTTCCGTATTCTGATAGCGGGAAAAATTTATGCGTTTTTAAAGTAATGATACCATTGGTTCTACGGGACATATCCTAAAACTCAGGATATTTTTTAGGTAGGATATCTGATGACTTCCCTATAAGTAGTTAAATAAATAAACCGCTTTAGGAAACACTGTAATAGGAAAATAATCAAGTTGTCATTAAAACACTTTGTCAGCAGATAATTGCATCGATAAAATGTGTGCATTCCTTTTAATTGATTATTTATTGTTTAATACCAGACGTCTGTCGATGTAATACTAACCAGGAACTGCAGTCTCTGTCTCTCGGATTCAGGAGTAAACTCTGCAGACATGGGGATGATCTCACCATTCCTGATTATGATGGCTCTGAAAATACACATTAGATAAAGACCAACCAGAGTTCTTTTTAAACTGATCGACATTGAAAAGTAGGTTAATTAAGCCCTAAGATTCTAACAGCAGTCCGGGTAGAACCGCTAAATACAGCCTACTGCTTGCACAAAAAAGGAAACAGCTACACCAAACCAAGTTTCTCGGCGCATAAATTAAAGACGTCGGGAAAATAGCTTGTTTAGAATGTGTATTAATAGGCAGACACGTACTCTTTGATGCCAACATAGTGACTGTTTGGTGGAGCTCTCCCTCTCTCCAGGGGGCTTCCAAAAAAAAAGTCAGTAAGACTGAATTATTTTTACAACACTAACAACCTGCTTTAAATAACTACTCCTTAACACCAACAAAACCGGCAGGCGAACTGCGCGGGCCTGTGTATACCGTGAAAACTAAATAATAGATCAGGTGCATTGTTATCAAATCATCTAACCTAACACTGATGTTAGAATTTGCCAAATATTACATTATTTGTGTGTACTGTATGTTTAATGTCAATTTATTTAACACTGTTGTTCCGATATGCCACAATGCGAGTCAATATTATGTAGAAAAATTTCATTAAAAATAAAAATACCAAACACTCCAGGGCCTGGATTGTTATTGTGAGTGACAGAAATAAAAGTCAGAGGCCCCATTTCCATTTCCATGTCATAAATAACATGTTCTACATTGCAGATAACAGCCAGTGCCCTTGTTATCCTTTTTCCAGGTTGGAGCAACAGACCATCAAAATGTTGGTGCACATCCCTGTTCTTTACTGTTACTGAGACGCTCACACTCCACACCTCCCTTGATGGGAATTGCAAGGACAAAAGGACACACGAGGATTTTTGATTCTAAGGGAACACACACCTTTGCTGCTACTGACACAATCAGACAACGCGCTTCATACAGTATATTGGGGGCTGACAGACTCAGAGGATATGGCCCCTTTATTGGAACTGATAGCCACAGAGGCTACACCTCCCTTTATAGGATTGACAGCTACAGCTAAAGTCCATGCCTTCATTATTGGTACTCAAATGCTCAAAAGCCACACCCACATTTCTACATCGGCACTATGACAGTACTTAAGAAAAAAAAAAGAGTTCCCCTTATTAATTAAAGCACGATTCTCTGCCAATTTTCTCCCCTATTACTAGTATTTAATGTAAACATGTATATTTAAATGTAAAGCGGCATCATGCATATTAGGAGCAGTGCTCCAGTGTGACTCTACAGCTCTAATTATTAGATAACTACACATGCTGTTAGAACAGAACAGAGAGTGGATCACTAGTGGCACCAGCACTACAAGCCTTACTGAGCACTAATGAGAAGAGAGCTGGATGTACTGTGTGTGGGATAATGAGCTGCAGTCAGTGTGACTCACCTGCTGTCCCCTGCATTGGCCACAAACAGCCTGCCCAGAATGAACACCACCACGAGTGCAGTGCATCCACCCGTGATATTATACACAGCTTTTTCCCTCTCGATCTGAGCATCCTGATGCACATACAGACACACACATATCGGATTACAAATGCACTACAGTTTATTGCTAGTACACACATTAATTATTGATTATTGTATGTGTATCCAAATTCCAAATAAAAATATTGTTTTTATACATACTATATAAAGAAATACCAAAGATGCAAAGGTGCACGGTTTGCAGGCCTTGAATAACACAACGTTTATTAATTTTTAAACAATATGTTCAAAGAAACGCTCAGAAATCCATATTTGGTGGAAGGACCCTGACTTCAAGCAGCTTGACATGCTCTCCACGGTCTTTCACATTGCTGTTGGTAACTTTCTGCCACCCTTTGGACTCATTAGAGAAAATGATCGTACCCCAGTTCTCTACGGTCCAATTCACATGGTCTTTTGAAAAACCTCACACTGGCTATTCTTTGCTTCTCATTGATGAAGGCCTTTTTTTGGCTTTGCATGACTTCAGCTCCGCCTCTAGAAGCCTGCTTCAAACTGTCCTCACCATGCATGTCTTCCCTGCTTTAGTTTTCCACTGTACGTCAAGGTCACTTGATGCCATCCTATGGTTGTTAAGTGACACTGGAATGAGTTTATGGTTATCTCTGTCAGTAGAGGTTGGTTTTCCTCCTCTGCCAGTCTGTAGCTTTGTTTTTCCCAGTGGCTGCTGCTTGACCTGGTTTTTGGAAGCAACCTGACACTTACTGTATCCCTGTGGCAGAAAAGATAAAATTAAATATTTCGTTTCTCACTTGAACCTCCTCTTTTGAACTCTTTTGGCATGGTCAGTGGTTATTTTTTTAAATTCCAGTATGCGTTGAGACACTACTAGCACTGTGAGGAGAGGAAGATGACAAACACACAACCGAACAAGACAGCCGAGGTGAAGGCTGCTATCGAAGCAACTCGGTCTTTAATAAATGTCTCAGCAGGACAACAGGCCTGATTGTCTCAATTCTCGGAAAAAAAATTGTAACTAGTATTTTAATGATCAACATACACACTATTGTTCTTTACATTTTTTTCTAATTCTTCGTGCTAGCTACTAAGAATAGAGAGCACTATGATCCACTATGCACTTTATTATTTACTGTTACGTTTTCCAATATTTTCTGTTATGGTTTTATAGTTATTTAAATTACTGATCCTTGGAATACCAGTGGCTTTTATGTAAGTCTCCATGGTAGTTCTTATCATTTCAGACACAAAGGTGCATATTTCCTGCATGAGAAAAAAAATACCTAAAATAAAAAATAAAAAAACATAAAATAATGCACGACCAGTAGGTTTGATCACCTTTTCATGCCAATGTAAATAGATGCAGTGGTAATGACTGGATCATGAATGAACCTATAGATAAATACAATCATGACATTATGGGATATATACAGTATTTATACACGGGCGGCATGGTGGCTTTGTGGTTAGCACTGTCGCCTTGCACCTCCAGGCTCCGGGTTCATTTCCCACCTTGGGGTCAGTGTGAATGGAGTGTTCATGTGCTCCCCATGCTTGGTGGAGTACCCTGTTTTTCTCCAACAGTCCAAAGACATGTCGATTAGGCTAATTTGCGTTCCCAAATTGCCTGTAGTTTGGAAATGCTTGTGAATGTTGACCGGAGGTCCTACCACAATCGTAAAATAGAAATAAATACAATGGCCTTCACAGTCTCTGGTTGGACTACAATGGTTCCTAGATGGAGGGATGGATGGATAGACAACTCTATGGCTGTTGTAGCTGTAACATATAATAGTCAATTTATTCAGCTTGCAGGATTGTGCTTATTTGTCATCAGATTTACTTTCTTTCTTCTAATAAGAGCCCACTGTGATGATAATAGTAGATTTCCATTTACAGCTATAGCAATTTTCAGACACTCTTATCCAGAGCAGCCTTCGAAAGTGCTTTAAAGCATAAATAAATACATCCTGATACAGGTTTATACAGATACACAAACACTCATACTGGTGGCATACTTAACTGAAATTATTACCCATTCCTAGCAAGAGAGAGGGTCAGTGGGGCAGTCTGGGCCAACACAGGGGTGGATCAGAGAGCTGAGTCAGAGTATATAGTGATGTGTAGGAGGCAGATCGAAGAGAAAGCGGCACGAGGAGGAGGAGGTGGACTGAGCAGAAGGTCTCGGGGCGGGGGGAGGAAGTGCAGTGCAGCTCTGTCCAGCTCCCCCTTGAGCTTTCAAATGAACCATCTGATTAGTGTATTAATACTGGGTCTGCGTGTGTGTGTGTGCGTGTGTGTGTGTGTGTGTGTGTGTGTGTCATGGTAGCCTGTTATTAAAACAAAAGCTACTTTATCTTAAAGTGTCTAATTCAGACTATAATGATCACTCTCTCTCTCAAACACAGAGTGCTAAACATCCATTATGTGTGGAGCCCTTTTTGATTGCTACTTGTATCCCACTTATATTACATTTACAAAAATATATTTACAGACCTACAGTATATTAAAACCTGTGCCGCATATTAGCCTGGCTCAGCACACTACAAATATATTGTAACTTCAAATATAGTCATTACCTCAAAAATATTGTTTTTGCCTTACTCGTGTCACTGATTATAAAATGCCATTGATTATACTGTGTCACTGATTATAAAGGTTTAATATCAATGATAATGGAATATATCAATGATAATTGTACATTGGCTTATGAAGTCACTCTAAACATGCACACCTGTTAAGCAAAATAAAACACATTAAAATTATTATTAAACAAATAAGTACAACAACAAAATGTCTTTAGAATCCTCAACATATTTATATATTTCCATATTTGTTAATTCTATGTTGAAAATCATAACCCTGTTACTCATTACTTAGAAACCTTATTATTATTATTTTTCTCACGTAAACTACCTTTTTTAAATTCAATGTTAAGAAATCTTTAATTTATAACAATAATTTATAAATAATATTATATATTTTTAAATAATAACTGCCACTATACTCATGGAATCAGAGTCATATGGCAAATTGTACATCAGATAACTAACACGTGCTACCATCTAGTGGTGAAACACCAGATTTCAGTATTGCATGAACTCTAGTTTATATGCACTAGTGTTACTTTTACTACAAAAATATAACATAATGTCTCAAATTCATTAGGGGAGTACCACTGTTCTATAAATTCATCTACTCATTATTCGCTCCTACCCAAGCGTACCATGCTTGCACATACCAAAAAATACATCATGCTTCACTGCTTTAGCAGCCCATGCTACTACTCTCAGCAGCTTGTGTTCATGTTTAGTGTTGAGAGTGTGTTTCATTGTTTTGTTTTATTGTACATTTTCTTTGCATGGTTAATTTAAAAGTTGACTAGCAGATTGATGAACAATGGTAAATCCGCTTGTCAGAAAGTGCTACTACTGATAAAGCAATAGTGATTATATTCTGATAATGTTAAAAACATGTTTACCAATTTGTCAGGCAAAGTTACAGTGGAACCTGTAACGAGCGTTTTTGCAAGACGAGCAAAATTTTTTAAATACATTTTAACTTAAACAAGCAAGGTCTTGATATATACAGTACGAGTAGTATGCATGCACATTTGTTTGCCAATCACCCATGGGATTTTGGGTGAAATGTCTCCCATATTTAGTTTCAGTGCGCGCATCACTCGTATAGTCAACATCCAAGTGCGTGTGTACTGTTTACTATAACATTGTGACCACATGTGTGCGTGAGTGTGTATTTGCGCAAGTGTCATTAGAGTGGTTCCTTTTTAAAGAAGTTACACACCCCGATACACACACACACACACGCACATGTGCACGTACAAACATACACAACCACACGGACAGAAACACTGCTCTGTTGGGATTCTTTTCAAATGTAAAGTGCAGGTTAATTTGTTTTATTTTCACTTTATATTTTGTATTAATTCTTTTTATATAAATATTTTTGGGTTGTGGAACAAGTCATTTATTATTGCTTATGGGGGAAATTTGCTTTGATTTACAAGTGTGTTAATATACAAGCACACTTCCGGAACGAACTATGTTCACAATCCAAAGATTGACTGTACCTCCAATAAAACTGTATTATATTATTTTTAATGATGCTACCATTCAAAACTATAGGTTGGATATATTGAAAATCTATCACAAACTTGCATACTGTACCTATAAAATTTTACTAATGGTAGGAAATTCTGGCAAGGTAAAAAAAAACAAAAAAAACGATACCTTTCAGATTCCTTCAATGAGTTTACAACCAGTGAATTAATTCCAAAGAAATTAAAATTCATCAATAGGTGCTATGAATCCAGAAGTAAATGTGCACATGCACACATGCCTGTATTATATGTTGCTCTAGGACGTACGTAAATAGTTCTTCAGCTCTGATTAAATTCTAAAACATTAACTACTAAAAAAAAAATAATAAATCACACATTCGGAGGACACCCCAAAAATGCATTCAAAATGCACCTCACTCAACCCAAGGGCAGAACAGATACTCACTAATTTTATTTAAAAAAACATCAAAACTAAAAAGGGAATACAACAAACAGTGATGTTTACTTAAAAAAACAAAATCAATCTTTTTTTTCCATTTGAATGAAGAGCACAATAACACAATCATACAGGTGTTTTTAAAGTCACCTTTTTCAGGTGTCCACTTCTAGTAAGCAGCTTACTAAACTACACAAACTCCAATTCTGCAATTGTAATAGCATCCTACTATAACACCGCAGTAACACTAAATAACCTGATTTTGATGTTAAATAAACTAAATGTCACGGCAATCTCGTAAAAGAATACTCCAACCAATGACACACCAAAATGCAACTTGAAATTCAATCAGTTTTTAGATCCTCATCAGGAACCTGCATGCCAAGTTTAGAGCATTTCAGAGAAGACCTCTCTGGGCAGTGGGATGCTTTTATCACAGTTTATAAGTAACACAAATATAAAAGTTTGACAAACAGACATACATTGTGTGCGCGTGCATGTGTGTGTGTGTGTGTGTGTGTGCAAAAGTCTTAAACATCCTTTGTTTTTAAGTTTAAACTAGATTAGATCTTTAAATTTTAGGACTTTAGAATAAAATTTAATGCTACAGAAAAATATTTGAAAATAAAGCAGCACATTAAATAAGCGACCACTTTTCAGACCAAAAAAATAAATGGAAGCTGGGTTTTGCATGCAAAGAAGAAGTAGGTGCAGCAGTTACATACCACAAAACAAACAAACAAAAACTGTGGGATATTCTATAGGATTCTATAGGATATATAACTTCCTTAGAAAACTGAAGTGTACTTAAAGCGTACTCATGCCAAATACTGACTTTGTTTCATTAATTAATTAATGTTTTTAATTTTAAATTATAAATTGATTAATATGTAAAATACGTATAATTTTTTAAATAAAAAATAAAAACTGAGTTTTATAACATAAGTGTGTTATGTGGTGCGTTATGTAGAGCCGCACCACGACATGCTGGAATGATTGAAGAGCCCTGACGCAGGCTTGTAGACGGGGGAATGAAACCAGTGTTTGTGAGAGTGCTTATGACGGGCACGGGAAGACCCACCCGTTTGGAGATAGAGTGGGATCATTAATTGAGGAACTTTAAAAGGAAACAAAAGAAAACTGAAAAACACAAAATTAACAGAGCTCCGCGTCACAGCGAGAACGGACGGGGCTCTTTAAACTAAAAATAGAAAACTATATACTCTCGGGGTTACGCCCTTACCGAGGATTTATTGAAGAGAGAGAGAGAGAGAGAGAGAGAGAGAGGGGTCGTGTGTTTTTAGCGTACACATTATACTTAATCTGGGACCGCGCGCTTAAAGGCCTGCCTGCCTGCCTTTCTTTCTTGGCTTTTGGCCCTGATACCTTACCGGTGCTACCTAAATGATCGCACGAAGTGCGGAGATCTCAAGACCCTTATATAGACACGCCGCCAGGTGTGGCTTGTTCAGGCTGATTGACTGACGGCGGCGTTGCCTGGCAACCGCGTGTATAAATGGCCGCGCCTTTGCCTGTTTATGTGCGGTTCAGCTCCTCGCGCCGTTACAAAAGAGCTAGTCGGTTATTCCAATAGCAGTCAATGAACAGAATCTTGTCAAAATGTGCTAATAGTATGAAATTCTGTTTTAGCAAATAAAGGATAAAGATCCTTTTTTTTTTTTTTTTTTTTAGATATAATAGCACTTTTAGATATAAGAGCTACTGAATACTTGACATACTGTAGTGGGTTTGACTTGAATAACTGCAAAATTCTTTAAATGCTATAACTGTACCTTTCACCTAAAGATATGGAGATTAAAAAGTTTTTATGAGTGTGCAGTTCCCTAGCGCTGCTGTCACCACTCACCATGTATTTGAAGGCATTCTCGAGGGCACCCATCACCAGGCTTTCGTGCTGGATCTTCTTCTCTGTGAAAAAGCGGGGTGTAGTAGTGTTGGGTGAGTTGCGGAGCGAGGATGCTCGTGTTAGGGCTCGAGGCATGCAAGGGGTGCTGGTATGATCCAGGTCATCTCCCATTATAGTGGGAGGCGGTGATGCCATGTTGCGCAAGACATCCAAAACGTCCTGGAGCTGCTCCGCGATGTTCAGATGGAGCAGCCTGGAGGCCATTACTGCTGCACCTGAGCCAGCGTGGCCATCAAACAGAGCCCAGTAGTGGAAGACCAGCTCCTCTTTATCTATCTGACAATGCACAAATACACAGCAAAGACAGCAAGATAGTTAAAAAAGCAAACAGAATACATTGTATCCTGTTTATCTCATTTAAATGACTTATTATAATAATCATATTAATTGTAAATGAATAAATCAAAATGGACAACAGGAACAAAATAGGTTAGAGGTAGTTATGAAAGCTGTAATAAATAATTTTTAGAGCTAATTAATATCACACTCATATAGAAAAAAATATTTTCTTTTACTATTTATATATTTTAACATACCATTTGACAAAATTTGTTAAGTGTATTAATGAATTAATGTTTTTAATGCGTAATTTATACCAAGAACCTGATTTACTTGTGAAAAACATATACAGTAGGGGGCAAAAGAACTGAGACAACATATGCCATATATTATACTGTAGTTCTCTCTGTGCACAAAACAGGTGACGTCACTTAGTTCTCTCCTTTCTGGATGGAGAGTTGTGTTAATTAGTTGGTTTAGTAAGTGGAATAATTATGTGCCAGGACTTTTACTTTCTGAAACTGAGGTGTCCACCTCTGCACAAAAGTGACTAAAACTGGGGAATTTTCAAGTGAATTGCGAATTTCTGTGGCAAATTTCTGCACACGATCTTAAGGAAGCAGGCACGGATTGAGCAAGTGACACCAGAGTATTGCAGACATCCTTTTGACTCTATGCCCAGCCAGATCCAACAGGTTCTGGAGAATGAAGGACTTCATACTAAATACTGTTATATAACAATTTCATTTCATAACATATTTTTTATTAAAATAATATAAAAAAAATACTGTTGTCTCAATACTTTTGGCCACCATTTACATGCAAACTTGATAACATCCATACAGTACAGTTTATGTTTTACCAATTAATTTATTTATTTTTAAAAAAATGCGGTCCAATTTCATAAATATGAAACTTGGGGCATGTCTACATAAAAGTTCACAATACAGGGTGGTGTCTATACCCACGCTTAAACCAAAAAAATAAAATGATAAATTAATAAATTCTTAACTTCCTTCAGGCATAATGATTGCATTAGCAAATTAGCACAACCAGTTGTTTTTTTATATTTGTATTAAGGTTTTATATTTGTAGGAGCTTTCTATCAGTTGAGGAAATCTCAATAGCAATCACCAGATTGTTACTTTTAATAATAACCTAAATGATTACAACGTTTCTGAATATTATTACATGATATAAATGGAACAAATATAATATTATATATTTTACCATAATACTCAAACAAGTAACTTTTGGAATTACTGTGTCCTTGATGCACAATTATGAGAAATGAACAAAGTTTAGCTTCTCTTTGGGTGTGTATGCATGCGTATATCTTTGTAAATCACACACAGAAACATTTAAACATTTTGCATGTACTGTATAACTTATCACCTTGTACCTTGACCTTCCTAAGTGTCTAAATATCTTGTTGTTGTAAACTGCATTTCTTTAGATTGTGACAATACTTAAAGCTAGACTCGAGACATAAGAGAATTAGTCTGTACACACAAGCAATAGAAAATGAGCCATTCACATGAGTGCTTCTATAAATAAGAGTGTCATCCTACCATACCACAGAATGTGCGTCATATGGTGGATGCAATACTTGAGCACTGTGTAAAGATATAATGCTGCTTTTATGGGCTTTATTCATCCACTTTAAACACATTACCAGGCACTTACAACAGCTGGGGAACCACAGACAGCAGGGGAGGTGTGAGCGAAACGGAAGGCTATGTGAGTCAAGGATGAGTGAAGCTTTAAAAAGAGTTTATTATTAACATGCCAGACATCGATGACAAACATGGACAGAAAGAGCACACTGTGATTGTACAGTATGTGCAACATAGTAGCTGCGAACAGGTGATACGTCACAGTAAAGTATTTACATTGAATTAATGAAACTGTTTCTTGTACAGTAGTTTTGAATCAGGTCAGTGATACAATTTCTAAGATCACCCACAGAAACCTGCAATCTCAGAGGGGTTAAAAATAAATAAATAAATAATATTTCACTGTCTGTTTTGCATAGGTTAAAGCTGTGATAACTATAATTATTATAATAATTAGATAATTACTAAATGTGCCCACAATTTTATTCACATGGAATTTAATTGCACATTTGGAACGAACTAAAATTTTTGTGTTACCGTGAAATGCGCGGAATAGAGGTGTGAGATCACATTTCTTAAACAAAATTGCACACTCATAAGCGGGTATTAAAAATTTTACATCATCATCTGTTGAATTTTCGACAAATATAATATTTTTTAATATTTCAAAATAGCCTATCTTTTCTTTCCATCGGCAAATTGCGATGAAACAAAGCCTATATGTACCTCAAGCTCGGCCAAGTACAGTCATGAAAGTCCCACTAAAATTCGTTTGGTAGGTTTAATGTGATGTGTGCACAAACAAACAGACAAACAGACAGACAAAAATTCCAAAAGCCATCTTGATGTATTCTATTACTTATCTTAAGTCCCCGCAAATTATTTTTTCGCAAATATTTTTATTTAACAGACATGCCAACTTTACACTTTTTTTAATATGATGAACACTAATGATAATGATAAAATTTAGGCAGTCATTACTCAGTGACAGCAACTGTACCTTATATATATATATATATATATATATATATATATATATATATATATATATATATATATAAAACAATATCTTTAAATACCACAATCGAAAAGAACCATTAACAAACCCTAATTAATCCTATATCCAGTCCAAAGAGCTTTCTTAAGTTATAACTGGTTTAAACAAACCTGTGGTTATCTGCGTCCAAAAATAATCCAGTGTTTAGTTTTCCATTGTCACAAATAATTGGAAAAAGGTCTGGGATGATATTACTGTATTTATCACTCACCAGGCACTTTATTAGGAACACATAATACACCTGTATACCTAGTCATCCTACTCGTCCATGTAATCATTATGTTACAGCCATGCAGTGCATAAAACCACACAAATACGGATTATGAGTGGATTTGCCTGCGGCATGGTTACCTGTGCCAGAGGGGCAGGTTAGAATGTCTTAGAAACTTCTGATCTCCTGGGATAGTCATGCCCAACAGTCTTTAAGGTTTGGTGGAAACAAACTTAAAACATTCAGCTAGTTAATTCTAAGGGTAGAATCATTTGGTTTAAACTGACAGGACAAAAATAGTAACTCAAATAATCACTCATTACAGCGATGATAAGCATCTTTGAATAAACAACCTGTCAGACCTTGAGGTGTGTGTGGGCTACAACAGCAGAAGACCATACTGGATCCTGGTCCTGTCACACTCAGACAGGATTCTAAGGATACAGAGGGCACAGCCAGTGACTAAAACCCATTTCCAGTCACTGGATGTAAAACTTCAGAATTTAAATCCTATTGTGTATGTGTATATGTGCATGTGTGTGTAAAATTCCCATATCCAGAAAATGTTACAATAGTAATAGTAATGTGATCAAAGTATGAAGGAGAAATGCACCATGACTCATGTGGCCCAACAACATGCGTGGGAGCTGGAAATGTCCAGGAATGTAATTGTGACTGCAGTTTGATATGACTGCAGGACTGCAGACAGACAAGAACAAGTGCCCAAGTGTGGGCTGGAGATGTAGATGAAATAAAGAAAACAATAATGTACAGAGTAATTGAGACGGACCATGACACAGATAACTGACCTGATGCATGATAGACCACGATGTGGAGGAGTTCAGAAATTAACTGTAATCACTGCATGTCAGTATTCAATTACTAGTCCACCCATTCAGAAAGGATTACAATAAATATTAAATAGAGTATATTTACAGTTCAGAAGTGCATGTGGTTACTTATTTGGAAGAAATTATTTTAAAGAGACTGTTTTGATAAACTAGTGATGGCCAAGAGCCCAAAATTTATTTTGCCTGTAATGTTTTTTTGGGATGGGCATGACTATTCAAACATTCAAACATTTGGACATCATATTCACAGTAAATGAATCATGTATCATTTTGCAATTTGTACAAATTTTGTATGCGACGAAGAACCAGAATGTCGAAACACAAGCAGCTGATATTGAGTTTCACATATAAAATGTGGAAATACTTTGCTATATCAGCTATTTCAGTTCCAGCAAAAAGAGCTGTCAGGCTAAATGCTTTTTTTCCCACAGGATTGGGCGGCTTTTAACCTGTAGTTATGGGATTGTTTTTAATATTACATTATATTTGTCAGTAGCAGTCACGGCTTTCTTTACAGAACTCTAACAGACAGGTTTAGCTCACTATTGGGATGGTTTATTTGGCCATTACCCATTTTCCCACAGTGGGGACTGACTCTTAATGGTTTCTGGAGTGACACTTGTTAAACTACCTAGCCTACGTTGATCTGTAAGGCGGGAAAATATGCAAACATCAGCATGAAGTTAAAATAGAAAAGATTAGATCCTTCGTAATAAACATCACATGCTTGTTGCTAATTGAACTGTTTGCATTATAAAATATGGCCATGTGACAGTAAACTTCAATTCAATTTAATTTTATTTGTATAGCGCTTTTAACAATTGACATTGTCGCAAAGCAGCTTTACACAATCAAAAGAATTATTTAAGTTTGTATGGAATGTAAATGTGTATAAAACAAAATGATAAGACTGTCCCTGATGAGCAAGCCGAGGACGACAGAGACATTGGCAAGGAAAAACTCTGAGATAGTAATAAGAAGAAACCTTAAGAGGAACAAGACTCAACAGGGAACCCATCTTTAAATCTTTAAAAGATTTTAGTTAAGATAAAAGTTTTAGTTTTAGTATTATGGCACTTGCAAGCACTTACAAGGCACCTATAAATAATGTTTTTAATTCCCCTCTGTGTAAATATCTATACTGGTATAATTGTATACAAATGTCGGAGGATTCGTGTACAGGTCACATATAATGATATTTATGATGAAATATATAAACACTAATAAAACACTATCTGTCAGCAAATGCTAATTTACAGATACTTAATATTTGATGGAGTGCAATACATTTTCTGATTCTTAAAACCTTAATACTCAAACACCATGCGCCTCTCTATTTAGCTGACTGAAGAAAATGAAGCTGCTGACAACAGCAGAGGAAGATACACACACTCACTCACTCAAACACTCACACACACTCGCTCACTCAAACACTGTCATTTGGTCCCGCTGGACATAAATGAGCCTTGGGTTTCCATGGAGCCCATAATTAATCAATGATGTTCAATTCACTTATTCACTTACACCTATACAGGCATAAACATAAAACTCAAAGTTATGCTACAGTTATGCTAAGTGATCAAAATGGGAAGTTACTGTAAAACTAGACAAACATAGTATGAAATGGTACCCTGTGAAAACACTCACACACTTCAAATAGAGAAATTATAAAAGGCAAAACGGCACTCACTGAGCTCTCTGCAAGGCTGTGGCCCTCTCCATTAGGCAGCGAGGATCTCCTCTTGGACGTTTTGGAGGGTGTGGAGGATCCAGTGAGCCTTTTCTTCACCACCAAGACTTCACAGCAGGCCTGGTCCTCATTCACAGCACTTTTCCCAGCATTTATTACCCTAACAGACACATAAAATAAAATACATTGTACTTTACTGAAATGTCCTCAAAAACAGTCCTACACAATTGTAGGCCAGGTTGTAAACTACAAGTAACCTGTATGTATTTATTTATTTTTCTCGCTTCATCACAATAAGAAAAACTATGAAACGTTTGGAACCCATATTTGGTAATGTTTCAAGCTGCTTTTAACCCTTATATTATGTTGAAAAAAAATCACGTTGGTTATGTTACGGGTCATTTTGACCCGCACTGTGTAAATCCACTCATAACTGTCAAAAAACTGGGTTTAAACAACAGCAACTTTATTTGCTATTGGATAAACATTTTAAAAACTGAAATACAAAACAATTTGAAATTCCAGAATAATTTTTGTAACAACTATTTTGTTTAGTTTTAGATTTTCAGGGTTCAACATTTTTCAATGCTGTCCA
This sequence comes from Clarias gariepinus, assembly GCF_024256425.1. Taxonomy (NCBI): domain Eukaryota; kingdom Metazoa; phylum Chordata; class Actinopteri; order Siluriformes; family Clariidae; genus Clarias; species Clarias gariepinus. The sequence goes on from NC_071111.1 coordinate 16,628,032, forward strand.
CATGATGGACATAATGTAAATGTGTGCTTTCTGCAGATGTAATTCTTGCATTTCACACAAGATGTGCTTGTTTTACTGTCCTTCCTGGAGGGACAGACCGTGCATCTCTTCCGTTTCTGTACACCTGTATCCACTGGATCCATTGCAGATTGTATGGATGGCACGAACTTGACTTTTTCTGTTACAGCTGCAGCTGCTGGTGATCGAGCTGGGCTGGCTCGCCTTTAGTTCTTGGGAGTGACAAGTCTTTTGCCCAGTTCTTTCAGGAAAAGCCGACGTCGGTAGAATTTGCCAGCATTCCATTGATGATGGATTTCAGTACACAGGACATAGGCATTGTAAGCAGACACGTCTACAATGTTGTAGAAAATAACCAAGGGCCAACGGGCTGTCTTGCACTAGTGGTAGGATGTAAAGAAGTTGTCACAAGTAATGTTGTGACCTTGCCTTCCTTCACTAATCTCCAGCACCACACGGATCCCCTGATTCTTCGCAGATGCTCCTTCAGGTAGCATTCCAGTGTATACTTGCATATTCCATGGATAGCTAGATTTTGCATCACAATCTGCCCATATTTTCCCCTCCAAGTTACTCATGTCAAATATAATTCTCTCTATTGGTGGGGATATGAAGAGCTAAAACGTGAATTGAATATCATCAGCTCATGTAATGGCAAATCTTGTAGGACCAGGAGTCATTTTGATGACATTGGAAGATGACAGTCTGCCGCGACTTAGGTGTGGTGATGTTGACCATTTCATAATATCATCTTTAGATGTCCATGTGCCCTATGTGGATGATGATTGCTGCAGTCCTTGTTTTTCATCTGATGTAGAGACGGCAGCAGACTCCTCCTCTGAATCCTCCTCATCGTAGAAAAATTGACAGTCAGGATCATCAATAACATTGTCCTCGGGCTCTGAACAATCCTCTGTCTCTGAAATCTGTTCTTCTTCATCACTATCCCAGTTAAAAATCCCTGATAAAACTTCTTCAGCTGTAAACCTTCTGGAGCTCATTTTGGTGTGCTTCTCAAAGAGATGACATGAGAACAGTGACAAGGACAAAGGGAAGAAAGCTTGTCCCATACACACACCTGGGTCTGTGGGTCTGAATGTTTATTTAGAGGCTATTCAAAACAAAGTACATGAGAGAGACATGTTTATTTTGGATCTGATCAGGTTTTTACCCACATCAAAGTGTCCGGGTCAAAATGACCCGCAACATCATCTTTGTATACAAACTCTGCACAGACATTCCAGGACACATCAGCGTGTCCATATTTTACACACCATTTTATGACCTCAGATGAGGAAAAGTCACAAAATTTCATGAAGATAAAAGAAGGATAAACAGTACTTTGGTCAACATAAAAACTGAAATGGGTCAAATTGACCCTTAACATAATATGAGGGTTAAAGAGCATCATATTTAATCACTGGATAAAAACTGAATAGGTGTAATGATTTCCCTCCATATAACTAAATCAGCTTTATCCGTTGCTATCTATCCGAGGGATACAGAATTATTATCCCAGAATTATTTGCACTCTTCAGGACAAAAACTTTCCTACATATTCTTGGATGAGCATGAGACATTTCTAACAATTCAAAATTCAATAACTTTGGTAAAACAATGTTGGCTGGTACATGAATGAAATCAATGCATTACAAGAGACATAGGTGTTTTTTTTTTTTTTTTTTTTTTTTACCTACCAAATAAAACCTGTTGTCTGTGAAGGCCATGCAGGAAGCTAGGTGAGTGTGAGAAGCTTTATAACCCATACATTTTTTCTTTATCAAATTGAATGCATTACATCAGTAGTAGTAAAGAGTATACTCTCTCTCTCTAAGGACACCTACAGCACTGTGTTAAGCAGCACCAGAAATTTGGGGCTGAGGTTTTGGTTGTAGTTTATTTGAGGCTGATGATGTACAGTAGGACTGATCTGAAATGGGGTTTAAAAACTCCTACCAATTTAAGCCCAACCTCCTGACTGTGACTTGCTAGTAAAGGTCTGGCACGGTGACTCAGAGCAGTACCGGAATACTGTGTTTTAAAAAACCCTAGGCACTAGAACAAGATGCAAAATCCCTCCCACATCACCGAGTAGTGGTCCAACAGTGGCTCTCTGACAAAAATATTCAGTCACTATTACCCCAAATCTGCTTTCAGGCTTGTACACCACTGTAAATAATTTCGTAACATTAACAAGAACTTTACCAGAGTACTAATGTTGGAAAAGTACAGAATAGCTACTGATTGACTGATGTCTGTATAGCCCAATGTATTGAACAGATTGTACAGAATAAAATAGTGTATGAGGACTGTCCTAAATGTAAAGCAAAAGTAAGCATATCCTTTTTATGAACTGTTGTTAAAGTAACTTTTCCTCTATACAAAGGTAGTACTCAACATAGTCTCCATCACAAGCCATACAATTAGCACCACTGTTCAACCCAACTCTCGATTCTACTTTGAGAATCTTCTTTGTCGCAGTTGATTTGTTTTCTATGTTGGTTTTCCCTTCTTTAAACTTCATCAATCTGTGCACATTGAAACTCTTGGCAATGGTGGCATCTCCGTGAACCTTCTGTATCACATAGGAAAACAAAAACTGCAACAAAGTGGATTTTCAAAGAGGATTTGAAAGTTTACTGGTTTAGCAATTTATCATTCTACAGTCAGAAGGACTGTGTACAAATGAAGAGCCTTCCGGACAGCTACCAATCTTTGCAACAGTGGGCATCCCAGAAAATTTTGTCCAATGTTAGACCATTTAATGCTCTAAGATATAAAGAAAAACCCAAGAGCTAGTTTGTGTGATCTACAGACCTCCCCAAGCACATTAAATATTCATGTTCATAACAGCTCAAACAGAAAAAGACTGAATAAGTATGGCTTCTATGGAATAAGGGATAGGGAAACATCCCTTCTCTTAAAAAAAGAATATAGCAGCATTATTTAGGTTTGCAAAACTGCATTGTAATGAACCACAAATGTTCTGGAACAATATCACTGAGACTGATGAGATCAAGATGGAGGGTGTTATTGGTCATTTTGGTCCTCATGCACAGTGCCATGTTTAGCTCCGACCAACTGTAAACCTGGATGGTGATTTTAACTTGTTTTTCAGCCACAGGCAGACGCTTGGAGTGATTGTGGAAATAATAAAGTACACTTTAGACAAGAATATTTTTTGGACTAAGTGTTTGGGTATTTGTCTAGCCGCTTAAACTAGATGAAACTAGGTCAAGCAAAAGGGCAATGATCTCAATAACACCAGCAAATCAATAAAGATAGAAAAAAAATCAAGGTATTTCTATGACCAAGTCAAAGTCCAGACTTTAACCCCATTGAGGTACTGTGGTTTCATCTTAAAGATGCCAATTTTTAGTCATTTTGAGTCATATTGACTTGTTACAGACACAGGAAAACATGTGACCTCAGTGGAAAAATAAATGGGTTTAAACATCAATGAACTAAAGCAATGCTGAAATGCACACTAGGCAGAACATTCTCCAAAATATGATTGATAAACAGGATATATTTACTTCAGGTTATTGCTGTTAAAGCTGGTTTTACATGTCCTTAAGTTCTTAAGGATGTATTTATATTTTCCAGTAAACTTGCATTCTTTTAAATAAAAAAAGGACAAAATTGTGATATCTTTTGTGTTTTTGTTGTCACCTGAGGTTATTTGTTTGTTCCCAGACCTACAAATTGAAGTGATATACAGTATTTTCAGAAATTGGTCTGTGGGTGTCTATGAATGAGTTTACGTTCTTCTTGATTAACCTGTAATAATTAGTTATTTAAAATAATGTTAAGAAGGTATAATCACGATACCTAGATGCTGATTCGATTTATACTGCGATTCTATAAATATCATGATTTCCTTAATATCTATTATACCATAATATCAATTATATATTTTTTTCCTTTTTAGATTTGTTATAATTCTTAACAAACTTAACATGCAACATGGATTATAGAGCAATTGCAATTTACCACCTCAAAGGCAAACATGTATACTGTATATAAAAAAACTTCAAAGTAATCACGATGTGTACCTGAATACATTTTTAACACAAAGCTTCTCTTTCCCTCGGCCAGGAAGAAAAAAATTAGGAAGTGCTTTTTAATCTAACAAAGCTGATTTGTGTCTTTCGACTGAGTTCAGTAAACTGTAAAGCAGCACCGCATCACTGTAATCACTGGTAAACAGTTTACTTTGACCTTTGGGGTGATGTGTCTTAGACAGGGCCGGTAGATGTGCATATGTGCATGCACACACACGCACACACACAAACTCATACACATGCACACACCACTGAGGGTTTTGTTTTATCTGAATGACTACCACAAAATTCATAAATACTGTATACATACTGTAGGTAAATATGTATGGCAATTTTTTTTTAGCATACATTACTTAACAGTTATGGAAACTATAATCCATATATAATACGTATATACGTATGTTTGCATTTGAGGTAGTAAAAAGTTGTCCTTCCTCTATAATCCTACAGGTCGTATGCTCTAAACTATTTACACAGTGACAGACAGTACAGCATCCTTTATTGCATCTTAAGTTTGTTTAAAACTATAAATATTGAATTAGTATAATTATAAAATCATGATACTTGTAGAATCATAATACAGATTAAATTGGCATCTAGGTATCAGTAACGTATCAGTGATTCCCATCCCTACTAGATTTACATGGACATAAATAAAAAAATCTATAATCCTATAATATTATGGCACATGTGTAATTAAGCCAAATGACACAGTAAATGTCTTTCCCCAGACATGTATTAGGTGACTGACATCAATTATTTGTTTATTTATTCAGTCATTGTATGCATCTTTGGTAACCAACTTATTATTTAGAATATCGGCTCTGTACCCTATCCCGGAAAAATCAGGCATGAGACAGGAATACACCATGGATAGGTTGCCAGTCTATTTTTATAGGGCACCATGCGCATACACACAAGCACGCACACACTCAGGCATGCATATCCTTAGTCACATCTATTTCAATTAACGTAGGCAATCCACTATGACACACACAGTAAAGTGATGAATTTACCATTATATACCATATACAGTACTCACTCTGCAGGTCTGGTGCATTTCCTGTGTATTACAGTGTCTGATGATGTGTCATTGCTTGTGCAACCCACAGCCAGAAACACCAACTTTTGTCACTGCTTCAAATGACCTTATGAGAAGGCACTCTTATTCTTATAAACTGTGGAAGGTTTTCATTCTGATAACTTTGTATTAAACAGGAGTTTATCATTTCGCTGTAGTCCATCTCTGCCTGACATTTACATATTATGTCAGAAGATTTTTATGCAAAGTAGCTATTTGTATGCCCTTTTTTTTTTTTTAACTCGTAGCCTTTCTGAGTCTGCAGAAATACAGCTAAACAAGGTATGTAGCCATATCACTATCAAACATTCTGTACGAAACCACTCACACTTTCTGTGCTTTTCTCCAAATTTTACTTGAAATTCTCCTAAAATTCCCGCTAGTGTCACTTAGGGATGGGAATCACCGGGGACCAGCTTATCCTGTAATGTGGGTTTTTCATAAGTTTCAGATTTTATAAAATATGCTTATTCTATGGTTTACATTTTCAATACAATTTTAAACAAACCCTGCAAATAATTTGCTTCTACCACACAGGATGCGGCGCTGCCTGCCAAAGTGTGAATACTTTAGGACTATAGAGGAACTGCAACAGAATACCAGTGTTTGATCAAATGCAAGCATAAAAAAACAAAAACAAAAAAAACATTGCCAGTCTGGCAATAAATGAATTGCCACACAAAATAATTTCAATATATCACAGAATGGGTTTTTCCCTTTTTTTCCCCCCTCACTGAGGTGTTAGTTTCATGTCAATAAGGTGAAGTAACACACAGTCCAGCTGCTGGCCTTTTTATTCTTTACTGTTTTTAACAGGTATACTAGAACTGTGGAAAATGCATGCAAACTACCAAACGTGCATTCCTTATTTATATCAGATGCGTTTTAAATTTTTGGGAAGTTCAGTCATACAGTATATGAGATACTCAGAATAGAAAGGAACTAAAACTCCTTTTGCGTGGAAAGGAGCCAGTTAAGGTGGGTAGGGCATATAGTAAGGACGTCACCAGGACGCCTCCCTAAGGGGGTGTTCCTGGCATGTCCAGCTGGGAGGAGGCCACAGGGCAGACCAAGGACTAGGTAGAGAGATTATATCTCCACACTGGCCTGGGAACACCTCGGGGGCCTCCAATCAGAGTAAGCTGAGGTGGCTGGGAAAAGGGAAGCACGGGGTTTCCTGCTCGAACTGCTACCTCCTTGACCCGATGTCAGATAAGCAGCTGAAGATGAATAGACGGATGGATCATTTCAAAGTGTTTGCACATAAGAAGTGGCAGTTCCAAAAACGAGATTGTTATGAGACTTGGACACTGGTGCACACCCCTGCATGCTGATACTAATGGGGCTGATGAGTAAACATGATATAAACAGCCAGATAAAACAAATTCTCGAACACACAATCTTAGTATGACATAATGCCTTCAGCAAATTCTTAAGTGCCCATTAAACGATTTGAGGGTTGCAATTTGAATCCATTTGTAGCATGGATTTCCAATCAAGCAGTTCGGCAGGGACTTGAGCAAGCACAAGACAGTCAAGCTACAGAGTTATAGTTTCATCTTTATTGATTTAACATGCCTGTCGTTTTACTCACTCACTCATTGTCGATACTGCTTTATCATGTGTACAGGAGACTTAGGGCGCGAGGAGGGGTCCACCCTGAACGGGGTGCTGAACCATCCCAGGGCTCACACACATACAGTATACTGTACACACACTCATTCACACATTACGAGTCATTTGGGAACGCATAATGTACATTTCTTTAGAGGGTTGGAGGAAAATGGAGGACATGGAGGAAACCCACCAAGCACAGTGAAAACATGGGATGGGACTCGAACCCGGACCCTTTAAGCCACAATGCTTCCAGCCTGGCGTTTTGAGTGACAGATAATAAACAGATACACTACGTATATTAAAACAACCTGGGCTGCACTGTGCAACAACAAAGAGAGGGACAGGACATGTGGCATCTGACTGATCCAGCTCTGATGCTAGCAGCAGTGTCTTCCTCATGTGATCTCACTGCACATATGAAACTCCGCTGCATCCACAACTTCTGCAGTGAAACTGAACACGAATACCTTTAAAGTTAATGGAGACTCATTCCAGCTGATCATTGGATACTTACTCTGCGTATCCCGTTGCCCATGGTAACCTCTTCGTCTCTTTGATGATGAGGATGGGTCGCGCCACATGATCAGCCGAGCACTCCACCTCGTCCGGTGACAGTCCCAGAAACTCTGGCCTCACGTACGGGAACTTCAGCGGCAAATCCGCGGCGCTCGCTCGCTCTCCGCTGCTGCTGCTGCTGCTGCCTGAGCCGGACATAAAGCCGCCCACCAGACTGGCCACGGCCGACCTGACCCTGCTGAGCATGCTGCTGAACCTCCCCGCGCCACTCCGCGTTCCTCCCGAGGTCCACCCCACAGCGACCACGACCCCGCGAGGCGTTCACAGCGGAAACGACCAGACAAAACCATACAGAGTGACACTACTTCAAGTATCCATGCAGGCTGTCACTGTCTCCGCTGAGGCTGTCACAATAAACGCGGAACTGCCGTTTTGGATTATCTGTCATGTGACCGAGAGCGAGCTGAACTAAGGCTCACCAACCACTATGCATCAGTGTGCGCCCGAAACCACGCCCACGGCATACTCTCACTCGCTCTGATTGGTCGAGGCACATGCCAGTTTATTAGCATTGCGGAAGACGCTAACATTTCACAGTTCAGCCACCACTTTCTTACCATCGCACACTGCACCTTCCACTCTGACACTGCACATTGCAAATGTCACACTCCCAGAAACATGTCAAGGTCTTATTTTTACACGTGTCACTTCTTAACATTGTGCATTACACATGCCGCTCTAACAGAAATATGCCAAGGTCTTAATTTTACACGTCATTTCTTTTCTTTGTCCACTTTCACATGCCACACTAACATGGACACATGTCATGATAATAATACAACAGACTGCAAATGTCACTTCTTTACATCGTGCATTGCACATGCCACTCTGAGCGAAACATGCCAGGGTCTTAATTTTACACGTCACTTTTTTACATTGTAGAAGGGGTAGCTCAGTGGTTAAGGCATTGGACTACGGTTCGGAAGATCCCAGGTTCAAACCCCACAACCACCAAGTTGCCACTGTTGGGCCCTTGAGCAAGGCCCTTAACCCTCAACTGCTCAGATGTGTAATGAGATAAAAATGTAAGTCGCTCTGGATAAGAGCGTCTGCCAAATGCCTAAATGTAATGTAAAATGACATTGTGCATCGCACCTGCCACTCTAACAGAAACATACCAAGATCTTAATTTTACACATTACATTGTGCACATGCCGCTCTAACAGAAACATGCCAAGGTCTTAATTTTACATTTTACTTCTTAACATTGTGCATTACACATGCCGCTCTAACAGCCACTGCTTGCCAGATGCCACTGCTTTACATTGTGCACATGCCACTCTGAGAGAAACATGCCAAGGTCTTAATTTCACACATCACTTCTTTACATTGTGCATTGCACATGCCACTTGAAGAGAAACATCCCAGGGTCTTAATATTACAGATTGGACATTTCACTTTTTTACATTGTGCATTGAACATGCCACTCTAACAGAAACATGCCAAGGTCTTAATTTTACTCATGCCACTTCTTTACATTGTGCATTAAATATGCCACTCTAACAAAAACATGCCAGGATCTTAATATTTAGGACTGTACTGTAATGTCACTTCTTAACATTGTGCTTTGCACATGCCATTTTATCATAGATACATGCCACCGTATTAATACTATAAACCGCACATGACACTTCTTTACATTGTACATTTGGACATGCCACACTCAGACCTGTAAGACCTGTGGAAAGACCTCCGGTCAACATTCACACCCGCATTTACACACTACATACAATTTTGTACACTAATTAGCCTGATCTGCATAGCTTAGGACCATTTGAGGAAACGGGAGCACCCGGAAAGAAAACAAAACAAGACAAGGAGAATATGCAAACTCCATGCATACAGATCCTGAGGTGGGAATCGAACCCAGACCCTGGAAATGCACATGTCACTTTCTTTACATTGTGCCAAAAGCACAGTTCATATACCAGCTTTATACATTATGCATTGCACATGCCATTTTTTCAACCTTGCACACTGCTCACATTACATTGCATTCTCATTCTCGAGCGAAGATGGAGAAAAAGTAAATTAGAAGTTTTTCGAATTGCGTATGTGCAGCTATAGACAGGCTCTAAAAACTGCTAGGACCGAGCATCTTAGCCAACTGATAGCAAGAAACCAAAAGTATCCCAAGTTCTTATTTAGTACAGTAGCCCGTCTAACAAAACCTAAGATGCCTGCAGAGAGTACTCCACAACATTTTAGTAGTGAAGATTTTATGGACTTCTTTAATGAAAAAATCTATAGCATAAGGAAGAAAATAACGGAAGTTCAACCTCTAATAGCATCTCATGATCTAGTTCAGCCTAGAGCTTCACATTTAGTTTTTTAGTGCTTTACAGGTGTAGAACAGGAAGAGCTTTATAAACTTATCACCTCAGCTAATTCAACAACGTGCCTGTTAGACCCAATTCCATCCAGATTTTTGAAAGAAGTGATGCATACGGTTGGAGAGCCACTTTTAAACATTATTAATTCTTAATTATATCTAGGTCACGTCCCTAAACCTTTCAAGCTGGCTTTATTAAGCCGCTTCTTAAAAAATCTCATTTGGACGCAAATGAAATTATAGACCGATTGCAAACCTCCCCTTTATATCAAAAATATTAGAAAAAGTAGTATCAGCTCAAATATGCACATTTTTGCAGGAAAACAACATCCTTGAAGAATTTCAATCAGGTTTCAGGCCTCATCATAGTACAGAAACTGCACTAGTTAAGATTGCAAACGACTTGTTTTTAGCTTCGGACCAAGGGTGTACCTCAATTCTAGTCTTGCTTGATCTTAGTGTTGCATTCGACACTATAGATCATAATATTTTCATAGATCACTTACAAAATCACATAGGTATTCAGGGACAGGCATTAAAATGGTTTAGATCATACCTGTCTGATCGATACCATTTTGTAGATCTAAATGGAGAACTGTCTGGTGTAATGCCAGTGAAATATGGGGTCCCACAAGGGTCAGTTTTAGGACATCTGCTGTTCTCAATATACATGCTTCCCTTGGGTAACATCATTAGAAGACATGGGATTAGTTTCCATTGTTATGCTGATGATACCAAATTATATATCTCAACAAAACCAGACGAACTACCTAAATTGTCTAGATTAACTGAGTGTGTCCAGGACATAAAAGATTGGATGACCAATAACTTTCTTTTACTAAACTCAGACAAGACAGAGATATTACTCATCGGCCCAAAAAACAGCACACAACAGCTTTCACAATTCAGCCTGCGTTTAGAAGGATGTACTATTACTACTAGCTCAACAGTAAAAGACCTGGGCGTAATATTAGACAGTAACTTGTCCTTTGAAAATCATATTTCCAATATCACAAAAACAGCCTATTTCCATCTTAGAAATATTGCCAAACTTAGGAGTATCCTATCCGTATCTGATGCAGAAAAGCTAGTTCATGCATTCATGACCTCCAGACTGGACTATTGTAATGCATTTCCAGGTGGTTGTCCTGAATCCTCAATAAACAAGCTTCAGTTAGTCAGAAAATGCAGCCGCCAGGGTTCTCACTAGATCCAGAAAATATGATCATATAACCCCAATAATACCATCCCTGCACTGGCTACCTGTTCAGTTTAGAATTAATTACAAAATAGTATTACTTACACACAAAGCTTTAAATGGTTTAGCTCCCACATACCTAACCAGTCTTCTGAAACGCTATAATCCACCACGTTCCTTAAGATCACAAAACTCTGGACTTCTTGTAATTCCCAGAATTTCAAAATCTACAAAAGGGGGTAGGGCTTCTTCATATTTAGCTCCAAAGCTTTGGAATAGCCTTCCAGACAGTGTTCGGGGCTCAGACACAGTTTCCCAGTTTAAAACTAGACTCAAGACGCATCTCTTTAATCTGGCAAACACGTAACTCATCCCATAACTTCATACTCCAGTACACCTATCCTGAATGGCAACTACGCTAATTCTCTCCATCTGTTCTGTACTTTTCTACCCATCCCGAGGCATCTGGAGATTGTACCAGCTTCAGAAGACAAAGGCCACCCCTGCGAGGATCCCGAGGCATCCAGAGAAGAACCAGCTCCAGCTGGATTCTGCCTTATTATGGTTGGAGCTACACATCCTGCTCCTGTGCTCCCAGTGACCCAGACCCCATATGCCCTGTTAATGTTAATTTAAATAATTTCTGTTATATTATACTTACTTTCAGCTGCATAACACACATGGTGTTATATCATCCCTATCTGTTATCACCCAGATAAGGATGGGTTCCCTGTTGAGTCTGGTTCCTCTCAAGGTTTCTTCCTATTACCATCTCAGGGAGTTATTTTTTGCCACTGTCGCCGTCACCCTTGGCTTGCTCATCAGAGAAATTTTATTCATTCATCTCGTTATTATCTAGACGCATTTTTCTCACACATACACAATTTATTATTATTTTATTTTATATATATTGTTGCGTTTTTACGCCGGAAAGAATGCTGGAGAGACGAGTGAGCTTCTTTGCTGCCCAATGCAATGGCTGGGAGTACTTTATTAGCACACAGCAGGTATGGCATGAGCAGCACCTTCACTCAGGAGCCTACATCCAATTCAGCGTCAGCCTGAACTGAAGCACATTTCACACGTCACACACCTCAACACACACACAACAGGGCCGAAGTCACTAACCCAAACACCTTTCCCCATTATGGTGAACACACCGACATCCCCGCAAGGCATGCTGGTCGTCAGCCGCCGCCCCGCCCACGCCACACTGCCCCCACCCGAGCTGTGACCGTCCCCGGTCACCACGACGAACTTTGTTTCGGAGGCGTGGAGGCGGTCGGCGCTGGCGGTGGGAACGCCGGCGTCCTTTGGCAGGTGAGGGATAAACGCGAACATAGTCCTGAGGCGGTCCGGCCTCCACAGAGTTCAATGTTTTATCGGCGTGCGGCTGGTAAGGCGCAAGACGGTCCCGGTGGAGCAAAACTCGTACCCGCCCCGCCAACCGCACCCGGTAGATGACATCGGAGAGCCGAGCTATTACCGCACAGGGGCCCACCCAGTGAGACACACGCCCGGCCGAGAGCCCCCTCCTTCTCCTTCCGGAGGAACACACCCACACCTGCTCGCCAGCAGCAAAATCTCGCCCCTGGCTGTGAGTGTCCACGCCCATCCGCTCCATAGGTGCCCCCACCCGAAAGTCTTGCAGCGGTGCCCGCGAGCGCTGGGTGGGGCCCTTCTGCCTGGCGATGAGCGGTTCACAGTGCAGCTGTGAGACCGGCGAAACGACTGCGGGTGACGCAGTAACTCGGCTGCACGCTGGCTCGGACGGCTGATCACCGCTGGAGAGCCTGGAGGACTGCATGGGGGAAATGTTCGGCGTCGAGGGTTCTACGTCGTCACGGCGCTCCACTCGCTCGCAGCACCGAGGGTTTCCCGCTCGGTCTGCTACCGGAAGTTCCGCCCCCCGAGTGTGTGCTGCTAACCTGTCCGGCTGTGGCTTGGGTCCGAGCAACCTGGCTACCCCGAAGTTACCACGCAGAGTTCCGCCAGACAAGTTCAGCACCGCACCCCATCTCTCCAAAATGTCCAACCCCAAAACGCAGTCCTCCTCGACATTCCCCACTAAGAACTCGTGTGTATAAGTTCGGCCACCCACCTGGACTCGCGCTGTGCGACACGCCCGTACCTTGACGCAGCCCCCAGCAACGGTGCGGATGCTGAAGGCAGGATCAGGCCGTCGGCGAACACGCTTGCTTTGCCCCAGTACTCCAGAGCGCAGCAGCGAAACAGTGGAGCCGGTGTCCACGAGCGCCCGCAGTAAGATGTACCGCCGATATGGGCTCAGCGCGCTCGGCCTCGCGCAGCGGCAGGTCGCTTTGTCGGCTAACGGCGCACAGGGCTGTATCTTGCTCCGGCGCTTGCGCAGCGCCAGCCTCCGCCCCGAGATCCAGCGCCGGGATTTTCTTCTTCCCGCTCCGCGTTGGCTGACGTGGTGTGCTGGCGCTAGCTCCGTCAGGAAAACGATTCTTCTGCGCGAGTAGTCGCTTCGCTACTCGGCGGCCTGCTTGGATTTTCTGAAGGTCCTCCGTTGTGCGCTCGAACCCGTTACTCTCCATCCCACTTCTGACACCAATGTAGCGTTTTTACACCGGAAAGAATACTGGAGAGACGAGTGAGCTTATTTGCTGCCCAATGCAATGGCTGGGAGTACTTTATTTAAGCACACAGCATGTAAGGCATGAGCAGCACCTTCACTCAGGAGCCTATATCTGGAGCAGATTTCACACGTCACACACCTCAACACACACACAACAGGGCCGAAGTCACTAACCCAAACACCTTTCCCCATTATGGTGAACACACCGACATCCCCGCAAGGCATGCTGGTCGTCAGCCGCCGCCCCGCCCACGCCACAATATATTATTTATTTATTTTTTATTTTTTAATGAATTTTTGAATTTTTTTTTTGAATGAGACAATGACCATTGTTAAAAGCGCTATATAAATAAAATTGAATTGATTTGAATTGTACATTTCATGCCACCTTAACACTGCACACTGAACATGCTTCTTTAACATTGCTCTTTGATCATTGCAGATACTGTACTCTACCAATGCACATGCCCATGCATCCATTAGGTAATAGCATGATGTGAGGACAACAAGCTGAAACTCAAAACAAGACGTTATATGATATATTCATATCAGCGGAGCTGTTGTTGAGCCTGTAGCCAGATTTATGTTCCTTGGAGGTTACATCTCTGTGGAATGCACCTGGTGTGGTATGGCAACTGCACCACAACAGATCAGAATAAACCCTGCAAAGTATGGTGAAATCCATCCAACGGATCACTTCTGCTCAGCTACCCACGATGGAGGAAATTTACAAAAAACACTGACTGCAGAGGAAGAGAGTTATCTTTAATAATGGCTCTTGTCCTTTGCAGTCAGTGGTTTTTGTTAAGGCAGTACATGTGCCTAGGAGCCTTAAATCTTTTCCCCAATTTTGCACCTCACGTACATACAGTAAGATACTTACACACCTGTTTATATTACCTGCATAACAATCTGATCCAATCTAATCTAATCTAATCTAATCTAATTTTAATCATTTTAGTATGCTTTATTGCACTACAACGCAGTACTTTGGTTTGGGGTTGAGAGCTAGATTATTGTCTTTTAAGATAAGATAAGATAAGATAAGAAGATAAGATAAGATAAGATAAGATAAGATAAACCTTTATTAGTCCCACAAGTGGGAAATTTGTTTTGCCACGGCAGCAAGTGGACAGTACAAAGTTAAAAATTAAGAAACAACAGAATAAGGTAAAATAAAATAAAAGTAGGGGAAATAAAATAAAATAACAAATACTAACAGTATAAATGTATACTATACAATCTGGCTAACAAATATGGAATTCTGTGTAGTAAAAAACATTTGCATCAATATATATTTAGACTATAAGTAAACACAGTTGAGTAAGTAATATGGTTGTACTCAATGAATATATGTATACATACAGAGAGTGAATGACAGGCATTTACAGTAATATTCTAAATGTTTTAAATTGCACTTTGCCCAGTTATGGTGATTCCCCGAGACAGAAAGAAAAATTGCACATTCCACCATAGTATTGCACATGACTGGAGATATTGCACATCACTATAAAGTTTAAAATGTTCCGTCATAATATTGCACATAACTACAATGGTGTATTTGATGTGTGTGTTTGTTCGTTTGTGCTTTTGCTTGTGCGTATGTGGTCAGGGTCTAAGTTGTACAGTCTGACAGCAGTTGGTAAGAAAGACTTGCGGAATCTATCCTTTCCACATCGTGGGAGCAGCAGCTTGCTCAGTGCTGTCAAATACTGGAAGATGTTATCCAACAGGGATGACAGCTTAGCCACCATTCTCCTGTCACTCACCACCTTCACTGGGTCCAGAGGGCATCCTAGAACAGAGCTGGCCCTCCGAGTCAGCCTGTTCAGTCTCTTTCTGTCCCCAGCAGAGATGCTGCTGCCCCAGCAGACCACACCGTAAAAGATGGCTGATGCCACCACAGAGTCATAAAAGGACTTCAGAAGTGGGCCCTGTGCTCCAAAAGACCTGAGCCTTGCCAGGAGGTAGAGCCTGCTCTGCCCTTTTTTGTAGAGTGCATTTGAATTGTGAGTCCAGTCCAGTTTATTGTTCAGATGAACACCAAGGTACCTATAACTCTCCACAGACTCAATGACCATGCCTTGGATGTTCAGTGGTTGTAGTGGAGGATGTTTGTGCCTGCGGAAGTCTACCACCAGCTCTTTGGTTTTTCCAGTGTTGATCTGGAGGTAGTTCCTTTGGCACCAGTCCACAAAGTCCTTGTTAAGTTCCCTGTACTCCTTGTCATCCCCTTCAGTGATGAGGCCGACTATTGCAGAGTCATCGGAGAACTTCTGCAGGAAGCAGTTGGTGGAGTTGTGAGTGAAGTCTGCAGTGTATATGGTGAAGAGGAATGGGGCCAGAACCGTTCCCTGTGGAGCCCCCGTACTGCAGACCACCATGTCCGACACACAGCCCTGAAATCTCACGTACTGTGGTCGGTTAGTGAGGTAGTCCAATATCCATATTGTGAGGTGATGATTCAATCCTGTGTACTCCAGCTTGTCCCTCAAGATTGTTGGAAGGATGGTGTTGAAAGCACTGAAGAAATCAAAGGTCATGATTCCTTTGTGCTCCCAGCAGTCTCGAGGTGAGAGAGGGAACGATGCAGTAAGTGAATGATGGCATCCTCTACTCCAGTGCCAGGCTGGTAAGCAAACTGAAGTGGGTCCAGTGATGAGCTCACCAGGGGCCGAAGCTGAGCCAGGACCAGTCCAGGGTCTTCATCAAATGGGATGTTAGAGTAAATGAGCTCCATCACCCCACACAGTTGATCTGCACAGGACCTGACAACTCTTGAGCTTATGCCGTCTGGACCTGCAGCCTTCCTGGCTTTGATCCTCCTAAGTTCCCTCCTGACCTGAATGGTTGAGAGAGACAGACTGGAGCTGTGTTTTGGATGTATACTGGATGCTGTGGTTGGGGGTGGGGAAAACTGAGCAGAATGTGTAGAGGAGGTGTAAAGTGATCCTTGGGTCAGAGGTGGAACAGCAGCAGTGGCGGTGGGAGTGTCTGCAGCCAATGTTAAAGACCTCCTAGAAGAATCAAACCTGTTAAAGAAGTGATTCAGTTCATTTTACATTTAGCAGGCACTCTTATCCAGAGCGACTTACATTTTTCTCATTATACATCTGAGCAGTTGAGGGTTAAGGGCCTTGCTCAAGGGCCCAACAGTGGCAACTTGTGGGGTTTGAACCTGAGATCTTCCAAACCATAGTCCAATGCCTTATCCACTGAGCTACCCCTGAGATGATTCTAAGGCCTCTCCAGACTTCACTAATATTGTTCCTAGGACATAAATATGGGGTGTGAACATGATTGCATCATCATGTGTTTTGTGAAACAGCACATCTTTTTTAGACATAATAATATATAATAAGCAATCGACATTGACTGTATAGGCTACAGTTATAAAATGCCTAATGAAAATGGATATTGTTGTTTTTACTATTGTTTTATGTGTTTTTTTTTGTTAATAGCTGGTTTGCATTGACTTCATTATTTTAAATTACATAATGGTGAGATAACAATGGACTATTGTATTTTTACAGTTGCAATGTCAAGTGTTATTCTACAATATGTATTTAGAAAGAAATTCTTTGTGGAATCCTAGTATGCCTGCTGAAATGCAATCTAGTTTGGCCTGATCAGATAAAAGCCCAAACACAAGCCAAGCTGGTCATACTGGTGGATCACCTTTTCTACCATGTAAACTTCCTCATTGCTAGACTATTCACTCACTCACTCACTCACTCACTCACTTATCGTCTATACTGCTGTATCCTGTATACAGTTTCGCAGAGGCCTGTAGCCTATCCCAGGAGACCTTGGATGAGGACACATATACACACACACTTATACACACACTACAGGCAATTTGGGGGAAGTCAAATAGCTTAATCATGCATGTTTTTAGACTGTGGAAGGAAACCGGAGTATCTGGAGGAAACCAGCAAGCACAGGGAGAACATGCAAACTCCATGCAGACAAAGGCGGAAATCGAACCTGGCCGGGAATCAAAACAAAAATTATTAAATATACAAGACCTAGGAAGTGTTATTCAGTAAGGGGCAGTCAACAAATCAACACTTTTCCCCCTAATTATTATAATTCTCACACAGAAGCAGTAACAGTTATTTTACTGAAGGTTCTTTATTACACACACACACACACACACACACACACACACACAAATAAAAAAATAAGAATATGTTGATGGTTTGAGCACAACCTAGTCAGTCACATTTGCATCTTCGGTTGGCTATGGACAATTCCAGGAATGCCTTTGAAGTAATTATTATTAATAAACTATAATTATAACATATAAATTGTAATCTGCAGTTTTAAACCTTTGTGTCCTTCTCAGCAATTTTATGCATTTTTTGTTAAATGTCTGAAGTCTATTCAATTTTAGTCACTTAATTTAGGAGCGTATGCTCTCTTTTGGATGTAAATTATTAATTTTTTTGCACAAATATAATTTAAAGACCAGTGTAGGGTGTAATGCGTTACAAAGTAACGCGTTAGAGTACTTGGATTACTTTTTTGATGTAACAAATAATCTAACACATTAAGTCTGCCATTTAAGTACTTAGTTATTTAGTTATAAAAAAAAAATGTAATCTGTTATTCAAAGAATTTATGTAATCCGCGAGCCAGACAGCAGTCATTTCCAATCCGTTAATGTGTGTGCGTGTGAAAGTCGTCCTACAAGCTCCGCCCCCGTCCCCTCTGCTATTCCTGCTGTTTTACCCCTATCTCATCTATGCGGTTTGATTATGCAAGGACCGACACGTGGAAAGATGGAAACCTAATCTGAGCTGAAAACTCGCTGTGTATCACATACCATACTTGCGGCCACCGCGCGAAACCCCGTAGGTGAGATAGGGGTATTAGTGGTTAACAGATTATGGGCCAAACTTCTCTGAGTTATGATGGTAGAATAATTATAAAGGTCTTGACTAAAACAATATGAGGAATCACAAAGGAGTTTTCATTTTCTGCAATGGAAAAGTTCTAGAACCTGTTACTTTTATCAGAAAGTAAAGTAACTGATTACTTTTTAAGGACTGTAACTTTGTAACGTAATTAATTACTTTAAAAACACTGTTAGACATCATGTATTAATCATGATCATAAAATAAATAGAAATTTAAGATTATCTCCACCTTGTTTGAAGGGATGCACTGCAATATTAGAAAGAGTTTTACTTTACATACAGTATGTACAGTACAGTAGCAGCAGAAACAAAAAGCTAATACAGTCAAATTATGTTTCTTTTGTTTGACTCATTTTGAAACAACTCAGCAATATTTTATATCACATCCAGTAGGTGGAGTCCTTTACCAATTATCAGCAAACATTTAAGTTTCACCGGCATAACTGAAGCTGCTGAATACACCAAGAAACGGACAATGAACAATTAAAAAAGGTAACAAAAGCACAGAGTGTATGATAAAAAACTACAGCATGACTCAGCATCATGACTTTCACAGTATTTTCAACGTAGCACAATAGAGCAGTCACATAATTTGGCTACCCTTTTCCTGGTAGCTGCTGGAATATTTAAAGGAAGTCCTTTAATAAATACAGCCCAGTGAATAAGTTAATAGGATTCAGGATGCTTCATGGACATCTCATCTACACAGCATAAAAAAAATCTCCAGGAAAAAATAAATCCTCCCACTTATTTCACCAGTGTTAGACCTGACTCATCGTTACACAAGCTAGTTACAGTAAAGGCATTTATTTTGTGCTTCTTCTTTTAGGAGAATTTACAAGCAGCAGGCTTTTCACAGATGTGTAGCAATCTGTCATCTGGTTCTAACCCCCCCTTTTTTTTTTTAAAGAACATTATAAGACAGGTGAACATTAAGACGGGTAATAATCTAGTGTACATTAACAACTCTAATTGGCCCAAGTGACCCACTTCTGCTGAAACACTATAAAATTAATGATATTTTTGCTTAATCATGTATGTCATGCTCAAGTTTCAAAATCATGATAGTCTTTTAAAACCAAACTATTGTCCTCTACAGTACTGTAATGCAGTATTTTAATAGCTACACACTTAAGCAGCCTTGTCTTGACTATGTACAATGCATAAAATAGATCTGAAATTATTATAGTAACTTTCATGATTTGTGATTTGTAACTGTTCTATTTATTTGACAAATGTTTAGTGATTGAATGTGTATTTACTCAGATCATTTAATTGTGTTCTGCATTATGAGTCACTGTGACCTTTGGCTTGAAAAAGGGATCTACAAAAACATAACTTGAGGAACAGAGACACATTTCCTTTTTTTTTTTCCAGTCCAATGTTCGTAATTTAATAGCGACCTTCGCAATTCACATGAATTGTCAGTAAACATTATTCAGCTTTTATAAATATATTGTGCCATAGATGATTAGTAAGTTTCTTTTCATCACTGCATTACATAATTATCATCTGATAAAAATCAAACAAAAGGCCAGTCTTAAATCGAATTATACAAATGTGTAAATAGTCTATCATCAAAGACTCGCATTACTCAAGCACTGTAGATAAAAATTGTGTTTTTTCAGTAATAATGTAGTAATTACTCAAATTTTCTCATTGTGAACACAAATGTACAATTAGTAATTCTATAACGTATGTTATATAATTATTGTTATCTTATTAGTGAAATATTGCCCAGAACAGAAATTTGTACAGCAACACGAATGACTCAATTCTCTGTAATGTATCTGTGGTGCACTGTCATCTGAGTTGTATATAAACGTGACCTTAATATTAACAATTCAAAGAAACAATGGTGATTTATTTTTAGAATATACACTGAATTTATTGGTGAGAATGTAACAAAACGCAGTCAGTGTGGCATGATGGTGCCGTGGATAGTGTAACCACTGCCTTATAGCACCTGCTCTCCTATTTTAAACTTGAACTCGGCCAATTAGGTCACTAAAGATAAAAAAAAAATCCACAATGTGAAAATTATAATAATATGAAATCTGTCCACATTGATCCAAAAACAAATGTCTGCCCTATGAATAAGTTTCTATTAGCACTTTCTTAGAGTTAAACTGGCAGAATAAACAACTGATTTGTTTTTCTATGGTACTCTATCTCTGTAAAAGGAGGGAAATGGATACAGTTCTGCGTGACCTTTTGATGAGTCTGATTGATGGCATGTGTTTAAACTTTCACTGCACACAAATTCAGCCTGTACATCATGTACCTATTTTGAATTAGTGGCCATCTTTCCCATTATCAAATGCACCTAAGAATGCTTTGTAGTAGAACAAAGCTAAAATAGAAAGAGTACAATAAAGAGATAGAAAGGAGTACAATAAGTTGGGACAGAGACATAACCCTTTTTAAAAAAATATTATTTAGCAAGTACTTCGTGACGAAGGATTCAGTTATCATTTGAACTTATAATTGTTTTTATATAATCTGGGGGACAGATTCTGGGGGAAAGTTTTGACCCTTTTATCTTGAGGTATGATCGATTAAGTTAAATCATAAAAGCGGTTTTTAGGAATCATTTTGCAGCAAAACTGATAACCACCTTCAGTTAGGTAGTAGATGGAAATTTTTTTGTTTTTTCCAGCAAGCATCAATGCATTAGACCTTATGCAGACGAACTGAAAGAACTATCGGTAATATGATGATTGTTTTGTTGCATCAAATTGTTTTTAATGTTAACATATTACAAACGTCAGTTCCTCTGCAGTACAAATGACTGCAAGTATTTGCAACCCTCATGACATCTGGGTGAGCAAAAGAAAACAAAAAAAGTAACATGTAAGGAAAATTTAACAGTTTAACAGTAAATTTTTACGTTGTATGTACAAATATGTAGAAAATGAAACTCAGGCAATCTGAAACATTTACAGGAAAAAAAAAACCTTTTTCTTCTTTTAGCACTCGAATGTAGTTTCAGTAACGTTACCACTTCCCTATGCACTTGAACCAAACGCTGTTATGACATTCACCTTCAGTTTATTATTATTATTATTATTATTATTATTATTATTATTATTATTATTATTATTATTTTAACACCACTCGGGTCAGACTAAAATTGGATAATCATGATCAACACATTATGTCTGGTTAGAGCTTCCTCCAATCTGCTTACCTTTTTCCCTTACCAATGTTCCTTTACACAACATAGCCCTATTTGTGGCTTGAAGGATGAATAGAACAAAAACTTTTCCCATTAAACTGCTTGTTTGGGCAGATTTTTTCCTCATTGCCTTGTTTTAGTATGTACATGCCTAAGCACTGTGCTGAGGTTTAGTACTGTAGTATGACTCTTTTAATGTGAGTAATGGTACACCCTAGTAAATAATAGTATTTTCCTCCTCAGTAGTTTCACACTCGGCAGACCATAAATGGTCATAGGACAGTATTTGTTTGGGTGCCCCCTAGTGGTTGCTAACCTAATTAGTTAGAGCTGGCTCTACAGTATAAAGGAATAGACAGAGATAGTGTAGAGGACAGGGATTAAGACGAAGCATGAGAAGTAGAGAAACTGAAATCAAGGTAGAAGTTTAAAAGTGAAACCAACAAGTGAAAGTGTGAAAAAAATATATTTTGAGAGGAAAGAGGAGTATAGAGTGACAAGGAGATTAAAGAGAGTGTGTCTGCATAGAGGAGGGAGAAGGAAAAAAAGGGACAGAGATAGAAATACTATAAGTGGTTAAAGGAGAGAGACATGGAGAAAAATAGATTTTTAGAAGTGTTAAAGAAAGAAGATAGAAAATAAAGATAGAAAAAAAATTTGAACAGAGTAGACTATGTATAATTAGAGGAAGGAGAGAGAGAGAAAGAGAGAGAGAGAGAGAGAGAGAGAGAGAGAGAGAGAGACCCGCCCACATGGCCATATATTATAAGCTCTGATCACCTTCACTTTAAAATGTAATGGCTGTCAAGCCTCAGAAGGAAACACAGATCAGAGATCAGAGCAGCAGACTTTCTTTACAAGCAGGCTTAATCTGCCCTGACTCTATCATTTGGGTTCTCTACCATTAGCACCCCCAGCCTTTTCGCCCCTCATCCAGCTCCAGTCTTCTCACCGAAGATGAAGAGTGTGTTGCTGTTACTGCTGGCTTTCTGCACTTCAAGACTGCAGGGAGAACGAATAGAAACAATTAAGCAATGTGAATCCCATTGCTCAAAGGTATGTAACTGGAAGTGTTTTGATTCAACTGAACAATATTCTGGCAATATATTAGTGATTGTGTAGGATAAGTCGTAACAAGTCATGATGATGTGGGTGATGTGTCTTTCATGCCAAAATTCTAGTGATTTACTAGTTGTTAGAAAAGTTATAGTTGTAAAAAAAAATTCACATATTTTTATTGTTTAATGTTTTTTGTTGTGGTAAAATATTTTACATTGAAAGTGAAATAAAACATGACTCATTTTAATGATCGGGATTATATTGAATAATTGCCACTTGAGTGGTCCAATCAACCCTGGTTATGCAATTAAAAGAGAAGATCAACTAAAATACGTTGATCATTGACTAAGAAGAGCATTTAAGTTCCCAATAAAATAAGAATGCATTATAATGGTTACTAATGTAAATGATACTCACCTGTAACTACTTGCATCCTTATATGGTATTCAATCTTTTTTTCCCCCAAGTCATCTTTTGATTATGACGTACATGTAAACGTAAGCTGTGTGTACAGGTTCCCCGTAGTAACCAAACTTCAATAAAAAGCTCTTTGATGATGGTTTAAATAAACCACTGATGTAAATCAGCTTAAGTATTATCTCTACAGGAAACCAGAATGATTTTAGTCAGTCATGTCATCAGGTGTAGGTGAGATTCTCTTGTAATGGTAGACAGATCTACAGCACGTGCACACACACACACACACACACACACACACACACACACACACACACACACATTATGAAAGTGTTTCCTCTTCCGTTTCCAGTCTTAGCCTCTCACCAATAAATATGTACACAACAACAGCATTTATTCTTTTTTTTCCTTTATACAATTATAACAAGAAAAAGATATGACTTAAGCTGATAACATGTACGTCTGTATGGAAATAAAGCCTATGAGCAGTTTTTGTATGAAAAATTACTGCCATTCTCCTTAAGGAATGATATAGCTTAGTTCCAGGAATATTACAAATGTCCAGTAAGGACTTTATTGATGAAGGTGCATATATTTAGCTCTAACTTCATGTGAGGTGTGAACAACCAGGATGTTGGCCTCTCTGGGCAAACCCCTACTACCTCACTGCTTCCTCTTGCCAGCACTATTGTGACCAAATCTAATCAGTCTTATTGTAGCTCTATGTATCATTTGGTTATACTGTGTATCAGATAGCCTGACATTGAACCATATTTTGGGCTTCTTTGTTCACAGGGACTCCATTGCAAAGCGAAGCCTTATTGTAAGTAATGCCCCTTTTCTTTATCTTTTTTTTTCCTTTTTTTTTGGCCCACACACTTCCATGAAACCGTGACAGATAATATCTGAGAAATCAAACTTATGCAGGTGGTCCTCTTAACAAACCTCAGACCTCTTACTTTAAAGATCTCTTATCGCATCGGGTGACTAATACTTTCCATCTCAGTTGTGTTTTGGCTTGTCACTTTTAAGTAGCATGTGAAACACTCGCTGAAGTCATTGCTTTTGATCTTATAAAAAAAAAAAAAAAAAAAAAAAAAACAGAAATGTTGTTGCTACAACATTTCAGCCTACTGAAACCCTCACTTTATCCTGTAGTGTGAAATTGTAAAGCTTGCTGCTTGGGAAATATGTGCCATGTGCTTGACTGGATCTGTGTCATATGATTACAGTAACATTTGAGCAATGCAAAAAACGTCCAGACAGCCTGACTGGAGACGTGTTTAGGAACACAAGCATCTCCACAGTGATGAGGTGTGAAGGTGTTCGGCGGTGTTCACTTCACCTCCGAGTCAACACTCATCTACAGCTAAAGAGTAGGTCTAATCTTTAAATCAATAACCTTGTGATCTATTTGCAAGCTAAATTAGTTAGTTTTAAATTAACCCTGAGGGTTAATTTAGCACCAGTCATTGTAGTGCAGGATGGTTAGACACAGCTCTGATGTTTCCGGCTGCATTATTAGTCATGATCCTACTATGCTCAAGTGACTCATATCAGGACAAATTCCTCTTATTGTAATAACTGTGATGTCCTTACAAATTTTCTGGTACTACCTTTGTCTTCTATATCCACATAATTAGTGTCTATTTTAAAGAAAAAATGCTTTGAGTAATTGACAGTAAGCCACTTCCTCTCTTCCAGAACATATTCATGGCATCTACATGTGTACAGTCAGTGCAGAGATGATGGAACACTGCAGGATTGTGACCTTTTCACGCGTGCATAAAGAAAAAGTGGTGAACCATCAGGTATAATCATCATCATCATTATAATTATTATTATTATTATTATTATTATTATTAGTAGTAGTAGTAGTATTATCTGCATTTTAAAAATAGCAACAGTTTTTCATGTGCAATTTCTGTGCAATTATAATTGTGCCAGTCTGTTAGTTAATCTCTTCCAGATTTAGTAGGTATGCTTGTCACTCCTAGAGACTTCTAGGAATGGATGACTAATTGGTTTTGTGTAACTTTCTATGGCAGGTGAATATTCAGGACGATTTTCTGGAGGTAGGAATAGGGCAGGAGATTTACGTAACCCTTCAAACTTGGCCGAAATTCTGTGATGTGGCTTATTCCAGAGCATACCAAGTTCCAGGTATGGGGTGGGGTGCAGTTTCATATTTCATTATTAGTAATACAAAAGACAAAGTATTTTCTTTTTGTTTTAAAATGTCATGATGCCACATTTAGCAACACTCTAGATGTTTTCCTTGACACCTATCAAAACAAGAGGTTACTTCTTTTTTCATATCTTTACCAGATTGCAGCAACAAAGACCTACAAGGAAACATCCCAGAATGCACAAGTAAGGTTAAGATTATTATTTAAAATTTCATAACAAACTCCAGAAATGTAGCCTAGGTAAAAAAAAATATATAAAAAAAAAGGAAAAGTAATGATGTAAAGATGTAAATATGGTGTTATGGAAAATCTTGGTATTCTTGGCAGCTGGCAGGATTGACTATGAGGTGGACGCAGAGAAGAAGGAAATCCATATAAGTGTCTCAGACATGCTGGAGGACAGGGACTACAACGTTAGACTCTGCCACAAAGATTACATCTGCACTGGCACTGGAGCTCACAAATTGGTAAATTTGCTTTTCCATTATTTATATGCACACTACTTAATATGATAGTATGAATTTGGTATTGGGGATAGTGACAGCACCATTTCTAGTTGTAAAATCAAACAAATTAGAAACAGCCACCACCACATTCATTGGTTTAATCCAAAGTACTGTACTGTATATAAAATTTGTAATTTGATGACATAAGAATCACTCTTTATACTGCCAAGTGGCTTGTACTTGTGTCAATTGAAAGCATCTAACGACAAAGCTCTGATGCCTTCATGGGGTCCTAAAGGGTCCAACTTGCAAAGATATGCACCAAACAGCCATAGCTTTAACACCACAACACATTAACATTATTAATTATCAATTATATACTAGTAAACTGGCCATAAAATTAGGCATGTTATTTTATATTGTAGTGTTGTATGAAGATTTATGAGATTGTAGTTTTTTTTTAGCTTGACCTACCAATTGTAAAAATGTAGTGAAATATGTTAACAATATAAATAACAGTTAGTGCTGTACAGTAAGTGTCTATAACTTATCAGTGAACAGTATATTAAAGGTATGTTAAATAATAATTACCTACCATTGACCACTTGAAAAGCTTGTAAACTAAATCAGAAAATATTAGGCTTTAACACAACACAATAAAACCCAAAAAAAAAATGCAAATTCATAAGGCAATGGATCAACTGTCAACACTCAATCTGCTACAACATGATACTATGTACAGAAATACTATCTGATGTCGTAGCCGCAGCTCGATTTATTCAGAATGTTGGTGTAAGCCTACTGTTAAATCATAAATGAAGACACAATACTTGTCTCAAAACAAGACAAGGATTTCAGATATTATAGGGTAAATCACCATGCCAGCTTACTTATTTTAAAAATATGTATTACTTAGACCAGTTGTTTGATCTTTTTGATTATTTATAATAAATTGTGATAAATAGTACGCTTGTCATGATTAAGACGTTGCATTTTAAATTAATGTTGATCCAAATCATCCAATCATTACATTCTCAGGAATTTTACTGTATATGGTGTATTTGGTTTAAAACCTAAATACACTCACTACCTGACATGGGGAAGTTTAGATATGCAGAACATATTTTGTAAACGTGTGGGTATTACGATTGGAGAGAGAGAGAGAGAGAGAGAGAGAGCATTGCACACAAAGGGGGACGTACTGTACTCATACATAGGAGAGATGTGCTTTGCCAATCTGGGCCACTGTATGATTGTCAAAGTAATATATACTGGAAAAATATTATTCTAATTCTATTGTTTTTGAGCATTTCCTTACTTATGGCAATAACAGATGTTTTCATGTTTCCCGGCACCTAAAAACCTAAAACATAAACATATATAAATACAAAGGAAATTTTAATCAATTCATATTTTTTAAAAGGGCAATCACATGAAACTTCTTAGTCAACAAACCATATATACAGTACTGTAATTTTGATTGCACGTGGAGGCAGCATTTATAAGACTTGCTAAGTATATTTTTATGGAGTCACACTGAGTGTTGGCACAGTGAACTTAATTCTTTTGTAATTAAGGCAATAAAGTAATAAGCTTTTATGATTTACTGTCTTTGCTGGAAAGATAAATTAGGATAAAAACTTTGTACACATAATATCTTTTTAATTAGTCCTATGTCCTGTGTCCTGTTGCAGTTAAAAAAGGAGAATCCAGTAAAAAATGCCACTTTGAAGTACTCTAAACCATTGCCCTGCTTGTGCATTGAGGTAACAACTGATTAGATGTGTAGATTTTCTTTATTATACATTTTCTCTTTTAATAGCAGAGACAAAATCACTGTGTTGTTTTATTACAGGGCTGGTCTGTCATGACTGATGCTTCTCGAGTTCAAGTCTGTCCTTTTAAAAAACGTACGTGTAAGGACTCGTCTTAAATAATCATCACTATTAAGTTACTATTTGCACAATAAAAAAACAAGCAGCATGTTAAAAACGCTGTTTCTCGTTAGGTATTGAAGAACTCTGGTCTGGAATAAACTTTGACCCTGTGGAAGAGACTCTGTCATGGGAAGCGTCATGCCAAGTTAATGCTGTCATTTCTCTGTGTGAGCTACAGGACCAAGGCATGTGCCAAGACCTTGCCAATTCTTCTCAGAGATATGTCAAAGGCATGGTAAGTTCCAGCATAAAAAGAAGTACATGAATAAAAGCTTCAACAAAAACAAAAGAATAATACCTGATTTTTGTAAACACAAAACCTTTCTCAGGTGACATATTCATCAGTGGATCCACATCCCCGGCTCTGCATGAAGGTAAATATTATTGCATAACCTCTGTGCCTTTGATCAGACAATGCTAATGCCTCTGTGTGTCCTCATGCTTCAGGTTTTATTTCAGACACTCCTTTAGCATGTGAAAATGATGTCTCTATTCAACACTCAGACAATGTGTGCTTTGATGTTTTTTACTTTTTAGTTCACCACAGAGACCAGAGCATGGATAAAGTGCCCGTTTTCCGATGGGAATTTCTCAGGTAATTCATTTCCATTCATGACTATATTAACTTTTGCAAAGCAATCACCGGTATTATTAAGCCTCCATCTTCTACTGAAACATGGAAGTATATGGATGTTACGTAATTGAGGAAAAGTTTCAGACAACAGCTTTCTTAAATATCTTGAAGTGAGAGGATCATGTGCACCCATGGCTTCGGAGACCAAAGGCCAGTCTGTCATTTCTGATTTCACAAAAAAGCCAATGTGGTACAAACTGCCAAAAAAAGTCAATGCTGGTCACAACAGAAGGGAAGCTTAGCACTTAATGCATCCCAGCCTGCCACATATGAGACTTCAGATTTCAGAGTTGTTAATCCAACCTAAAAAATTCCACAGATCTCAGTCTGAGTGAGCATCCACGGGATGAGATGGACTAACAAGTCTGATCCATGGAAGTGTCACCTAGAAACTTACAGAACCCACAGGATGCATGATTAACTTTCCAGTGCCAGATACAGCAGAACCTCATAAGTTTTGTAAAGTCGAGCCCTGATATTTTGTATTTTAATGTTATGGCTGATCAGTGTATGCTCTTTATAAATGGGTCTGGGGATGATGTACTCATCTGTTAGATCTTTCCATTGTCTATTATCTATTCGATGAGATAAATATCTATTACATCTAAACTTAGATTCATTTTTAGGATTTAAAAGAAAAGAGAGAAGTAGAAGTAGATTGCACAATTCTAAACTATTTGTCTTCTAGTATGTTGATTTGTCTTCTAATATGTTGACAATATAAATAACAGTTAGTGCTGTACAGTAAGTGTCTATAACTTATCAGTGAACAGTATATTAAAGTTATGTTAAATAATAATTACATAGACTCTACATAGATTATATTGTTTAAAATAATTTTTTTTAGTTGTTCAACTATCCAACATGCAATCTACAGTGCGCAAATGCGCTTGATGTAAAAAGTTAGAAATTTAATGTATCTTATTCACTTATTCTGGGTGTGTAAATATTCTGTTGGTTCTATTTTTGGCCAAACTATTTTTAAACTATGTCACGTTAATGTTTTGCCTGCTTAGGTTTGCTATATTTCAAAGGCTGTACACATGTTGTGTAACTACTTTACCTTTTTATTCTGTCTCTTTTAGCCTGGGGCCTTGAAGTTTCTGCCGAAGAGGACCAAACACAGCTGCTTGTGACATCCCGGATCAAAGCAAGCCTCTCTTTCAGTGTATGTTCCAAGACTGGGGCCTCTGGGTGTGAGGACATACAAAGCCTCTTAGTTGATGTGGTAAGTTCAACTCTGTCAAAGATAATGGCCTGTTCATTGTAAATAAGCCCTCAGCAACAGTGTCAACTACTGACATTTTGTATATTGGTTGCCAAGGTAGAGCACCACCTCTGGGACTCATTAAATGTGTGTTACTGCAGGTCAATAGGCCATGGAGGTTATACCATAATCCAGTATAATTAAAGTGGATTAAATCTATCTATGATTGTAGGATCCCCATATGCCCCTATACGCAAAAGTTGTTTTTTGAAAACTGCAAAAAGATTTCAGAGTGAGTTGCTGCTAAACACTAGTGCTACAAGAAGTGCATGACAGCATTGTGAAATTTTCAAATGGGAACTATTACTGTATGTGTCAAAAACATGACCTCATACTGAACCTTTCCATACAATGTCTAAACTTTGGCAGTAACCTCTACAATGTTCAGGAAGACGTAAGGCAATTCAGCAAGCTTGAATGTGCAATTCCTTAGTCAAAGATATGAAATGGTAGAAGTATAAGGTTTATTATTTACATACACCAATTAGCCATGAAATGAACACCACAAAACATTAACACATTACCTGGTAAAAGGATTATGGGCACCCAGAGCTCTCTGCGGGGACCAATGGCCAGCTCATCTGGTTCAATCCCACAAAATAGCCAAAAAAGCACAACTCGTCAAAAAACATAAATGCTCGTCATGATAGAAAGTCACCAAAACCCTTAGCGCACTACAGACTGCCGCATATGAGGATTAGCAGACTG
This sequence comes from Clarias gariepinus, assembly GCF_024256425.1. Lineage (NCBI taxonomy): Eukaryota > Metazoa > Chordata > Actinopteri > Siluriformes > Clariidae > Clarias > Clarias gariepinus. The sequence goes on from NC_071111.1 coordinate 16,658,276, forward strand.
AGAGTTCAAGGTTGTCGATCTACAGTAGCCTCCAAATTCCCCAGATCCCAGTCTGATTGAGCATCCATGGGATGCAATGAACAAGCAGGTCCAATACAGGAAGGCCTCACCCTACAACCAACATCACTAAGTATCGACACTAAAATCCTGGTGAGGTCTTGTAGAGTCATACCCCAAGAGGGCCAGAGCAGTTCTTGTATTGTAATGTAAAAAAAAAATAATCATAAGGAATGTTCAACCAAACAATTTTTTGCTTCTACAGGATAAATTTGATCAGGTACAGCCAAATCTAGCTATGGATGTTTGTAAACCAGGACTCTGCATCAAGGTAAATAAATTGAAAGTTTAATAGTGTTTTGTCTCTTTTCTCAGTGTCCAAAACATCTTAACTGTTGGCACTAATAATAATAATAATAATAATAAAATAATAATGATATACGGTTTTTCCAGGCAAAGCGTGCTGATGTAAAATATGGCATCACCAGTCTCTACTGCCATCCCTCTTGTCGTAAGTTCTCTGCCTAAGATTTCTTTTTTACTTTTTCTTTTCTCACATGAATTACAAGAAATTATTTAATTAATGAATGGAATAATGTCACATTTTACAAACACATACATTCCATTAATCAACAATAGTGCAAAATATCCTTTCATTCATCCCGTTCCTTGTTCAGTAATTACTTAATCCTGGTTGGGGTTACAGTGTTTTAGAAAAACACTGCATAGGGTAGAAATGCACCCTGAATAAGACTACAGTCTGTCCAAGGCCATCATGCAAAAACATTTACATACTCATTCACATGTTTAGCATGCCCAGTCTACCTACCAGCATGCTTTTGGGAGTTGGAGGAAACTGAAAAACCTGGAAGAAACCGTGCAGCCATTAGGAGATGTGAACTCTACATAGACCCTACAGTTGAGAGGCTGCAACACACCCTCTTGTGCAATAGTGGCGCCTCTTAAGACATTTGTGAACTGTAAATTATCTGATGCTGTTGCAAAAATTACACCTTATGAAGGTGTCTTTTTACTTGTGGAAAGCCAGGGGGCTTGGCCCTACTAGCACAATGATACCATTATCTGGAAGTTTTGAGTGACATTACTGAACAAGACCTAGCATGTCAATCATCCCTTCGACATCATATGCCATCACCTTGGCATGTGTCCAACGTCTAATAAAGGGCCCTCTAGAAACTCCAAGGCAAACATGTTGCAGCTCCTTCAACACATTCTCACACAATAAACACATGAGGGTTTTTTGCATTTACTTCCTTGATAAAAATATGCTCAAGATTGTTGATATGACTGTGTGAATTGTAAGATGCATTTTTGTTTTCACTCTGCAGCACATTCGTTATCCAAGCCCACAGACAGTTACAGTCAACAGCAGCTCATGTACTTCGTTGTGCCAGCGATGACACTAACTACTGCTGTAGCTGTCGCTGGTGCTGTGATGACCATTGCGATGATTGGTGGGTTGGATATGTCTATTTGTGTCATACAACAATGCAAAACAAAATCACTGTAATGAAATAGGAGTATTTTTATAGGCAAGAACATTTTCAAAAGACTGTACTATAAATGTTAGCAAGCTAGCATGTAGTAGTATATGAACTATTCACAATATATATAATATTTCTTTTTCCTTTTTTGTCCGATTTCCATTAGATTCCACTAAAATCATGTCACTACTCCTGCCAAATTCATGCAAAATCAGATATATAATAATTAACATATTTATATATGCTATACATGCACTTTTTGCACGGGTTTTGGCACTGATACATTTTGGCCATAAAATGGCCCAAACAAATATTTTTAACATATATTCTGTTGTTAATGATAAATTAATAATTATACTCATTTTAAATTGAATTCAGGTTATCACATCAAAAGGACAATAAAGGCTCGGGGCATGGTCCGCTTACCAGGACCACATTCAGGTAAGAAAAAGTATATTATATGAGAGCAGCCTGTATTATTATTATTATTATTATCATATACTATATCTTTGATATATATGACATATATACAGTATTATATATATTAGACATGAAGATCCTAATAAATGATTGGTTAGTGCACACCTGTACACAATGGTTGTATTATAAGGATTGTCAAAGAGGAACAGTCACAAAGGGAGGTGAGGTATTGAACTGTGACTAATACTAATCAGACAGGGTGAAAAACTACTACAAGCAATTAAGACATTTTTTCTGAAAATTTACAGCTGATTAAATTTGTAAAAAATTGTATTAAAATTAGCCTATTATCTGCATTCCAGCCTTATTCTCTTCATTGCCCAAGGAGATGAACTCAAAAACTGAACTGATATCTACAGCAGCACTTGATGACGGAAACAGCTTAGAAAGATCTCAGTTACAAGAATCAGACAGGTCCAATCTACTCAATGACTTCACAAATCACCTAGAAATATAACTTTGATGGAATGTGTGGATTTCATTTGGATTTGCATTTCATGAGCCTGTATTAGGGTAAAAATGGAGAAAAACAGAAAGGTTATTCAAGAAAATTATTACGGAGGTTAAGTTGTATGCTTGTTATTATTTTTTTGTTTATTTTAATGTAGACTGTTATTCTAAATGACGATTTTGCACTTTATTTCTTTTTTGCCATATAATTTAATAAGTGAAATTATGCAATGATACAGAACACTTACACAGTTCATATGAATAATCTCCTATAAAATAAACAGAAATTAGAGCAATAAAATATTATCCACCTTAAAAAAGTAAAAAGTTAAAAGCCTTTTGTATATATTTGTACTTTTGTGTTACAATGTGCAAAACATTTATTTATGCAATGTGTGAATTTTCTTCTTTTTTATTTACATCTTTTTTGTAAATTTCACTGTTATCTTGACATACAGTAGTTGTGCTATAGGTCATGTTAAAATTTTTCAACACTGCCATTTTGTATCCAGAAGTTCTCAATAAAGTTATTCACATGTTCACTGCCAAAATGACTTTGACTTTTGAGCAGAATGATTTAATCTGAGAATTTGATTTTGTCCTGATAACTCGGCACTTTGTGCGATCATTTAGGTAGCACCGGTAAGGTATCAGGGCCAAAGACAAAGCAAGAAACAAAGAAAGATGGAAAAGAAAAGCAAAAGATAGACAGACAAACAGTCTTTTTTCTAAATAATAGTAATCATGCTGCTTTCTTCTGGTTGTGTCCAGCACTGAATAAGTATTTGACCACCAATAGCTGGAATGTGATTGATAGTGAATTTATGACTTAAATAAAGCTGCTCACATCGATGTGCACTTTCACTATGTAAAAGGCAGCTTTTATTTAGCAAGTAAATAACTGTGCTATGTTTTTTGGGGGTACTGATTTTACTTTCTGCTTTGCAAAAGTCCCCACGCATTGTGATCTGAGTATATTGTGACTGAAATAAAGCTGCTCACATCGGCGTGCGTGTTTACATTGAAAAATGCAATGTTCTATTCAAACATCAGCCACTTTGCCCATTTTTGGTGCTAAATTACCAGGATTAAATATCTATATATACAACTGTGACGTTCACACACAAGTGTACAAAGCATTTTGTGCCACCATCTGGCATCAAGCTGGCAGCAAAATGGAAAAAGAGATGTGAGATTGAGCATGGTACCCAAAAAGGAGGGTGGTAAGGCTGAACTGGGCAGGCCCCTGGCTTGCCATTAGACATAAGCCTTTCAGAGCACAACCCAGAGGTGAAAAGGCAGGGTAAAAAGGCCAGCCATACCAACCACAAAGGAGGGACAGATGTTTAAAGCATGAGTGTTTGCTATTTAGATCGACATCTACCGAATGCCAGAGCTCAGTGATGAAGGACAATGTTTGCCACCCGCCTGGCTCATCTTGAGAGGGAGGTTGATGAGGAGACCTCCAGTCCTCTAATTGAGTTAAATCACAATTTTCCGATGTCAGGTTTCCTAGCCCTGTTGTGCTCCATAGCTCTGTTATGGTGCCAGAGAGTCTAGTTATAGTTCCTGAAAGCCATGTTAACCAGGAGATGATTTCTGAAGGACTTATTAGCCATAAAATATTTTCTGACAACCCTGTTTGCGTTGAAATGTTTCCTGACAGCCCTATTATCATAGAGATGTTTCCTGGCAATCGTGCTAGCCATGATCTGTTTCCTGATAGCCAGAGTCACGCCCTGCACTGCCCGAGCTATGCCTGGACCTGCCTCATCCTGAAATTGCATTTTCTCCACACAGAGGACATACTGTTTTTACCCCAGTTGGGTTCGAGAGTGGTGTAATGCTTCTACCACCTGGTTAAGAGGACAGCATACTCACTCCCTTGTCTGAGTTTGAAGACTTCATATCTGCAGCACACACCAGTCTAATGAGTGTCATGCTGGCACCTCCCTCTTGCTTAATGGACACTCTGCTGCTGCCATCACCAGGATTTAAGGACTTGTTAGGGATAACCCCTGGAGATTGCTCTGCACTCAATAGGACTTATATATTTTTGGATATTGTGTTTGATCTTTGGGATGTTTATATTGACACAAGTTGGTCACAGGTGTTCAGCATTGTCTTGATTAGTGCCAATAAGCAGTCTAGTTTAGTGTCTTTGTCTTTGCATCTGTTCTGTTCATCATCCAGTAGTTTTTGTTCCTGTTGTTTTGTTTTTGATTCTTTTCTTGTTTTTTTTATGTCATCTTTTTGTAAATAAAAGTCATCATCTGCAATTATTTAATGCCTGCGCATCCCTTCCATCACACTGCCTTACTGCTTGGTCATCCATCACCTTTCTCTTCCACTTTGTAACCACAGTGAGGAATGAAGTGAACAGCAGATATGACAGTAGAGAAAACAACTATATTTTTTGCAGTGTTAAAGTGGCGGAAACATGACTATTGACCAAATGCAGTGGCTGTAAGTGACAAAGCAATAACACAAAGTGAAGGGAGCTGAGTATAGCTTTGGCCTGATGTGTTATTAGTGACCTCATTCATTCCCTACACTTTACTGGAGACTCCAATACTGAACTGGACTCCATTTTAACTTAAACACTTCTCCTGTTATATTGAACTTCTAGTCTCACACAGTATGATGGAGATCAATCCCTGCTATCCGTTTCACCCAAATGAGGAAGGGTTCCCTGATGAGTCTGGTTCCTCTCAAGGTTTCTTCCTATTACCGTCTCAGGAAGTTTTTCCATGCCACTGTTGCCTCATCCGTCATAGGGTCTTATTATTTTGATTCATACACATTCACGTTTAATACAAACTTAATCATTATGATTGTGTAAAGCTGCTTCGCGACAATGCCAATTGTTAAAAGCGCTATAAAAATTTTTATTTAATTTAATTTAATTCATTGAACTCCCACTTCAGCAGTGATTGCTTGTAGCATTCACATAAAGAGGCGTTATATTGCCTGCATGGATAGAGAGATGTGAGAACAATAGACAATTCATAAGGAGACTAGTTACCTCGTTAGTGGCACAGACTAATGAAACTTGTGCAAAACCAATGTGCAAAACCATGCTGTGTCCAGCAAAAAAAAAAAAAAAATATATATATATAAAGGTTAATATTTAGTTTTTTAAGGCCTGAGGAAGATTGATTACAGTGGCACATTTATTGCTGGCATTTAAGAAAAAATGTCTATAGTTAGATACACAATGAGCTCACTATGCGTCACAACAGGGTGTGTTGAATCATTATGACTGTTAAAGATAATGAGAAGACAAGTTTAGCTGGCTCAAATTCTATTTTTGGAATCCGGTAGAATAAAAAACTGTGGGAGTTGCCGCTGGAATTGGAAAAGGTAAACAATCATCTGCTTCAGTCTGACATCATAACACCACATGTGACGTGCATTCACGTGCACTCACATTTCTCTGACAGTGTTGGGTTTCAAAGGTAGCAACAGTGGATGGAAATCACATACAATAAGTGCACCATGGCAACCGAGAACACAAAAGTTTGTGAAGTGTAATTTAGTGAAACTCCCAAGGGATCCCAGCATCAGGTGAAAGACCACATGGCTGACAGTGGGGTGATTTTGAACCAGAGCATGTGACCCTAATACTGTAAAAATTCACTAGTAGCTAGTGAGCACACTGTTTACAGGGTATTATTTACTGTATTTAACAATTTTCTTAAAATGTTGTCCATAATATGCCTATACCATAATAAGGTAACATATCGCAATATTTCCCAAAACAACATATTTCCCCAATATACAGTATAGTCCCATCAGAAAGTAACAGAATAACGAGGCTATTGTTTTTGATATATAATGAAAACTAGAAAAATGCCTGTGGGAGAAAAGATGAGAAAAGAAGGATAATCTTAGCCACTGCACAAGCATTGGGCATAGCCAGCAGCACCATTTGGAATACCAGTAAAAAGTTAGAAACCCATGATGTAATTATAACAGGTCTTCCTAGGAAAACAACAGCAGTTGATGACAGAATAATTGTAAGAGCTGTGACCCAAAACTCGAAACAAATCAAATGGCAATTAGGTCAGCAGATAAAATTTTAAAACAAACATCCATTTTTTTTGTTCTGAAAATAATTTCCAGGCTGTTGCACTGTTCTTGTAATAGTAAATGTTCTGTGTACACTACAGTAGATGGATACATTAAATAGATGCAAAGCAAATGAGACAAAATAATTTTGTTTATTATAAGTAATATAATAAGTAAGGAGGAACATCAGCTTTTGTGCAATGTAGGGAAGAATCTATATAAATAAAATAAAGGTTTTCTCTGTACATTGGTCTGAACTCACTCTCTCAATGATATGTGTTTTATACTGTACATTAGAGGACACTAAGAGGTCTCCGAAAACTTTTCGTTTGTCTGTCTGTCTGTCTGACAGAATTTAATGAAACTTTTGCATTACTTAGATATCTAGATTTAACCTGCATAATTAAAATCAAAATGTTGATGTTTCATAGCGATGTTATGGACAGTTGGTAGATTTAATACTATAATCTACACCAGTAGATATTAATTAGAAAAGCTAAACAGAATATTTTTACTTAATATTTTTATCGCTGAAATACCATCGCTGAAGTGGTATAAGTGAATTAAAAACATGCAGGAGTTATTTTAAGGTAAAACTTAATCTTTATCCAATCTACTATGATTTCTCATCTGTGAATTACTCTCCAAGTGTTTGGATGACAACAAACGAAGTACAACTTAGTGTAAACAAGCGGTCAAACATATACCTTTCTATATCCTCTTTTCCCCATTGATTTTCATAAGATGAAATGACAGTAGATTCAAAATCTTGCCATAGACTAGGTTAATTTTATACAATTTCCTAATATTTAGCTACCATTCCAGTGGAACCCAACACCATATAATGTTGTCACATTCATCTTTTTTGCAGGTAGACATGTATGTGGGAAATAAAAACATCAATTACATTAAAGCTGATCAGCTTATTTTTAGATTTAATCTTTTAACTACTTGTACAAACTCCAACATAAATCCTCCAAAATAAAAAAAATCTTTAGCAAAGAACAAATTTTACTCACCTAAAAACTGGGCGGTCTGTTCTTAAGTTGTGGCATATTCTTAAGTTGTTTAATGCAAACCATGTTCTAAAGTTGTTAAGTGCATTCTTTTCCAAATCTTTAAGCATGGGCTGTTTGCATATTCTACTGTATATCTGGCTAAGATACTGTACTGAAACGAGGAACCCCATTTTTAAACTGGGAATACTACAATATCTCTAAAGCATTTACATGTATTGGTGACAAGGACATGGTCCACTGCATGTTTTCAAATCAATGTACTGTACACTGATCAGACATAACCTTAATACTAACTGCTTAATATTGTGTGCTCACAAACCAGCTCTGACCCATCAAGGCATGGACTCCACAAGACCCCTGATGGTGTGTACTGCTACTGTGCAAATATAATCATTCAGATGATGTGCTATATTTAAGAAAGCTTACTGTAGGAATGGGAAGGTTCATATGAGTTCACTGCCCTGTGTGGTTCATGTATAATGCAGAATAAGTTATGGATGACACTGTATTACTTGAAAAAATACTATGCTCCCAGTGTTATTAACAGCAAATTTCGGACCATGGTCCTAGCTGTTGGCATTACTGATAGACCCTCAATTCAAACTTCAACGCGCTGACAACACCCACGGCTCAAGATGAATGGTCCATCGTTGTACAGCAGACCATAGACATAAATTCAAGGGTATAACTCCTTGGAGCCTTTTCTTTATACATTTATATGTAAGCAGGCAAGCTACAACCTTGAATACTGCAAGGATGTGAATATTTAGCTAAACATGATATTAAATATATATATATTTTTTTTACTGCACAAATAAAAAAAAATGCATTATCATTATGGATTATTCTGGTGTAGAATAATGGTCAAAATGATGAAATTGTTTATTTTAAATAAAATTTATAATATAGTAAATTGTGCAAAAAAAGCAAAGGTGTAAAATCTTTTCCTGAGGCACTGCTTCCTGCATTCCAAACTTTTTTTTTTTTCAAATGAGAAATATTTTTACATAAATCCCCACATGAAGAGGTCTCGTTGTACAATCTAGTATTAAACTTGTTTAACTTCTATATAAATTAATAGAAAATGCAGACCTAAAGCATTCACTTAAGCATTAAATTGGTAAAAGATACATATACTTAGTAAAGTATTATCAGCACCCAAGTGATTATTATTCCTAATACAGCACAGTAAAGTACAGATATCTGTCCTTGTTTGGAAAGATGTGGAGTCATGAACTCATGTGGACTCGTTATGAATCACTGTGATAATAGATGGCTTACTTTGATTCTGATGGAAACTGCCATAGGTCATATGCTTACATAAATTGATAATCATGACCAATTTGTGATCAATTTGGCATTAAAAACTCAGCAAAAAAGAAATATGGTTTAAATATTAGCTCTAAATATAGCCAGGTTCATAGGCATTTATTAAACACTGAACAATATTGACACTGGATGTATGAATACAATGTTGGATAACTAACCCAATTTGTTATATGCTACAGTGGAAATTAGTTACCAGTTTTTCTTTTAGGAATACATATTTTATTTTATCAATTTAGCCAAAGCAAATTATTGGCCCCAAAACTGTTGTTGTCAACTATGCTAATAAATGCAGAAGATAGTGCTAGTTTGGGAGGAGATGAGTTTAAACTGTCAGTAAATTCCAGTATTACTAACCAATGCAGAAAAACAAAACCTTTAAAGAGAGGAGTTTGGACCATGGGTGTGGTCTAGTTTAAAGTTCAGTTATTACATAACCAATGAGGAAAAGATTATTGAATCAAAGAATGTTTTACTGTCCTATTGTGTACATGAGAGAGATTTCAAGCTTTTGATCCCGAATCTTTTTCAGGTTTATGACTCTGGGCTTATAGGACCATGTTTGTATGGTTTGTCTCATTGTCTGAGCCGGACTACTGTGGTGGAGTTTACATGCACCCAGGTTTCTTTAATTGATAATTTTTTTAAAGGCATTTGTCTGTGCAACCATTTCTGCTCATGCCAAAAAATATATGCCAAAAAGTATCTTAACATTTAACTTTTGTGCTATAAGCAACTAGAGGTAGTGGTACTGTATACAGTATATAGTACCAGCCTAAAATTTGGACACCACCTTCTAATTCCATGGTCTTTCCTGATTTTTTTATTTCTTTATTTATTGTAAAAAAAAAAAAATGCTGAATCATACAAAAAATGCAATAATTTAATTCTCTTTAAAAAGTGAAGAGAAAAGAATCTAATATTGAGATGTCAATATTAGAAGCCTTCATAATGGCTTAAAACTAAGGAGCTGTTAATTGGTGATTTTTGAGGCTGGTAACTCTGCAGTAAATGAACTCCTTTGCTGAAGGGGTAAATTTTGGTCTTCCTTTTCAGAAACGGTCTTCATTAGAACCAGTTTTATCCTGGTCCTAGATGGGCTTTGCAAATGCACTTGACAATACTGTCCATGTAACAGCTGACTGTTGTTGTTGTTACTTAATTGCCTAATGCCATATATCATATGACCATTGCCAAAATTCAGTATTGTCCTAGAATAGAGAGAGAGAACTTGCATTCACACGTTTGACTTTTACTGTACTGTATATTTCAAAGTTACTTATGTTTAGCCTATTTTAGATGTGTAATTATGAACATGGTGACACCTGGTTGTAAGTTACTTTTAAAATTTTTGTTATTTATGCATTATGTAACATGGTGAGGATGTGATCACACAGTATTTCCTGAATTTAAATCCACGACATCCCGAGTTTCATTGTGATGATTTGTGTAAATTTCACACAATAAGTTATCGTACAACTGCAGAAAATCATCAAGTCCTATTTTTTTGGACTAAATTGTCATTGGGTTACAGAATTTAAACAGGACACAGGAAAATAATTTTTACAAGAGTCTCCCTGAAAAACCTGTTCTTACTCTGTTTGAGTTGCGAGTCTACATTCCAGGGAAAGGACTGAATAGGGTGTGTTGGTGTAACATTGATAAAAAGGCAGATTGCTTTTTGATTTTTTTTATAATGTTTGCACATTTAGTTTTGGGAGAATCCACTGCATATTATTGAACAATTATTATTTATTATATATAATGACAAGATTTTCGGGAAGTGGCTGTTTTCTATATCCCAATTAATCCTTTTACGCCACAGTAGTGCGTCAACAAACTTGTATTGGTCCATTACCTGTCTTTAACAAATGAGAAACGAAACATAATTTTACACTATAAAAATAATAATTTACAGTTTATAAATAAATAAATAAACAAACAAATAATGAAACTATTTATGATTGATTAATAATGACAACCTCCAATTCACCCCACGAAAAATTTAAACACTTGACCATCAGACTCATATCTGCATTTTGAGCATGCCAATACAGAATTACTCCATCTTTGCTTTTCTGAAAAGGTTTCATCTAGGTTTTATGGGGATTTACCCATTCAGCCATGAGATCATTAGTGAGGTCAGGGACTGACGGGAGAGGATGCCTAAGATGCAGTTAGCTAAGGTCTGGGAAACATAAACCAGGACCATTAAACTAGACAAAAAAACCCCAAGAATTTTTAGAAATAAAAGAATCAACAAATACTTGAAAAGCTAGAACAGAGATAAAGCCGCGATAAGTCATGCAACAATAGACTGAGTGTAATTCTTATTGTGTCAGGGTTTGTGAATCCTTTAGATGGTGATAGATGTGATTGGGAACAGGTGTGTGAGATTAGATCTCTGGTGAATGTGAACAGGACAATGGGTAGGTGTGTTGGGAGGTTAACATGTGGGAGCCATATGGCTGCAGTGCGTTATGGGAAATAAAGCATTCTTGCACATGTGGTTGGCTGTTTTAAAGGCAGTGGGCAGAACGGGGAGGGTAGCTATGATGAACTGGGCCCTTGAATAAACCTGCTTGAAAAAAACCCAAACATCTACAGCCATAGCATGGTCCATAGCATCACCCTCACAGCCATAAACAGGTGAGACTCTGGCTTAACTCCCCATCTTCCTAACTGTGATATGCAATTTTTTTTTTTTTTTACTGTGATCTTACGTACATGACAAATAATTGAATCTTAACGTTGATCTTAAACTGCCTCACAGATGTGCTTCTCCATAGCCCTAAAGAGTGGATAGGTGTGTTTGTAAGGATGTGGCCCCTGTCATGATCACTATGGCAAAGACATAGGAACAAAGAGGTGGTAGGCCACTGGTCTTACTGGAGACTTTTTTTTATTTTGAGGTGTGAGCTGGCCACAATAATAGGAGACATAAAATTTTGACATTTAGTGTGGTGTATACATAATACATGCACTGGGATGACCACTTATTCACTGCTTAAATAACAACAAGGGAGAGCAAACTGAGTCCTGAGAAGCTTTTGCTAGTTGTGAATATTTACAAATACAACACTCTGCTTGGAGATCGCAATTCACTGCAGTTCCCACTGATGAGGTCATTACTGCTGTCCCACCTTTGTTAATTTTTTCCATCTTACTTGCATACAGTATATTTATGTTAGAATGAGACTAGTTCTAACAATTGCACATTGAAGCATTTAGATATTAGAATGCAATAAAAAAATAAAAATCACTGACTGTGCTGATTTCTCTTTATCTCTGCTAATGCCTCTGGTCATTGTTGTTGATGGCTTTAGCACTGCTCGAGTGCAATTGGTACAGTATGTCTGATCTACTCAATATAAGTAATCACACATCGCACACATCTTAAAATGTTGGACCCCCATTCTGTGATGGGGGCTCTCCCTTTTAAATAGATCTTATCTTGCCCCTCAACCAGCTGTGTGAATGATACTAGAGTTTCAGCATTAAAATATTTCCTGATAGCTCTTTCTGGACACTGACTGAATGGCTGAGGGACTCAATGTTGAGAAGCAAGTCTTGGTAGAGGCTTATTCAGTAGGTGGTTGTGGTTCTGTGGAAGTAATAACACAGTTGCTCCTTGGTATGGCGTTTGTGCCCCCTCATGCTCGGGGGATTGCACTTTACTTTGGCGATTGTGCAGGAGATTAAGGGCTCAGTCAGTGAGACTATAAACACTGAATTATCATGGCAGCCAGCTCATTCTACTCAATTGTTGAAGCAAGGGTACGGAACTTTAGCACTACAGGTTTTGGCACTACGTTGTCCCTAAATGACAGAAAAGAACTGATCTGATTTTTCTTCTTTTCCTGGAGAACGATTAAAATCTTGCTAGAATACCTTTATAAAATGATTGTAAAATGAGAATGGCATCCCCTCCCTAATACCAGAGTGCTTAATTGTACTCTGCCATTAGAGCGAAGTAGAGGGAGCACTGTAAGCTGAAGCCCTTGCTCTGAGCTGCCTGAATTCTTTTCAGGACAGGAGATTAGGATAGAAGCTTAAATGGCAGGAGCCTGTTTTGAAAAGAAAGTGGGTGGGAGCATGTTGGTGAGCTGTTTTAGTTTGGTATCCAACATGGCCAGATGCTGTCTGTGGTCCTTAAACAGATGGCCTTGTGCCTTGACAACATTCCCCTTATGCTGCTGACTTGCTGTATTCATGTGTGGGTGAAGTAATCTCACAGGTGCTGGAGACAGTTGCAGTTGCACATGAGGTTTATTAAGATCAGAAATCACAAATATATGTGAGGTAAGATCTAGATAAAAAAAGCAGAAATTCAGGTGACCAACAAAAAAAATCTAAACTAGGGAAGGAGTGACTTCAGGAAATATGATAATGTCAAGACCAGAATAGCTAGAACAGAGACAAAGACTTTATAAGTCGAGCAATAATACACTGCATTTTACTCTATGGCAGTTGAGTGTTTGTCAGACAGGTATATACACTCAACAAAAATATAAACACAACACCTTTGTTTCTGCTCCGATTTTTCATGAGATGGACTTAAAGATCTAAAATTCATTCCAGATACACAATATTACCATTTCTCTCAAACATTGTTCACAAATCAGTCTAAATGTGTCATAGTGAGCACTTCTGCTTTGCTGAGATAATCCATCCCACCTCACAGGTGTGCCACATCAAGATGCTGATCTGACATCATGAGTAGTGCACAGGTGTACCTTATACTGCCCACAATAAAAGGCCACCCTGGAATGTGCAGTTTTGTCTCACAGCAAAATGCCACAGATGCCACAAGCATTAAGGGAGCGTGCAATTGGCATGCTGACAGCAGGAATGTCAACCAGATCTGTTGCTCGTGCATTGAATGTTCATTTCTCCACCATAAGCCGTCTCCAAAGGCGTTTCAGAGAATTTGGCAGTACATCCAACACAGGCCTCACAACCGCAGACCACGTGTAACCACACCAGCCCAGGACCTCCACATCCAGCAGGTTCACCTCCAAGATCGTCTGAGACCAGCCACTCAGACAGCTGCTGAAACAATTGGTTTGCATAACCAAACAATTTCTGCACAAACTGTCAGAAATCGTCTCAGGGAAGCTCAACTGCATGCTCGTCATCCTCATCGGTGTCTTGACCTGACTCCAGCTCGTCGCCGTAACAGACTTAAGTGGGCAAATGCTCACATTCGATGGCGTCTGGCATGTTGGAGAGGTGTTCTCTTCACGGATGAATCTCGGTTTACATTGTTCAGGGCAGATGGCAGACAGCGTGTGTGGCGTCGTGTGGGTGAGCGCTTTGCTGATGTCAATGTTGTGATCGAGTGGCCCATGGTGGTGGTGGGGTTATGGTATGGGCAGGCATCTGTTATGGACGAAGAACACAGATACATTTTATTGATGGCATTTTGAATGCACAGAGATACCGTAATGAGATCCTGAGGCCCATTGTTGTGCCATACATTCATGAACATCACCTCATGTTTCAGCAAGATAATGCACGGCCCCATGTTGCAAGGATCTGTACACAGTTCTTGGAAGCTGAAAATGTCCCAGTTCTTGCATGGCCAGCATACTCACCGGACTTGTCACCCGTTGAGCATGTTTGGGATGTGCTTGACTGGCGTATACGACAGCGTGTACCAGTCCCCACTAATATCCAACAACTTCGCACAGCCATTTAAGAGGAGTGGACCAACATTCCACAAGCCACAATTGACAATCTGATAAACTCTATGCAAAGAAGATGTGTTGCACTGCATGAGGCAAATGGTGGTCACACCAGATACTGACCGGTTCTGAGTCCCCAGACCCCCAATAAAGCAAAAAACTGCACATTCCAGGATGGCCTTTTATTGTGGGCAGTATAAGGTACACCTGTGCACTACTTATGATGTCAGATCAGCATCTTGATGTGGCACACCTGTGAGGTGGGAAGGATTATCTCAGCAAAGCAGAAGTGCTCACTATGACACATTTAGACTGATTTGTGAACAATGTTTGAGAGAAATGGTAATATTGTGTATCTGGAATGAATTTTAGATCTTTAAGTCCATCTCATGAAAAATCGGAGCAGAAACAAAGGTGTTGCGTTTATATTTTTGTTGAGTGTAGTAACAGGTAAGCTTGGATACAGATGTGCATGATTGTTGGCATTTTAATGAAAATGTTTAATAAAAAAAAATATATATACACTGTATATATTTTAGATTTTAGATTTCCATTTTAGCTTTATATTTAACAAAAATATTAACATTTACATTATTAAATTTTTTTCATTATTTAAGACTTGTTTCTTGTGACTTTTCCACCAAGACACGTGTAACTCCAGTCACCCTCATCTTTTCAAACTGCTTGCTTGCTGAATGTTCATTTGGGAGAAAAGGAAGTCCACCTCTTCCCCTTGCGTGAGCTCGGTAAACCATCCCTCTCCCTGAGAGAGTGTAACGAACTAACCGGAGTTAACCCAGATGAGGTAGCGAGCCCAGGAGTGCTGCCGATCGGCTATGAAACATCTCACATAGCGATCCAGTTGTTGGTTGGCCCACTCCGTCTGACCATTAGTCTGGGGGTGATATCCAGATGATAGACTGCAGGTGGAGTCGATAGACGGGATAAGGCCTCCCAGAACCTGGCAGTGAACTGGGGCCCTCTGTCCAAGACGGTGTCCTTTGGGAACCCATGCAGATGGACTACATGCTCTAATATCAGCTCGGCTGTACTTTTGGCTGACGGGAGTCTGGCGAGGGCCACCAGGTGCACGGCCTTAGAGAACCGATCGACTATGGTCATGATGGCGCTTTTCCTTCAGAGGCTGGCAGGCCCGTGACAAAGTCAACAGCAATGTGCATCCAGGGCCGACGAGGAACCAGAAGAGGTTCCCCTGATGTTGGTTGGTTGGTGTTTTTCGTCCTGGCGCACACCGGGCACGCCTGGACGAACTCATTGACGTCCTCCCTGATGGATGGCCACCAGAAGTCGCGTTGGAGGAACTGGAGGGTGCGTCGTGTGCCCGGATGTCCCGAGATGGGGAAGGAGTGACCCCACTGGAGAACTGATCTCATGGTGTTGGGCAGGTAGAGTCATCCAGGCGGCACACCTGCCACCGGCCTCTGTGGTCTGCGGAGTTTCCAGGTCCAACTGTAGTGGTGCGATGATTTTTGAAGGTGGAAGGACAGGCGCTGGGTCCACCCGGGGGGTGTATACCTCATGTTGGCGAAAGAGGGCATCTGCTTTGGTGTTTTTGACCCCGGGCGGTACGAGAGGTGGAAATTATAATGTTCATAGTTCGGCCCTCCAGGCATAGTTCGGTGCAGGTCGTGCCACACTGTAGAATCCAGTTTTGCGTCCAGGAGATGAGGAGGTCGTGTTGAAGTAGCCACAGATACCCAAGAATGATGGAAGGAGAGGAGATGGAGGTGACGTAAAATCTAAGCTGTTCCTGATGTTGGTCGATAAGGAGGGTGATGGGTTGAGTTTGGGTGGTGTTGGGACTGGCGGAAAGGGGTCGACCGTCGACATATGTAATCCAAACAGGCTGCGGTAACACCTCGAGTTTTACCCCCAGTTTTTTGTCATAAAAGGAGTCAATAAAGTTACCTGCGGCACCGGAATCGATGAACACAATACTTCTGACTCGCTTGTGGCCAAATTGGAGATGACCAGGTGAGTCGGCCTCAGTTCTCACCGGGTCTGAGCGTTTCCCGGCCAGAGTGGGCAAATAGCTTGGTGGTGCGCCGCCGATCCACAATAGGCGCAGGGCCCTTCTTTAAGTCGCCGCTCCCGCTCTGCCTCGTTATTACTGATGTGTTTCAAAAACATGGTATAGTATAGAAAATGCATTCAGCATTTGTAAATGGTCCTAAACTCTTTTAGTGTACTGGTAACACATTTGCAATATAGTATTATAGAATATTGTGTGTACTGTATGATCTAATAAAAGTATATTTAACTACAAAGTCTACTTTTTAGTATTTGGAATTGGCCAGAAATGTAACAGCATGCTACTCTTGCAATAAGAATATATTCATTGTATATAACTTGTGTACTTAAAATACATTACAGATATACTTAAATTTCATTAATTACTGTCAGGTATGTATGTTAATACATAAACAGCCATATACTATAAATGTACTAAGAATACTTAAAGTTGTTTCACTTTAGCACACAAAGGTATACTTAATACACTTAGTACAATTTAATTACAACTTTAAATGCACTTAGTACAAAATTAGTTGTTTCAAAATAGCAAACTTCATGGTATACTTGTCATTAGTCTGGCTGGAGGTACACGCAAGTATGCTTTGGCATGCTAGGATTTAATATACTTGGTATACTTTTTTTTTCACATGGGTGTGACTCAGCTCAGTTAAAATTTTTTCAGGTATGTCACTTGAGTTTGATGTAACAGTTGACATCACTCACAAGGAAATTCCATTGTACAAACAACAGTAGTACATTAAGTATTGCATAGTCATGACATCCTATCCCCGGTGATTTGGTATGGGTGTGTCTATGGCTATGCTGATTGCTACCATGTAACTCAAGCCTAGACAAATGTTTTTTATTCTTTTATTTATTTTTTTATCTTGGTGTTGGCATGGCAGATATAGAGAGACAGTAATTTTGTTTATAAATGAGACTGGCCAAAAGAAATGCTTCCTGTTAGCTCTAAAATTATAATGTAGGTCATTTCCTTATTTGTTTATTTTATTGCTTTAAGCAAGTTATGGTAATCAGCTCATTGGTTTCTTTAGGGCCAATAAATACTGTAATCAACAGGTTTGCATCTTTGTTTTTGGCATATTTTTTAAACAATTTGCTTAAAATAATTATTGTAACAATGCACAAAAAGTATACAATAGAATAGAATAAAAAATAGAATTTAAACACACAGTATTCTCAGTATATTTTCAGTTAAATTTAAATATACAGTGGAATCTTGGATTACGAGCATAATTCATCCCTGCTCTTATTTCAAAAGACTTGTAAATCAAATCAAAGAATTTCCATAAAAATTAATGGAAACTCAAATTATTCGTTCCACAGCCCCAAAAAACTAAATACATAAAATTACAACAAAATATTAAGTCAAAATAAAACAAATTAACCTGCACTTTATTTTTTAAAAGAATCACGACAGAGCAGTGCACTTCATCTGTGTAGAGCAAAGAGAAAGAGTGTGTGTGTCTGTAAAGGGAAAAGTAGGAGGGGTCTGTGTGTGTGTGTGGCACAGTGTCCAATGACGTGCACGCACACAGACACATAGAGCAGGCTGAGCCTTGAGCAGAGAGAGAAAAGGGATTTTGCTTTATATGCCCGCTGTAGACACACGAATACAGACACACACCAAAAAAATTTTTTACACATCGTTCCTGAGCTGCCATTGATCCAGAATCGTGTTACTCGCAATCCAAGGTTTTACTGTACTCGTGCACAACTCTCTGTCGATTTATCTTTTGCGTGTATGCCTTAGAACGCGTTTTTGCACACTGAATCTCTGCCCTGTGTGCTCTCTTACTCGTTTTTGCTAGCTGAAACTCACGTTTTTGTGAGCTGAGTTCAGGCTCATTTCTATGCATTTGACCTAGTGATGGGTCGTTCATGAATGATTCATTCTTTTTAACGTGACTCAGAAGAACGTGTAGTCTCAGAGAATAATTTGAGTATTGTTACCTTTAGGTCTTCTAGTCCTAATCGTTCGTTCTTTTGTCACGTGACTCCCATAGACGCTATATTTCTACTAAAATAGTAATGACCTACAGTATGTGTTCTGGCACCTCTTTATTGGAACCAGCATTAACCTCTTTTATTGGATCAGACTACACAGGCCAACCCTCACTCCCCATGTGCTTCAGTGAACCAGAGACCCATGACCCTATTGTTTATCCTGAAGTTGATGTGTTGGAAGCAGAAAAATATGAGCAACTATAAAGATTTTTTGAGTGACTTTGACAAGGACCAAATTGTGACCAGTGCAAGATATGTCTCAACCCGAATAAAAAAATAAAAAAAAACACAAATTAAATTACATTTCAATTAAATTTTATTTGTATAGCGCTTTTAATAATTGTCATTGTTGCAAAGCAGCTTTACACAATCAAAAGAATTATTTAAGTTTGTATTGAATGTGAATGAATCGAAATGCTCAGACAGTCCCTGGTGAGTAAGTGTATAAATGTATCCCTTTATACATTTATACTGTGTGTTAGGTGGCATTCAGTTTAATATAACAGTTGATGTTAAGTAATGTTAATATCGAGTCCACGTAGTTGAGGTTCAGGTAGACTATCAAGTAGACTGTCTTGATAGTGCTGAACTATCAAGACAAGTCTGCAGCCAAGTCAAGTCCTCAGAGAGGCCAGAACCATCTACATGGTAGAATGTAACCATCCCCAGACACCGGACGCATCGTAAAGACACACATGGGGCATTCATGGGACGAGATCTCTAACCAGAAGCGGGGCATCAAGATCCTCAGAGGATAAGTCAGGCAGGTCCAGAGGGCAGAGGGAGTCTGGATCAATGGCAGCTCAGGAACGACATGTGTAGCTCGACAGAGAGAGAAAAAGAGAGGGGGGAAGGGGAAGAAACAGAGGAGGAGAGAGTACAGGAGAGGAAAGAGCAGAAGAGGAGAGATAACAGTTAGGTATGGTCACACTCACATATTGTATAATGTGAATGTATATTCAGTGTAGAGTGCAAGCAGAGACTCCGGTAGGAGCAACTATAACAGCATAACTAAAAGGAAAGGCCTGTAGGAAACACAGACTTGGGGGCTCCCTGTGATGTAAAGAAACCAATCACCTCACCTTCAACAAACCTGAATGATCAAGACAGCATCTAAACATACCAGTCCACCATAATACTCTATGTCCACGAGTCCCCCAGATCTGCTTCTTTACCTAAGGCAAATCTATTTACAAAAATGCTTGATTAAATAAATAAGTTTTTAGCCTGAACTTAAACACTGAGACTGTGTCTGAGTCCCGAACAATATTTGGAAGACTATTCCATAACATTGGGGCTTTGTAAAAAAAAAAAAGCTCTGTCCCCTGCTGTAGTTTTCATAATACGTGGTACTGACAAGCAGCCTGTATCCTTTGATCGAAGTAGACGTGGCGGATCGTAATACACTAGTAGTTCACTCACATACTGCGGCGAAATACCATTTAATGCATTATATGTCAAAAATGGTATTTTAAAATCACGAAATTTCACGAGGAGCCAATGAAGTGAAGATAAGATAGGTGTAATGTGCTCGTATCTTCTGGTTCTAATGAGGACTCTCGCTGTGGCATTCTGGACTAATTGAAGCTTGTTTATGCACCTAGTTGAACAATCAGACAGTAAAGATTTATAATAGTCCAACCTAGAGGTGATAAAAGCATGAACTAGTTTTCTGCTTCGTTTAGTGACAATATACTGTATTCCGTAACTTGGCAATATTTCTTAGGTGAAAGAATGCTATCCTGGTGATATTTTCTACAAGAGCTTCAAATGAAAGACTAGAATCTATAATCACACTGAGGTCTTACAGTATACAGTGTCACTTACAGTGTGTTCTAAAACTCTTGCTTCTAGCTGCATGCGATCCCATGACTAGAAATTCGGTCCTATCAGGAATAAGCAGAAGGAAGTTAATTAGCATCCAGTCTCTTATATCCTTTACGCATTGCTCAACTTTAGCAAGCTGGTTTTCCTCCTCTGGTTTTGCTGAGACATATAACTGTGTCTCATCAGCATAACAATGAAAACTAATACCATTTTTACGGATTATGTTGCCCAAGGAAGCATGTAAAGGAAAAAAAGCAGTGGGCCTAAAACTGAACCCTGTGGAACACCAAACTCTACTAGAAAACATGCAGAATAATCACCATTAAAATCAACATACTGATAACGATGAGTCAAATAGGATCTAAGCCGGGAGAGGGCTGTTCCCTTAATTCTGACTATATTTTCTAATCTATAAGGAAGAATACTATAATCAATGGTATCAAAAGCTGCACTGAGGTCGAGTAATACAAGCATAGTTACACAACCCTGATTAGAGGCCAATAAGAGGTAATTTACTAGTTTAACGAGTGCTGTCTCTGTGCTGTGATGAGGCCTAAATCCTGATTGATACAGTTCATGTATGCTATTTCTATGAAGATAGAAATAAAGGGAAGGTTTGATATTGGCCTGTAATTAGACAGCTGACAGGGGTCGAGGTTGGACTTCTTAATTATCGGTTTAAACTGCCAATTTAAAATATTTTGGAACATACCCAATGCTGAGTGAAGAATTAATTATTTTCAACAGGGGTTCTGTTATTTCTGGCACAATCTGTTTGAGAAAATGCTAACCTGTTTGACAAAGGCTAACACCCTATCCTGTAGGTACCCTACTCCCTGTGAACAAGCCGATATGTGCATCATGCCTTAGTATTGCTATGTAGGAACAATCACCTGAGGCTTGGACAGGGAATTTTCTAGCATGCCAGTGACAAATAGAAAAGTTTGCCTTCTTCCTTAATGATCTGTTCCCTACATCATGTTTCACTGCCATTGACCAATGCAGACAGTAGTCTCTCAGCTGATCTGTGGAAGGTAAGGAGATCCTGAACTTACAAAGAACTTCAGATATATAAAGCACTGTCAATGAGGTTTTTTTTTTTTTTTCTCATCAGACATAATGTGTTCAGAGATACCGTTCAACTCCTTAGTCTTTACACATTCTTTTGGCTTTTATTGGTTTACATGCCTAAGTCTGGTAACATTTTGGAGCTCACACTGAATTAACCACTCCTTTAGACAAAAAGCATCATTATATTTTATAGCAGTTGATGAGTAGTTACTAAATGTTCCATAGGCCTGTCTTAGAAATAATTAGTTTATCTTGAACAGATAGCAATTCAGCCCTCGCAAAATGCATTCCAGCTGAATGAATGCTTTATGAACTTAAGTCTGTGATCTTAAAAATATAAACCCTAAACAAACAGTGGTGTTCACCAGGTGTCTGGCTGACATGCTGGATTGCTCTTTTGATGCTGGCATACTCCAGCTATGCCTATTGGGAAGTGTTGATTCTGGGTGGAAATCAGGGTATAGAGGTGTGGGTTTATAATTATCTACAGTATATGTATACACACATTTACACACACCAATCAGCCAAAACATTTGATCAATAATATACCAGTAAATTGTCCTATCTCCCCAGATCCCAATCCATCCTTATGCCCACCTCGTGACCCACAGCACCCGAAGTATCTTAGGTGAACCTTCTGGTACCAGACACCACAGCTCACTCCAGGGGTCCTGTGGCAACATGCCCTGAGGGGCCAGATGGCCCTGGTGCCACAAGGGGAACCTAATCATGATGTCTTGCTTTGTAATCTGGTGACTAATTGTTGAACATAGGCCAATAAGCCACAGGTGAGAATCATTATGTATTAATTCCTGGTTCTCTTTATCCCTTACTGATGCTTGACAACACCCCCACTGGCACATACTAAATAAGCATAAGACAAACTGGATGAATAAATTATCACTCACTTGTGTAAACTGACACATTTAGGCTCAGAACAATGATATATATATCTTGAAGCATATATGCAAGTTGTAGTGAATGTGTGTGTTTATGTGTATTTATATGTAAAATAAAGTAGTCAATTAAATGTCTAAAAATCCTTTTGTATGGTGGTCTGTTTCAAATGACTTCCAGCACATGAGTTACAGCTCCTTCCTGAGAATGATGATTGATGATTTAACCAGTATCAGAAAATAGAAAGGTTACTATGCACATAAGTAAATATTATTGGTTGAAAGCAAACTGTAGGTAGACAGGTGGAGGAAGTGTAATATGAAATAGACGTATTAAGCCTGAGGTTGTTGATGCAACACTTAACTGATTTCTCTCACAGTCCAGTACCAAATCAAGTTCAAAGTAATTTCCGTGTTACTAAAATGTTTTGTAGGCCCTACTGTTTCCAAAACATGATGGTACACGTTGTAGACTGCTAAGCATTCATTCAGCTGGAATGCTTTTCATGAGGAAAAATTGCTAGCTGTTCAGAATAAACTTATTATTTTTATCTTTGAGACATTTTTACCTATGGAACATTTTGTAACTAGTCAACAACTGCTACTATATAGAATATAAATGATGCTGTTTGACTAAAGGAGTTGTTTATTCAGTGTGAGCTCCAATATGTTATCAGACCTCAGGCATGTAAACTACTAAAAGCCAAAAATTAGTGAAGACTAAAGAGTTTAAGGTATCTCTGAACAAATTGTCTGATGAAAGAGTAATAAAAAATTAACTCATTGATGATTCTTTATATATCTGAAGCCTAATGATCTTATAGAATATAACGGCTAAAAAAATCTGTGATATACTGTAACATGGTATACAGCAAGTGATAAACTAATAATAATAGTTAGACGCAACTGCGACATTCAGTTGGGAAGTGTTTCAGTACTGTATTTGTACCAGTGTACCTCTATTCTTGTTCTCAGGAATTCATTTTTAGAACCAAGATACCTAAATGTCTCATGTTTTACAACTTATCACAGATCTCAGCTGTTACGTAAAAAGTGAGTCTGCTATTGCTCAGGGTAAAATATTTATTAGATGATGCATTTTGTCATGCGTCAAACTGCAACCCTTTTCCATGATTTCAGTGCCCGTAAAAATGAGCTACTGTCAAGCCACACCCTATCATGAAGCAGCAGAGCTTCTTATATAAAATTATAGGAAATTGGCTTGTTTAATCTCCAAGAGCGTTGGGGCACATTACTTTTTAAAGTAACTAATTACATTACAATAAGTACAAAAGTACATTTACAAAAGTAATTAGTTACATTACAGCGTGACTTTCTGATAAAATTAACTAGTTAGTGAGTACTGTTCCATTCCAGAAAATGAAAACTTCTTTGTGATTCCTCATGCATGTTGTTTTAGTCAAGACCTTTATAAATATTCTACCATCATCACTCAGAGAAGTTTGGCCCATAATATATTAACTACTAATACCCCTATCTTAGCTACATGGTTTCGTGCGATGGCCATAAGTACGGTTCATCGTGATTCACCGCGAGTTTTGCCGCTGTGAGTATGTTTCCATCTTTCCGCATAAAAAAATAAACATGTTTAATTAAAATAAAAACTGCCAGAACATCGGCAGTCACTCTCGTCGGTTCTCATAGTACCTAACACCACTTCTCACTGCAAGTCACTCGCATAGGTGAGATAGGGGTATAACAGCAGGAATAACAGAGGGGGGTTACCATGGGTGGGGCTTGTAGGACGACTTTCACACACACTCACACACACACACACACACAATAACGAAATGACTGCTGTCTGGCTCACAGATTACATAAATTGTTTGAATAATAAATTACATAAAAAAAATATAACTAAATAAATTAAATGTAAAAGTACTTAAATGGCGGACCTAACGCATTGGACAAAAAAGTAATCCAAGTACTCTAACGTGTTACTTTGTAACTTATTACACCCAACACTGATCTCCAGCCAAGGCAAAAATGGCAAAGAAAAAAATATGTAGAAATTCTCTTTCTCTACAGTATCTCTCTTTTGCACATGCACACTGGAGACCCATCAAAATGTCTAAAATGACTTAACAGGAAATATCGTATAAAAGGTCCTTTTTAAACATGGTGTTATTTCTAAAGTAATATACTTATTTATTCTTTTTTTAACAATAATTTACTAAAGTTGCAGGAAGAAAGTGCAACTCCACACACAGTAACATAGTAATTTAGAATTTAACTTTTTGGTGGTCAAAGATTTTGGCTTATTTTCTAAAGTGATTTTATGCCTTTTATGCTTTTAATTTCACATTTATGACCTCAAAACATCCTACTTTTTTTACAGGAAGAAATTGAGCATTTTGCCAGATAGTTAACACTGAGATGGTTTAACCAGATGAGGGCAGTGTTTGATAGGATCTGAGTTTTTCTACAATGTACATTTATGCTGATGAAAAGAGGTGTGCTTGTAAAAGTATAATTTTAAAGCATGGAAAAACACACATACACACATACACATATGTGTGGGTGGCATAGTGGCTAGCTCTCTCGACTTGCACCTCCAGGGTCTGGGTCTGCCTTGAGGTCTAAGTGCATGGAGTTTGTACGTTCTCCCCTGGTCCCCTTGTATTCACACTCACTCATCTTCTACAGTTTACCGCTTGATCCTGTATTCAGGTCGCGGGGGGTCCTGGAGCCTATCCCAGGAGACTTAGGACACGAGGCGGGGTACACCTTGGACAGGGTGCCAATCCATGGCAGGGCACACTCACACATACTACAGGCAATTTGGGAATGCCAATTAGCCTAATCTGCAGGTCTTTGGACTGTGGGAGGAAAACGGAGTACCTGGAGCTAAGCATGAAGGTGCAAGGCGACAGTGCTAACCACTACACCACTGTGCTGCCTCATTGTATTCATATACTATAAATATAAATCCTGGTGTGAGACTTGTCTAATGCCTGTTTAGTGATGTTACATGCATAAGGGCTAATCCATGTTTTTTTGCACTTTGCTCATGTCAGCACCCTGTTGTTCAAGCCTGGCACCTGTACAGACATGACGCCAGTGAAAGAGCTTTACCTTAAACAAACTCACCACTGAGAATGCAGGGATGATGTCAACAGGAAAGAATGGGTCATCGGAGTTGAGGATTCCAAAGAAGATATGAGAATGATTGAGATGAGATGAGATGATAAAAAAAGACAAAAGAGGAAGATAGACAAGGAGGGAGAAATCAAGCTTAGAGGAGATGCTTAGAAAAGTAGCACATATTGGCCTCAGGTGAGGGGAAATTGCAGTCAGACATAATTACCTTCTGCAGCTGGTTATGGAGGAACCAGACTCTCTGAGCTCAACAAACCAGGCCCTTGAATCATTTAAAAGATAACAAGAACTAGGCTGAGCAAAATAAAATGGAAAAATCTATGATCTCATAGGCTGTCCTGGAGTCTCCCTGTGAGGTTGTCTTGGCTGCTTACAGACAGAAAATTAAGCAAGTGTTTCCCTTGCCATTCTCTTGGCCTGAAATAAGAGGTCTCCCTTTTATAACTCCCCCTTTTCTCTCTGTTGCTCTTTCACATAAAAGCCTACAGCATTCTCAGAGATTGGATCTTCACTATCCATGTGTGTGTGTGTGGATCTTCACTATCCGTGTGTGTGTGCATGCATGTGCACATATGTGGTGAGATGGGTAGTGGTGGTGGCTTTTATTAATCAAAGAGAGTTTATCCAGTGGCTTGTCTGTTAAACCCAAAGGAATAAGCTTCTAAATACCAGGTCACATGTTTATACCTTATGACCAATAAGCTCACAACAGCTCATAGCTTTTTGGCTGGAACTGCTAAGCTCAGCAGACTGACTAGGTTTGTGGTCACCTAGATCTCTGAACCCACCGACCCCCTTCTGACCTTGTGCCTGTGTTTGTTGTTATGTTAGCCACACCACCAACACAGGCGACACACACACACACACTTTCTCCCAGTGGGCCACAGCTGGGGGAGAACCATCTGCTGAAGGGCACTATCTGACCCCAGCGTCGGGGACGCGTGTAGAGACAGGCTGAGGGAAAGCTGCAGATAGACGCTAGATCATTAATGGATAGTTCCATTTATATAGACATTTCAAATGACATAAATATTTTTATATTCATATTTAGGATATATTGGTGATTATATTATAAAAACAGATAAGAGGACACTGTAACGAGTCTGTAAAAGATGAGTGGGTGTCTGTAAAAAAAAGAAATGTTGATCTGAGTTTAGTGAGGTTCTGTAAGAAGGTCTTTTATGTATAAATGTCAAATAAATTCTTTTTTTTAAAACGCATTTACATGACAGATGATCAAAAAGCTGTAGAGATGTCAAATTAATCCAAACAAAAGACAAAATGGAAACAACAAGATGCTGAATACATCAAAAGCACAATTGACTAGAAAAGAGTTGAATGAGGTCACTGGGATATACAGTCATTCATGCACTCACTGACAGAGAGCAGCTTTATGCAGATAAAAGAAATCTACTCTGTGGGATTCTGACATTGATCTAAAGGCCAGAACCAGATCCTGGTACTGCTGATTTCTAAAATACAAACCAGTGAAACTGGTTTCACGTCAGTAGCATGCCAGTAGACTAGTTTCACCCAAGCCTCCCACAGTCAGTAAAGACCCGAGGCTATAATAGAAGCCTGCCCCCTTGGAATGATATCAAAGGCCTCTGAGCTCCTGATCACAATGGCATTCCATGGCGCAGCAGGTTCACCTGCGCCTCAAGCCCATCAGATGGCCACAGAGAGGGAGACGCAGCAGGGGAGAAGGAGAGATGGGAGGGTCCATCTCCTGCTTGTGCTTTACCAGTGTGCTGAGGGGGCAGTGGGTTCAAACAGGGCTTGCCATGTTAGAGTGGGGAATTTTACAGTGGTACCACTCAGATGCATTTAAAGTGTAGGGACTTGTTTCTTTTTTGATTTAATAAAATGTGAGGTAGATGCACACGCGGTCTACAAGACAGTTGTTTTATATTTATAGTTTTTAATGTTTTTTTAATGTTATTGTTAATTAAGGTACTTTTTCTTACTGTTATGTTCTGCAAACAATTTTTCTTGGAGTTTCATTATTTTTTTTTACACACAAATTCGTCTATAATATTACATGCAATTTTTTGTTAGAAGCTTTAAGCTTTCACTTCCACTGGTTTTACAGCATTGGATGACCTTCTGTTTAAGAGACATGAGATGGAACAGGAAGCTGTTGCAGTTACATGCATTCATCTTTAATGTTTTTCTTAATGTGTTCTACCACATATTGCTGTCCATTAAGAATTTGTGAACTCTATTTTAACCTCATTAAAACATGGATGCATAAGGTGGCAGGCGATGCCCAAAAGGACATTGTAATGAGAATGAACTTCCAGTATAAGAAGGCACAGTCAGCACCAACCAAAGTTAAACTGAAACTAGTAGAATAGAAAGCTTATGATGCTTTGTAAATTTAAGTTTTTATTTTGGCTTACAAGGTTTCTTATAATCTTAAACAATATTTGCAATTAAAAATATTTTGTGTGCATTAAACACTTTTTCCTATTCCAATTCCTGATAAGGCCTGGTGGCTTAATGGTTAGCACTGTTGCCCTGCAGGGTCCATGGTCGATTCCTACCTTGGGAGTGCATGGAGTTCTTCCTGTGCTTGGTGGGTTTCCCCTGTGTACTAGGTTAAGTGGCATTCCTAGTTTGCCCATAGTGTGTGTATATGTGTGCCATGTGAAGGATTGTCACCCTGTCCAGGGTGTACCCCGCCTCATGCCCTAAGTTTCCTGGGATAGGCTTCAGGCCGCCCGTAACCTTGTATACCTGTGAATGTGTGAATCTGCTGCTATGTCTCTTGTGACAAATATGACAAAAATAATCAGCCACCTTACTCACTTATTCATCATCATAAAGCTTTATTCTGAGCCCTGGACAGTGTGCCAATCTATCGCAGGGCGCACACACACACACACACACACACACACACACACACACACACACACACACACACACACACACACACTTTGGGCAACTTTGGAATGCCAATTAGCCTATTTAGCATGTCCTTGAACTGTGGGAAGAAACTGGAGTACCCAGAGGAAACCCACCAAGCACAAGGGGAACAACTCCATGCGTACAGAGGCGGGAATCAAACCTGGACCCTGGAGGTGCAAGGTGACACAAAAATGCACAAAATATTAACAGCTTGTAATGCTTTTTTTGAAAAGAATTTGTCCTCAAAAATGCCAAAATGGAGATCTCAGTTTATTTGTAAACTGTATATCCACACATACTGTACATGTGTAAATCAAGACATTTATAAAGCCTTTCCTCTTTTGTGTTGTCTGTTATAGGAAAATTTGTGTG
This sequence comes from Clarias gariepinus, assembly GCF_024256425.1. NCBI lineage: Eukaryota > Metazoa > Chordata > Actinopteri > Siluriformes > Clariidae > Clarias > Clarias gariepinus. Next base: position 16,687,069 of record NC_071111.1, read on the forward strand.
ACTGTCTTGTTGATCTTTGGTTTTTAATGAGCACCCTTGAAGAGGCTTCGGGCAGGGTTGCACACTGCTCACCTTAGGGATTCCACTGGACACTGTTGAAAATCTTATACAGTAACCTGCTGTGGAGAGAGGTTATGTGTATGTGCGTGGTATGGTTGTGTGCATTCAGCTTCCACATAGCTGTATTGCTTTAAAACAAGGATTCTGACAAACTAAACATGGCCCATAAATATACTAGCTGTATATGTTCAAAGCATTAAAGGCAATCGATAGCTTCTTTTCACTGTGGGGAAAAAGATTACCATTATCATTCTTGTCCTGATGCAAATGATAGCTATATGCACATATTAAGGTGCTAGGTACAGTAGCTGCTTACATAATTTTATAAACAGTGATGCAAGGTAATGTGGCAGCCCTGCTCTCGCTTTGTTTAAAAATGAATGTGTGTGTCTGGATGTATTCAAAAATATTCCAATAAAATAAATACACATAAACACAATAAAATATAGTTTTCGTTTAATTACACTTTGTGCGTCCTTCATGAGTACATATCTTTTTATTTATGTGCTGCAACTGTATTGAGACTAACTGATTGTACATTGTGCATTGTTTAGCATGTTCCCAACCCCAGTCCTAATGTGTACTCACTGTTGTGCTCATACTAGTCATTTACCTATTCCCAACACACCTGATCCATTTATGCAGCTAATTAACAGTTGCTGAGTTGAAGTGGGTGTTTAGAGAAAGAAAAAAAATGTGCATGACCAGGGATGAAAACCCTTGGAGTTATACAGTGGTGCCTTAAAGTTAAGGCTCTAGGTTACTGAATGAAAGGTTGAGGGTTCAAGCCTCCGCATTGCAAATCTGCCACTGTTGTGATCTGCTCCAGGGACACTATATCCTGGCTGACCCTATGTAATGACCCAGCTCCCTAACTGGTACATGTGAAAAAAAAAAGAATTATTTGGCTGTAAGAAAATTTTTTTTTTTTGGCTGTATCATTTCTTTTAGGCTGTTTATATAACACCGTTTGGAAATCATATTGATTATAGATTTAATACAGGCTTTATTTGCAAATTCGTTTGTTTGTTTAGTCTTTCAGTCATGTCCAACTTTTCATGACCTCATGGACCATAGCATGCCAGGCCTTCCTAAATGCTGTCCTAGGATGCTGAAGTGTGTGGCCAGTTCCTTCTCCAGAGGACCATCTACAGGTAATTTGGAAACGCCAAATAGCCCAGTCTGCATGTTTGTCACCCACCAAGCAATCTTTGTCACTTTGGGGGTTGGGGGGGGGGGGGGGGGGGGGTTCTCATCAGTTTTAACCTTAATTCTTTAAAAAAGGAGCTCTAAGAAACCCTTGAAAAAGATAGAAATGGTAACCATCCAAAGAACCAGTAAAAAAAAAAGAGTTTTCTCTAAAAAAAGAAAGTAGTTTTCTACTGTATATAATCAACAAAATCTATTTTGTTTATTAGAAACAAAAAAATTGGCCTGACAGTGCTTTTATTATTTTATTCACTGAGTAACCCTGGGCTGTTTTAATCACTGTCTCTGTCCTAAATTATCAATTTTTATAAAAAAAAAAAAAGAAGTATAAAGATAAGGGCTGGGACATAACAGAGTAAATGTAAAATATCTATGTCATTAAGCTATCCCACCCAAGCAGTTCTGCTACTCTAAGCACAGCCTTTTAAACTATATGGCTGTGGGGAATGGTCCAGTGCCAGAATAATTGAAATAGTTACTATCCGCGGCCCTGCAGTGTAAAAGGCTTGAGTCAGATATGATAAACGCTTGTGCTCACTGGAGGAGGAAATTGGATTTCCATAAAAAACAACTAACACTACTCAAACTTCCTTCCTACAAGTTAACACTATTGTCATTACATTAAGACAAATTTTCCAGTTTGACATAAAGACAAATTATGTTATGCATAAGTCAGAGTTACTCTAGGCCACTCATCATGTTTCAGAGAAACTCAACTTCTGTATTGTCCTGTCATTTACTGACTACACTAATGACTGTCACTTCTGAGTGCAGAACAATGGCAGCGTACACAATGGAGGCAGACACTTGTTACCAGCCCTATTGTGCATGTGTGAATGTGTAAGTATGCGCATGTGTCAGTGCTAGACAGGGTGAGTGTGTGTCATGCCCAGTCGATATACCCGGGCCAGAGACTGCTTTAGCAAGGGGGAGGAAAAGCAGCAAGAAATCCCTAAGGAGGGCTGGAGCTGTGGGTGGGTGGAAGAACAGATGGCAGGCAGGAGCACTATACCCCTCCCCCACTCTCTGATAGCGCCCAAGGAGCAGGGGCAATTAGAGTGGCAGATAGGAAGGTGGGAGTGGGAAGTCACAGAGGGCCACTCCATCATCCTTTCCATCATTCTGCCCCTAGAGCACAATGAGGGGGGCTAAAAAGCACACGACACACTCCACGTGCCCCCATTAGCCCACCAGAGACAGGTGCAGGGTATCACCTGTCATTCTGATGGCAGATCACTGCACCCTTTTCCAACCCAACCCCCTCATTCTCCAAACACACTCAAGCAGTAACTTTTTGCTGCCTGGCGATGGCAGGAACCGGGATATCAGGATATCAATCAGGGCATGGGTAAAACAGGGGTGGGTGCTTTATGCTGTCATTTATTATTCTAACCGCCACATGCACATACAAGTGAATGCGTGTTAGCCAAGTCATAATGAATTTCACTTGTCATAATATTTACATATTTAAAGGTCTCAAATGCCACATGTACTATGCATGTTGGTTTATATGACAGTGCTGTTGAATTCTTAAATTAGAGGTTGTTGATTAATTATTCACAACAGCAACTGACAACCATTCTGCCTGTAAATCTACCGATTGATTCAGAGGTTTAATAGTATTTTCTCTTTTCTTTCTTTCTGTTCTGGATGGCATCACATTATTCGATTGTGAATTATTTGCTTATTACAGAAAATTCCATTGTATTTTATACTTCATGTTTTGGATATAATGAATAATTTACAAAAGAAAAAAAAAGACAATTTAAAGACGCTATACATTGTATTTGTGTGCGTGTGTGTGTGTGTGTGTGTGTGTGTGTGCTTCCTTTCCTCCTCTGTCTCAGCCCTCTCTCACTCCACAGTGCTTGCGTGCCATATAGAGTCAATCATTAGGATAATCAGCCTGATTAAATCCATATTTCCATGTGTATCTGCCAGCCTCAGGAGCACATGGTAGTGAACTGTCATTCCCCCAGCTTCTGCATTTTCTCTCTCTCTCTCTCTCTCTCTCTCTCTCTCTCTCTCTCTCTCACACACACACGCACGTGTACAAGCCAACATACTTGGATAGCTCCTCATATGTAAATGTACATACACAGACTTCTCAGAATACTCAGATTTCTGTGCACTGATTCCATTTTCGGTAATGTCTGGGGGCAATATGAGTGGGGTTTAGAGAAATCTCGGGGTCACCAAGGACTTTTCTAAACAGGATTTCTTTTTTTTTTTTCAGTTTTCTCTTCTTAGACTTATTTTTCCACCAAACCTGTGGTGCTGACGCAGGGAGCAAAGGGGGATCCTCCACACTTTTTACTCATAGACCCACACAAGCGTGTATATTCACACAAACACACAGCAGTGTTTACACACCACCCTCGTGCACCCACCCATAAGCACCGACACACACTATTAACACATGCCGCTCCTAGTGTGGCAGACTGCCTGTCTCCATGGGCTGCCTGCTCGATCTATGGGCCTTTTCACTGAGTGAGGCTGGCCTGCCTGTAACCAGAGCCCCACTGTTTATGCCGCTTCATACACACTCAGCTGCTAATTGAAACATGCTTTTTTTCCATATGACATTGTAAACTGTGTGTCTTTATGTGCGAGTGTGAGGGCCTTCTGTTCTCATGTGTGTGCACAGCACAGAAAGTTCAGGGGATTCAAAGAAAGAAACACACACACACACACACACACACACACACACACACACACACACACACACACACACACACACACACACACACACAAACACAGAGAGAGAGAGAGAGATGTACTATATTTCACAAGAGATTCATTAATGTCAATAAATGACATAAATCAAAAGATATTGATATGCTTTGGCAGGCATGTAGCATATGTCTGATTTTGATTTTTCCAAAGTTAGAAGGTAAACGTTGTCTGTCTGACATTCCTGTCATTACATATGGAACAAAATGTAAACATTCAATTCACATAGCTCACTTTTCCATACTCAATTTTTATGCTCGCTGGCTACTTTCAACTAAATATTACTGTTGACCGGAGGTCCTACAGTGGTCGTAAAGTGAGAATAAATACAAAGGCCACCATTGGCCTCCATAGTCCCTAGTTGGAGATACAGGGGTTCCCAGATGTGTGGACTAAATATTACTATATCGTACATGCATTTTATATGACTGCATAATTTTTTGTATATCCTGTATTGTACCTTAAAATAGAGCTAAATGCATGCCATCCAATATGAGGGAGGTTTATGCATCATTTTGGTTTAAGTGGCTCTGACAGCAGCATTTTACGGTTTATAAACCTTATAAAACATGTTTATGAATCAATTCTTTCACTTAAAAAAATCTGTTAATATTAAGTATAATAATAAGTGTTTTTTTACAGGTCTGAAAATCTTCTAAGCAATCTAAGTTGGATCTAAGTTTTGCAATAAGATATGACATGCCACATAATTTAAAAAGATAGTCATACTACAAAATATACATTTTAGGATGTGTATTGAACGGTATGTACTGAGAGGGAAGAGAATTATTTTATTACACAAGACTTTGACTTTTTTTTTTTTTAACAAGAGAGAACATATTATTAAAATAACAATATATTTTAGTCAGATCAAATGGGGAATAAAAACAAGTCTGGCACCAATTTTGAGAATTTCGTCAATGCATGATATTGGATAAGCATTAGAAAAGTCTGTCCCTGTTATATGAGGGGTCTTCAAGTCACAGGACTTTTGATTGTATGAAATAACAGGGGACAGTTATGAGAGTGAAAACTATAATCCACTTCTACACTAATGCACTTGTTCCATTAAAGCTTAAAAACCATCAATTTAGAAGGTTTTCTCAGCACACCAAAGTTAAGAGACGGCTGCCTGCTTTACGTCTGAAACACATTCCCTTCCAGGAACTCCCTTTCACAAACATGTGAAATCCTGTAATGTGCAAGTGGTGTTTGTGAAGATTGTGTGTTCAGTTCCCACAGACAGATGCTTTTCTTCCGCAAGTGGGTGACAAGTTATCCATTAATGTCCAAAGGATCAGAAGTTCCAATCACTGAATGTTCATGGGAATATGAGTGCAGTGGGTTCCAAGTCACCTCAGCTGGGATCACCAGTCATGCATATACAACCTTCCTTTTTGCCTTTTGAAATGGTTTGCACCATTTAAATGTGTGCATTTGGTTGCACCTTTTTGGGTTTGCCATGAACCCCTCACTTCACACTTGACAAACTAATTACCTAACTAATAAAAGAGACTCACACACTATTGACCTTTGCAAAGTATACGCTCCCTGTGATTAGCTCCTGTCAAGCCGTTCTTGAATACGTGTTTTTTGTTTCCGAATTTAGCCTGATCCCGTTTATGCCTGACGCACATTACCCCTCGCCTGTTTTCTCGACTCTCGATTTTGAAAAATCCTTCCTAGTTTGTTTGACTTGCTCTTATACACCCTTATCAATAAATATCTTAACTGCACTTGTGCTCTCTGAATCTGCTTCATAACAATTACATTGTCTGGTTAAAGGATCTCATGCCACTTCATTGGCAGGTCCAGGGTTTAGGGTAGAGTTCCTGGGGTCGATGGAGGTCCTTCATTTAAGAGACCATTCACCACACTAATTATCAATGTTGATGTGGTTGGCCACAACCCACTTGATGTCCCAGTGGACACAGGTTATGGGGAGATTGGCAAGCATAACCCATCTGTGGATCTTAGTGTGGAGAGGCTGCTTCGAGTTACGATTTCATCCTTGAGTTTGCTTAATGTTCTACAGGTATGCCTATACATTGTCATCAGTGGACAACTTTGTGAGTGACATTGGGCATGGTTCAAGCAGTCAAATGTTATCGACTGTTTTGTGTTGGACCTGAAGGATCTCTGTGGACTGTTTCCTGAAAGTGGCACAGGTACTGGTCTAGGGAGCGGCTGGATTTAGGATTTAGTCACTTGGCCACATACTCCTTTCATTGTAGAGTAGACTACAAATGGGACGCAGATACAGGATGCTCTTTTTTTATTTATCTTGAGTATGGTAGGGGCGAAGAGAGAGTGAATGTGTGTGCACAACGAGAGAGCAGTGAGGAAGTACTCAGTGGAGATGCTCTGGGTGATGGCCAGTGGTGGTGTGTAGCTGGGTGCACAGCTGAAGAGAGGGAGCATCTCAGCTGTGTCACTGTATTAAGAGTAGAAAGAAGGCAGCATAATAGGTGTGACTAAGAGATTTCTCTCCCACATGATGTGGCAGTGGCCTTTTTAAACATCTTCTCCTCGATTCACAGCATTTCATATTAATTCCATAAGAGTGAAGGTGCTGAAGAGGTGCTGTCCCTTCAGCACCATTGTGGCCTTTGTGCGAGAGGTATAATTAAATTTGGACAATTTGTATTGCAAGCCTGCTGTTGTTAACAAGGTACAGTAAACAATTTAATTATTACTTCCTTGTACTTTCATTTTTATTTATCGTGCCTTCATTCCTTCATGACAATCCAAACATACATGCAGCTACAGGAAACCTTTAAGGGTTTAGAACAACAAATAACATAAAGCACTTAATAAAATAAAACACTTAGTTAGAGGAAAAAACATTTATACTTAATAAACAGGTTGCTGTTTACTGCCTAACTAGAAACAAAAGTAAAACTAACCTCTAATGTATTGCACTTAGGTTGCACTTATAACTCATAATTTGAGATGACCTATGTATATTACGATGTCTTGTTTAATTTTATAATACATATTGCCTAGAGATTGAACATTTTCTGAATTTAGAACAGTACTTTGTGATCTTCCCTGAATTGTGCATACTCTTCTAATGATTAAAGAGTACATCATTGATTATGCTAACAGGTCTTGATAAGATTAACTTTATTACATATTGTAACACACATTGTTCTGGCATCAGAGGCACACACTGAAAGCAGGATGCAGATCACATCATGAGATCAATAACCACTTCCTGCACCAGACTAACATTTCCCATTTTACAGGGAAACAGGGACGTCAGAAAGCAGTGAGCTTGCCAGTCTAGCATCTCTGGAGAAGATGGGTGGGTACAGCATAGCCAGAATCAATATTGTGATCAATCCCAGAGGCCTGTAAGTAATGAATGTGACAGCAAGTGGGCAGTGAGTTCAGTGCTGAGGCAGGGCAAAGCAGAAGGAGAGGGAGGGAGAGAGGAAATGGTAAGAGAGGTGTATAAAGAGCATGATTGATAAACCATGTCTGCGCCGCATTGCCTTGGCAACAGCCGTGTTTCAAGGGTCACGAAAGATGAGAGATTGGTGTCAGACACTGCATGCTGAGGCAAGGAGTCAGCTTAGTTCTCCTCCATCCAGACACATTACTTTTCCTGCCGTATTACTTTCTCTTTATATATATATATATTGGATAATTTGAGGTGAAAAGACACACATATGCTGCTGTTTCATCTCTCAGTCATTAGGTCAGGTCAGACAAGTAATCAAGTAAAAGATAGCATTTTCTTGTTTTGACTACATTTCTTGGATTGTACAGGGTCACGGCAAATCGTTTGTTTTTGTTTCTTATGGTTTAACATTAAGCATATCCAAGAGGTTAATTTCATTTCTCCACTATCCAGCATGGTTTTGTTTGTTGCAGAGCGAAGCGTCTCTTGGGGATGATCTGAGTGCGCCAAGTAAATCTCTCCCTGCAGCACTTTCAGTGGCTCAGAGTTGTTCTTTCTCTGCAGCACTGTTTCGGTTGCTGCTCTCAGTAGGTAGAATTAGCAGCGAACTGAAGCTTTAGAGTATACCAGATCAGTGAATTTGACCTACTGAGCTGTTTAGACAGATCTTATAATCCTATTATTAGTGTTGGTGTCATCATAATTGTGTTGGACTTTGGCCTTTACCATCATGTTAAATGCTTTTATGCTGAACTGGAACAGTAGGAGTTCATTTGGAGATGCAATATTGTAGTAGATGGTGCCCCAGGAGCAGGCAGGATTAAGGGCCTTGCTCAAGGGACCAACAGCGAGAACCTACTCTGACAGGTTGCAGTAGTTAGGTCATTAAACAAGGGTCCTACCCTTGTCTTCTCCAGACGCAGTGTGTCATGGCTGACACTGCGCTCTGACCCTAGCCTAATAACAAGAAGCTAGGATATGCAAAAAAAATAAAAATAAAATAGAATCACTGCGCAGTAATGTATATGTGACGAATAAAGACTGAACTGACCTGCACTAAAATTCTGCAATATAGATGTGCCTTGTTGATATCAGTTCCCCAACCACATCATCCTGTCACATGAGATCTTCCACAAACTGTGAAGTGCAATGCCAGTCATTTTTATTAAATCATTTTAAACTTCAGAGCTCACAGCTGGATTTGAAGTGTTTATTATTACGATCACCCGAGTTCTGCCTCCTGAGACACAATTACCACACACAACAGCAGTGCAAACATCTATTCCCATATCACTGCAGCATGCAATCAGCTGGCCCCTTCATCTAAGGCAGTGGCTCTAGGAACAGCAGTTGAGATAATTTAAGGTGCTTCTTAAGACAAACACCCTTGCTCCTATGGAAACGAGTGTTCAGCTGAAATGTGTGGCTTTTATGTCCACGGCTGAGGTGCTCTGCTGCATGACTGAATAAATAATTCAAACCTCTTGTGTAGGGTTCACACAAATGTAACTTTCAGGACCACATAAAAAAAAAAAAAAAAGAAAATAGAGGTTTTCCTAAGAAAATGTGAGGAATGTGAGTGATCTGATGTTATGGTATACTGTATATAATTGGTGCAGGACAAATAGCACAGATTAATGTTTTCCTGATGGTTTTGTGATTTTTATACCTTATAATTTTCCAGTGATTCTTTCCGTGCTGTAAAACATTAATTGCAGACTTTTAAAAATAGCAGGTAACAGTAATGGCCATTTTGTGAGGCTTGTAAAAAAATCAACAAAATTCTGTCTAGCATGTATTTACCCCATACATATAATACAGTCCTTAAGATGTGTGGGGGTTTCCATTTTTGTTCACATATACTGTACAGTAGTTAGACTCTGTTTTATAGAAATATACCCAATATATAATATACTGTATATTACCCTACCCTTTATCAGCTGCTATTTCACTACTAGATTTGAGACAGTTTTAAAGCACTTATTGATTTTAAAGTACTTTTAAAACTAAGGCATATTTATACACATTTTGATTTCTAAGGTTTTTTTTGCACTTACGTGCACTGATTGTACTTTATAGCAAACTATAACATTTTGGTTAAAGTCAGTTGTTATATACTGTGTAATTGAGTCACATGTCTTCTCATGATTATAATAGGATTTTCATTTGCATTGTACACAGTTATGAAATGCTAAAAACATACAAATATAGCTAAATGAAAGATAATAATAAATAAATGGTTGAAGGTAGTAACCAGATTCAATTGAATTGATGGAAGTATACAGGAGGCGTGCAGCCTGGAAAGAATATCAGCTGGCAAATTAGAAAGATGACAGACGGATTCTCAAACTGACAGTGAGACATAAACATTAGAATGGATTGACAGATTGGTGTTGGCTTTCAAAGGAATGTGAAGGCTATACTATGTGCTGTCAGTCTCACATATGTTATCATGTTTCCTACTAACAGACCACCTGCCCATAGCCTTATAGCAACCTGCCTTATGCACAATGCAATCATCCATATTTGTATTTCTTTATTTGTTCCAGCTGCATGTTTTCTAGGCTTCTGTTATCAAAAGACAAGCTGAGCTGGTCTCTTATTCTGGAATGATGATATACAGAAAAATTGATCATTAGAATGAAAGGCAGCAATTCTATGTCCGCTAAATGTGAGAGGAGCATGATTCGGCCAATACAGCTGAGTAGGCTTAGACTGACAGAAAGGCATTGGAAACTTAATTAATGACTTTTTGTAAGTGTCACATGTTAAAACATTTAAGATCTTAAGGTAAATTAATTATAACAACAGCACACAACATCAGGAACAGAAATCTGAAGCTTCAGTGGAAAATATTTGGTGAATTTGGTTTTGGTCGATCATCATGATCTGAATATTAACTGAAGCTCTTGATTTGCATCCACATGATTTGTGCATTTACTATGCTATAATTTGATTGGCCGCCTGGATAATTGAATTGATTAGCAGGTGTGTGTGTGTATGGGGTAAGGGTGGTGGTGCAGAATGACTGAATGTACAGGTAGTAATAAGACTTGAAGATGAGACCCTGGAAAAAATGCATAGTGATAAACAAAACAATGACATGAAACAAACCAACAACCAGGCAAACCAACAACAAATGTAGGAGAAACTTGTAAAGCTCTTACCACATGTATATGCATATGTTGATCTATGAAGTGATCTGTATCAACATTAGTAATACGTTTATTTTTTCATAACAATGCATAAAATTATCCACAGAAGTGGCCCAAAAATATACAGTACATGCACAAAAACCATGGTCACATGATGGCATCAACGACAGTGCGACTAGTAACATTTTTATAGGAAACAAAATACTACACATTGTTACCATAATTCAATTTGAGTTTTTAACAAAAAGGCAGACATACGAAAACAACTGTTGAAGTGTGTATGCATTTTTGCATACCACTGTATTGTGTAAACGCATACAGGCACACAGGTGTAGTAGGAAGAAATCCAGAGAGAGAAAGAGACGAACGTAACACATGCGTTGATCGTATTATGATGCTCCTATTACTAAAGTGTGAATGTGTTGTAGAGGGGGTTTTCCCTATTACCACCTATTTTCTCACAAATTGTGCTGCAGTATGTAATGTAATCTGTTGATGAGTCTATGTGTTGTTTTGAGGGTCAAGCAAAAAGGTGATAGTAATAATAGTGAGGTAGAACGGTGATTTGGAACAGCATAATGCCACCTGTAAATCCATGTGTGAATGTACAAACTTAGAGAAAGTGAGGCGGGGGAAGGGAATTTTTTTTTTTCTTGCTTGTGATGTAACTCAACTGGATTCAATTCTACTTGAAATAAGAGAAGATCTTAGTAAAACATCCCTGTTAATAAGGAGAGAAATATAATCATGAGAGAAAGCTGATGAAATTAAATATCTCAAATATATTTAAATTCAAAGCCTATAGCCCCATTTACATAGAAATCATGATATTAATGGGCTAAATAAACCTTCTTAATGTGCAGATTCCTTTCACATTTTATAAGTCACACTAATCCCACGAAGTTCACATTAGCCCACTTTAAAGTATGATTTCAAGGAGCATGCTGGCATCTGAAATTAGATGAGAGGTAATGTTAAATAGGCAACTACAACAGTGTTGGCACTTGTGATGTATAACATGTGCATCAGAAAAACTGCACAAACCATTGCTTTTCAATCATTTAGGGTGGGTGATCTGAGTGCGATAGTGCATTTGCTAGTCCTGCACAATAACATCACGTACAAAATGTAGCACTCTACTCCAGAGCAGGACCTACAGTGTTGGCAACTATTGTGATGTACAGTATAACATGTGCTTTAGAAAACCGGCACAACCCATTGCTTTCCAATCATTTAGGGCAGGTAAACTGAGTGCGCAAGTGCTTTTACTAGTCTTGCACATTTACAGTAAATGACTTACCAAATGTAGCGCTCTGTTTCAGAGCCAGGCCTGACCTACTTTAGGCCCCTTTAGGGCCCTTAGTAAAATTCTGCTAAGGGAACCTCATTCCTGTTTTGTGAGCATTTTCTACAGTAACACTTGACACCCCAGAAACAGCTTTTTTCTTTTTTACATGCCAAAATGTAATTATGCTTTATTCTCCTAAAATCCAACAGTCGCTTTGACACCAGGGTAGGAACTTTTTTTTGGAGAGGCCTAGGCAACGTGTGGCTATGCTCTGCTCATAGGCAATGTCTCTGCAATCCCCTGATATGTCCACTGGTGAAGTGCTTACATGTGCTGGAAACCTGCTGCCTTAAAAGCCACTTTTGCACTCTGGGATTGGCTCTAATGTCACTGCCTGTCATGCTCCAAGCAATCACAGACAAAACTGAATTCTTGTAACCAGTCATAATAGAAGTTGGAATTTGTTGAGAAAAGATTAGTTTTACATTTTACTGCATCTCTCAATGCTAGAATCAGCTCAGTGCTTTGAAATACTTAAATATTTTAATGAGATCCAACATAACACAACTGATCATTAATCTCAATCTCAGCTGATCTATTAGTTAATCTTTTGTTGATGGACCGTTCCTAGTCAGGGTATGTCTGATGTTATGGTTTAGCTGTTTAATCTTTCCTGCTTTTTAAAACTTCTGATGGGTTTTTGCACACATCACACATTTCGATACATTAGGATGAACACCCTGTCAAGGATCCTGTCTCCCCCTGTTACTACCTCTGCTCCCAGCTGACAACATCTACCTCTGTTCTTTTCATACAGAATACTGAGGAGTACCAATGATGCATGTTGTATGGGAGGGGCTTATCTATAATTACTGTGTGCAAGGAGTGACATGGCCATTACCAATCACCCAACACACCCCAAAACACTCTTACTTACAAATAGGAGCTATTTATAGTCATTTTTATGATGTAATTGGTACATGGGCAAAAACAGTTATACCCTGAAAAAACATGATTGACCAGTAACTATAGATACATCGTTGACTTTTGGTTTCAACTTCTCAGCTGAAACTACAATTGACAGCTGGTTATATGTGGAAAAAAAATGTATATGCACATATGTTAAATACAGGTTAGAGGAGCAGAGGTGACTCAGGTGGTTGCACCTCTGGGTTGCTAATTGGAGGGTCAGAGGTTTAGGGAAGAGCATCTGGTTTAAAACCTGTTCCAGATCTCATGGAGCAAATAATTTTTCTTTTTGTTTGAAAAAAAATTACATTTTTGGTAACCCACAGGATAAAAGGGACAAGGCCCTAGAGAAAAATAAATGTTGTTTTATGATAGTGTTCTTAAAACAACACTGACCTGACCTTTAAATATTATTCTGCATTAGTTTAAGCATTATTTTTAGGTCGCGTCAAAGGCAAGTTTTAGAAATAAAATCAGAAAGAAAAACCCAGTTAAGGTTTGCGGTTTGCATATTGCAGGCTTCTGTTATGTCTACATTGCACATAATGTAGATTGTACAACCCTAATCCAAACCCAGTCCCTGTCAGACGTAGCTTTTTCTGTGATGGAAAACCTTTGCCTAAGGCTTTTCAGTCAGCTACTAAACCATTCCGTTCCCACCTACTGGGGTATTTCATATTTCATCTAGTCACCCTGGTGTGCTAATACAAATGGAATTAGTAATGTGTTCTTGCAGTATGCCTGCTGGACAAATTTAGAGCATGTTTCTCTGGGAAAAGGAAAATCTACATGCAAGCTTAAGTATGCATATGCTTAAACACATACGCTTTGTATTTATGGGGCATTTTTGAGGTCTTCTTCAGAGATATTTTGATGATTTGGATCATGGCAAGAAATTTGTGTGAGTGGTGAAATCATGAGGTTAAAGCTCTATGTTAATGGGTGTATCTTTGGGGTTAGACAGCTTGATGATTCTTGTGTGAATCTGCAGAAAGTCTGAACGTGACTAAAGAGGTGAGCGAAACACCCTCCCCATTTAGCAGGGCACTATTAGACAGGGCATAAATTATTCAGGTTGTTGCATTGCAGACATCCTTCCTTTCCCAACCATGCACTGCATTTCTCTATTCCCTCACTTTTATTCATACTCGCTCTTTTCATCTTTCTGTGTTGCAGCAGACAGAAGTAAAATAGTCAAAAGGAGGGGGGGAGAGAACAGAAAGGTGGTGTCTTCTGTTTAATATGCACGGAATATTTCTGCAGGGGATACTGGGTGTGTTGAATATTCCTTCTCTCTCTATCTCTCTTCATGTTTTATATTCTCTCATGCACACTGAGGGTGTGTATCACACACAGCAGCAAGCCTCTCCCACTGCTTTCCTAGGATTCCCCTCCCTCTTTATTGCACAGCACTGTCTAGATCTTTTCTGCATTTCTGATCCAACAAAATCTTACCATCTCTCTTGGACTGTCTCATTCTGTTCCTTTGTTTTTATCCCCCTTTTCATCCTCTTCTTTCTTCTCATCTCTCTTTATATCAGACTTAATCTCTTTTTCCCCCTTTGTGCCTTAAAGCTTTTGTTATTCGTATCTCTTAAGTTCTTCTCTCTGTTCCATCTGAGCGACTCATCGCCACAGATCTCTGTTGTGACCGTCTCCTTGTCTGTAAGTGATGGTGAGGCAGGGAAAAGAGTAAAGAAAGTGACTCACACTTTGCGGTGAGATCAGAGGCTGATTCCGAGATGAAAGCGGAAAGAGATTTGTAGCACCGGTCCGCTAGAGCTAAAAGCACAGTCACTACCTGGCAGCAAAAGTCCCAAGTAAGCCTGGAAGTCCAGTAAATGAACTAAAGCTTCTGACAACATGTCTGATGGAAGAGTAGTGGCCAGGCTTACAGGAAGATTATGGGTATGGTGAAACCATAAAATGTCAATGGTCACCATTCTAATGCTTTTATCATCTGATGGCTGCACAACATTTATCATCTTCCAGTAAGGTTTCCCCCTGATTTACCATCAGCAATTTGTTACCTCAGGCATTTGTCATAGTTTTATCATCTGGTGTGCTGATAATCTGCACACATCTTGTTACGTTAAAAACATTAAGGGTTCTTCTGGATTAATATGTTCTTTTTTTTTTAATCAAAAGGTAGAAGTTCTCTACTGGATGTACAATAGTTTTTGCTCGGTGTCTCCCACAAAACGGCCTTTGTTATTATCTGTCATTGCAACTGAATTGCTCTTGGATGCAGCAGAAGAAGGAATTCTCTGCCTGTTCATTCTAGCGATGTACTGTAGTAGAAAAAAAAGGGAGTTAAAAAAAACAACACACTGTCAAAGAAGGACATGTCTTTTTGGTTCTTATGGCTAAAACCTCTGCTGCTCATCATTTAAATTCCAAGCCGACTATATAAACACATTTACAGTGGTGTGACTACATTCCAAACCACATACTACTGCACTAATTAGTATGTCAGCAGTAGAAGCTTGAGAAAAAAAGCATTTTCAAGAGTCCTTTGTATAATTACAGGTTTTGATTCCGAAATTGTTTTTGTTCCGTTTGGAATCAACATTTGGTTATTTTACATATAACATTTAAGGGATCGTAGAGTGGACAAATCAAATAAAGGCTGTGGAGCCCACGTTGACAATATTGTCAGGTAGCATATTTTTGACATACTGTTTAATAATGATGTGGCTGTTTGGCCTCCTGGTATAACAGCCATAAAATACATTTTCTTTCCTTAAATAATTGTTGTTCAAAATACATTTTCTTTCCTTAAATAATTGTTGTTCAAAATACATTTTGTTTCCTTAAATAATTGTTGTTCAAAATACATTCTTTCTTTCTTTTTCTTTCTTTCTTTCTTTCTTTCTTTCTTTCTTTCTTTCTTTCTTTCTTTCTTTCTTTCAGTCACTGTAGTACACATGTCACACAATTGCTAGAATGGTTTGGTTACTAAACACTTTCCTTTTGTCACACACCTAGTTTATTTAAGTGTAAAAGCCATGCAATCATAGTTATATTTATTATTTTTGTTTTAATTGTGTGTTGTTATTCCTGGTTCTTTCTTCTGCCTCACCTGCAAAAACCCAACAGTATTCAGGCACTTGTAATGTTGTTGTTAGTCTTTCAGCTGCTCTCGGCGAGGGGTCTCCACAGTGAACTATCCGGTCCACATATACAAGCTTGGCAGGTTTTACGCCGGATGCCTTTCCTGACACAACCCTCCCATTTTATTCGGGCTTGGGACCGGCCGGCACTGGATCCAGTGGCTGGCGTTTAGGTCAGTGGCTGGGAATCGGACGCGAAACACCTACCACTGAGTCACCAGTGCCTTATTTAGGCACTTGTAATGAATTATACTTTCATTTTATATTAAAGTGGTTCAATTTAAATCAGGACTCAATTAGGATAAAATTCCTCCTGAATGAAGGCATTAAACTGATTGACATTAACAGAAGCCTATAAGTGCAGGATGGTGATGAGTAAAAGATTTGAATTTTGCTAACTATTTAAATAAGGCTGCCTCGTCCGTGAATGATGAGCCTGGACGAGGCAGCTCTGAGCTCACTGCTCTTGTTACTTTTCAACAAGTAGAACGCTTGACTTTGAAAATCAGCGGATTGTGGAATTGGTGAATTGTGAAAAGAGATGCCACTTTCTGTGAGAACTGTACACACAATAATTGATGGACATTTTCTTGCACTTTACAGTGCTGGGAGCTATTGCCACATCCCCAATAGAGTCCTGATCTCACTACAAGACATTTCAACATGTTTGGTCCATTAAAGGAGTTCCTGGGAGGCCAGTGTTTAGACATAAAGCAGGCAGCCTGTTCATATGGTATAAATAAATTATGTTTTCTTGCTGTTATTCTTGACTATTAAATGTCTCATTCTGACTTGCTCACCTCATAATAATGGATTTATATAAAACAATTAACAGAATGTATACACTATGTTATATAATTGCATTTAAGTCCTACACTTTATGCAAATTGTTCTAAAATTAGGCTATCTTAGTTAGTGCTAATTCTTAGATTGGCTTGATCAAGTAAATAGTGACTATATTGTCAGTTTCAGCAGGTTGGTGCTTAGAAATACTGTACAGCTCTCATCTTACTATCAATGTGAGTCACTCACTTTAGTACTCTCTTCCCTGGATCATCATAATATCAAGGCTCTTGCAACAGACATGGATAGATTACTGATGAGTAATAAAGACAAAAATAAGCATAGCAAAAAAAAAGAGAAAGGTTATGGATTGTAAAATGTTTTAAAAGACGATGTTTTCATAATCCTGTGCAGTGCAATGTGTGAGTAAATGTTGCGCAGGCAGGTGTTTCCCGGTTTTACACTGCCATGTTCGGGATTATGTGAGAACACCATGTCAGTGGAGCGAGCCAGTAACCATGGCAACGCCCATTCCAGTGAATATGCTGTCTCTTGGATAGTGTGTGTGAAATAGTGCGAGGGTGTGTTTTGTGAAAGCCAATCCCAGTACTCTTGCCAGCTCACATAGACCCAAAACTCTGGCATTAACAAGGTTACACAGTGGGTTTATAAAACGATTTGATTCTCATTGAAGTAGAGCACATGAAACATCACTGGTGTATATTGGCTCTGCTGCTTAGCATACGAGGCTGTTGGCTAAAATAAATCTTTAGGTCACGCACACTCTCACACATTCAATTAAACACCACACACTTGGGCACACACACACACACACTATATATACATATATATATATATATATATATATATATATATATATATATATATATATATATATATATATAATCAACTTGCTAACTCCTTGCTTCTTCATGTGTCGGAAGTGAGTAACAACCGCTTTAATTGATGTTCCAGGATGTTCCCATGAGTATATTGGTATCTGGAGTGCTAGAGCTTGTTATGTTCATCTTATAACATGGTAGTGCGAGACATATATATTGTACACATTGATTGTGGCAGATCAGTGAAGATCACACTCGTGTGGGAAATCTCCAGAGTTTTATGAGCAGACAGCTGCTACAAGTGTGATATTAATAGCAGGAAGTTATAAGAGTAGAAGCCTGAGGGAGAGGAAGAAATGAACCATGCCAGGAATATACCAGCAATCTGCAGCTGATTATATGAAGATTCCGATATTGACAGAAAATAAGAATTAAGAATGGAATTATAAATATTAGAAAAAGAACAACAGTGCCTGCATTTCTGGATTTTCCTTCTTTAAAGCCACCTATAACATTTTTCTTTGTGTGGTGGCACAGTGCGTGGAGTGTGCATGTTTCCCCCGTGCTTTGTGCCATGCAATGTGTTGGCATCTATCCAGGGTATACCCAGCCTTGTGCCTGAATTCCTTCAGACCCTGCATGACCCTACACAGGATAAGCGGTATAGGTGATGGATGAATAGTGTTTGTGTAGTTTGCACTTTATTTCCATATCCGTGTGGGTTTCTACTGTGTTCTCTGGCTTCCTTCCACCAACCAAAACATGAATGCAGGTGAATTGACTATGCTAAAATGCCGCTAGGTATGAAAAGTGCGTGTATGCGATAGGTTTGCATCTTATTCAGGGTTTGTTCCCATCTCATGGCCAGTGTTCCAGGGATAGCCTTTAGATCCACTATTACTGTACCTTAACCAAGATGTGGATTACAGTACATACAGCTTGTGAGGATATACAACTTTACAGTACATGTGCCTTCCTCTGCTTAAAGAGTTTTGTTTAATAGAACCTAACAGTACATTTCAGATAAGGTGCATAAAAAAAAATGCAAAATGCATAATAAAAAAAAAGGCTTAAAGGCCATTGGTTGGCTGGGGATCAAAGGCATTGTAGTGGCATTTGACACATAGCAGAGACATGACACTGAGTCTCTTCACTCAATTTAACTGCCCTCAAAGGCTGTAATTAGACATTTTTAAAGGATTAGAGTGCAAAAAATGATGCAGTAATACTTTAGTAAAGTTATGCACTGCAGTAGTGTACTCTTCCCTTCTCCTCACTGCTTCATTCATGAGCATCTGTCTTATTCTTAATCCAAGGACGTCCATGGGGTGACTGCTTTTATATAAATGTCACAATAGCTCATGCAGAAACAAAAAGGCAATAGAAAAGCCACGATCAGTGCTTATAACCTCTCAACAACTGTGCCAGCAAAAATGTGCGTTTATGGAGGACGACACATCTATCAGCCCTGTGTACTGTAACAAATTAGCTGCCAATGTGAAATGATGAGCTTTCTCTGGCCAGCATCGCACATTTTAAAGGCAAATTGTCACTACGAATGATCGGAATGCATGCCATCATGCTAACCAACGTCGACTGGGCCATTTACGTTCCAAAACGACTTCATTCTCTGCACAGTGGATGAATAGAACAGGCTGAGCTGTGTTCATTCGAGAAAGAGGCTATTGGTGGAAAAAAAAAAGCAAGCAATAGATTCGAGTCTTTCACAGATCAGAATTGTTTTGTGTGTTAGTGAGACTGTGGAGAAAAAGCACACTGTTTGCTTTTCTGGGAGCAGGGAGGACCGGTACACACACTGGACCTCTGTCTGTGCTCCTCAAGGAGGAGGAGGGGAGATGACACCAGGAGCCGCAGTTCTCATGAGGACCAGCAGGGGACCAGAGAGAGCAGTCTGGGCAGGGTGCGGCTCCTTTTCCAGGTCAACGAGTTCCTTGTGATATGCAGAGAAAAGCCCATACCTCGGCCACAAAGAGAGATAAGCACCCCACTCGATACACTCATTTACGTCTGTTCTGCGTAGGACACCACACACGCACACACACACACACGCGCGCACACACACACACACACACACACACACCACATGTACTCTTATACTGTATATTAAATCACTTTCAGCAAGTTGAGGAACAGATAAGGAAATGAGCCTGTCAGTCAAAACACACACTTCTGCAGATGCTTCGCAATTATGAAAACACACCTATTCCCATAATATGGACACACTCAAAAGTGTTTCTGCAAGAGAGTGTGTAAAACTGCTTAAAAATGCAGTGCAGACAGGACGTGCTCAGGTTTTGGCGGGAGAAATGAGAGGCGTGGTGCAGGAATGAACCCGGCACCCTCTGGCTTGATTAAAACTGTCTGTAGGCCAGATGTGTCAAAGCAATGCTGTGTGTACTGCGGCAGCAAGTGTCCCTCATTCCCCGCAGGCATGAATTTTCAGTGTGTGTGTGTGTGTGTGGTTATGTGTGTGTGTGTGTGAGACAGATAGAGAGCGAAAGAGAGAGATGGGGAGATGAGGTGAGCAGGCAGGAGAAGCGGGATTGTGTTACATTAATAAAGCTTTGCTGTGCTGGTCTCGGCTGCAGCATGAGGCTGGGTGAAACGGGGTTGTGCTGGCAGCTGTTCAGCACTAAGGCCCGCCCAGCCAGTGTGCTGCTGCAGAATTTAATGCCTACACACACAGTCACGTTCAAATGCACACACGTTTATTGCATACAGGAGCATTTATATCCACAATGCATTGCCTCGGTCTCATAGCCCCTGCAATGATGTCCGTAATATGATAATGCACTATAACTCATGTCCTGGCTGTAGCATATTAGCTAGCACTGACCACTATCTCACACAGTATCAGCCATCACCGCTCCCCACTCCACACGGTTTCTATGTGTCAGTGAATATTTATTGCTTTTCATCAGGACACTGCAGAGACCCTGCATAGGGTACTGCAGTGTACGTTTTCAAGAGAAAAAAAAAACAGTAACTGCATAAATTAAGATAGCATTACAGTTATAACGGCAACAAACTTAAAAAAAAAAAAAAACTTTTAAAATATTTGTTGAATGTATAGAAATAGTCTGGGTCCATTACACTGATTTTGCCAAAATTCTGCATTCGGAACAATACTGAACCCTCCCATACAGTATATATGTGTTACTGTATATTGTTATACATATTCTTCCTTGATTAACTTTAAACAGATTACATAAAATGTCATGAATTTTGATTACAAAAAGCGAGTCAGGAATTTATATTGGCTGTTACAGAAAGGAAGAGCCAGTGTGTAAGGAGGGACACAAGTCAAGTGGTCAAATCAAGTGGACTTCTTTTACATTTTAACCAGCTAGAATGGTAAACAACAGGACCTTAAACATCCCTATATATAAAACCTCCCTAAATAAATTGCACCTGTACAAAAAATGCAAGACATACAAGTAGTAGTAGTAAAAAAAATACTGCAATAATAATAATAATAATAATAATAATAATAATAATAATAATAATAATATGTGGTAAGTATGGTAAGTGCCAACATACTTAGCTTTAAGAGCCAACAAGTAAGCTCATTAATGTACCACTGCAGCAGAACCCTGAATGACATTGTCAAATAGTTGTCATGAGGGTGTGACATCGCCACCCAAAACGCAGCTTTTGAAAATTACTTTGAAAGATAATGCTGGGGTAATGTTGAACGAACCATGTCAACACAATGTAGCATCCAGTGCTCTCACTGTTGTTACCCCGGGTGTGGGGAAAATAATATAATCCTATATCCTGTAATCCTATCATTGGCAGTGGGTGTTAGAAGCACAGTGAGAATTGGAAATAAAGGTTGTTTTGTTTTCGTATTTGCAACTTAGTCGTGTTGCCATTATTTCCTGTTATCCCAAAGCCATGCAGTCCATATTGTGTTTCATACGGAGTTCGAGTATTCCATAGCACTGCCAATTTATTGACAACTAAAAATTCTAAGCTTTTTAACGATACCTCTTGATAACCTATTAATTTGAACCATAACAATTTTTTTTGATTGATACTTCCCTGGTGGTATTGTGGTTAGCACTCTGGCCTTGCACTTCCAAGCTTGAGGGTTTGAGTCCTGCCTTGGTTCCGTGGTTGTTGTAAAGTTGGCTGTTTTCCGCATGCTTGTTGGGTTCCCTCCATGCACTCTGGTTTCCTCCCACAGTCCAAACACATACAGAGTAAGTTACTTGTTGTTTCCAAATTGATTGTAGTGTGCATCATTGTGTGTGCTTGTGTCCTGCGTTGGATTGGTACTCTATTCAGGGTGTCCCCTGCCTCACGCCTGAGTGTTCTGGGATAGACTCCAGGCCTCCTGCGACCGTGTAAAGAACATAGACAATGAATGAATGATAAGCGATATAGACAATTAATGAATCTAAGACTTTCCCACCAATAATTGTATTCTGAACTAAAGTATTACCAGCACCTGGTCACAAATGCTGCAAATGCTATATTCATTCACAAAATTCCCTATGCTAAAAAAAATGCTATGACTATGACTATTTGGACATGATTTTTTGCTTGTGCTATGATCAGCAAATTGGGATATACAACACATAAATGTCTTATAATAATTACAGGAGGAACCTACAGTTTAAAACACAAGTGAAAAATAAAAAAATCAATCATACTTCAGCAGCTTTGACAAACACAGTGTTGATGTTTTCAGAAGCTTCTAGTCATTGCTGAGATTAACAGGCAGTTCAGTTGAAATTACACGCATAAAACCCTTCTATTCAGCTCTACACACAAACAGTTTACATTATTCTTTCTTTTGTCTGCACGTGTGGAGACGCACGTATTTGATGAATAGTACATTTGTGTGTGCCTGTGTGTGTGTGTGTGTTTGTGTGTGTGTGTGTGTGTGTGTGTGTGTGTGTGTGTGTGTGTGTGTGTGTGTTCAGCTATATGTATATCGTTGACATACTAATGATGGGTTTTTAACTTTCCAGAAACTGAGGGTGGAAAAGGAGGAGTGTAATGCAGATGTTCGCCACAACTTGCAAATAGAAAGGCTGCACACATTTTCTCCTGAGGTACAACTGCATCCCATGTCTGTAATTAGACAGCCATAGGTTTTGAAAAGGACGGGGTCCTCTGAATTCCGTAGTTCAAGCCTGCTGCACATAAAAGCCATTGGCCAGCTGTTGTGTGAGGTGGAAATTGTGCCCAGATGAAGGGTTTAGGCTCCATAAAGAGAATCGCTCTCCAGATGTGAGGGAGTTACGGTCACCCTGACCACCATTACTGTACTACACCACTGAGTAACTGCATTGCTAAAGAGTCAGGAAACCCTTTTTGTGTTGTTTCGCAGTATGTGTGCATGTGCAGTATTGTGTGTGTGTGTGAAGCACTATGTCCCACTTTTAAGGAGGTCATGAAATACCACATACAGTAGAGATCAAAGCAAGTCTGAATCATACTAAGAAATTATAATCAGGTGCTCTAGTTACCCTCAGCATATGTTTTAAATCTGTAGCAGGAAATGTAAAGCTATGCATGTGTCATATTTAAAAATCGACATCGGATAATACAGCCTGAAAGCAATGCTTTTAATAAGGTAAACAAGATTTAAACGTTAAGGGAATGGGTCAGAAAACAATAAACAGAATTTTCTCTTTCCTTAATCATATTCGATCAGCACAAACATGTATGGCATTTCATCCATTTATCCATCATTGACTCCTGTCTCCTGTGTGGTATTGGATCCTAGGTGCAGGAATACTGGGTAAGATGTGATGATATATCCTGGATGGGACTTGAGTTGAGTGCAGAGCACCAAGCACACATACTACATTCGAACACTCATTCACACTTCAATCAGCTGTCACCAGAGGAAACCAGAGAACCCAGAAGAAATACATAGACGAAACTGAGACAACATGCCAAGTTCAGGATCAAACTGGGAATCATGGAGCTGTCAGCTAGCCACAATACCCTCTAGGCCACCATTCTGCCATATCCAACATATGCATTCTAATTTTGTACTTGAGCTACAGAACTAAGTCTCTTCCAAAAACTCTTCTATAAATTCATACTCACTTACTATAAATATCTGCCTCAGACTGCATCCAGGTCTTAAGCAATTTTACATGGTCTTGCTAACATGTGTAACGACACAGTACAGTACGTGGACTGTAAAACGTGTATGAGTGATTGTGGTAGCAGACAAATCTGTCCACAAACAAATCTGTTTTACCAGCTGCATAGGTAAAACAAAACAAAACATGTAATCAAATCTCTTCTTTTGCAGGTTAAAGAGCATTAAGTGCAAAAGCAACGGTTTAGCACAAGCTATGCTTAGACTTCTGCATTGTGCCATTTGGCAGGTTCCCGCTTTTTCATTTTGGGAAGGTCTGAGAGACATCAAGCAATTTAAGGCCACCCCAGCAGGTACAGCGAAACATTTGGTTTTCTACTTCACATTTTCTATTAGCTCAGTTGTGGCTCTATAAATAGGGTTACTGTGAAGTGAAAGCAGAAGAGTATTAAAAAAAGGAAAAACAGGGCAGTTACTGTGGCCTGAACAACCCTGGTCCTGTCCCAAGGCCCCCGTGGCTGTGTGTGTATGTGTGAGTGTGTGTGTGTGTATGTAAGGGGCCTTATTTCTCAAGTCAGACGGTACCCGACGGCTGAGAATTGCGTCTTGTTCCTTTCGCGCCACGCTAGACATCTAGGCACCAGACAGATGACTTTTAGGCCTGGCACTGGGCAACTGGGCTTCTGTTTTTGTAAGAAAACACCATGACCAGAAAATTAATGTGAAACAGCTTTGCGAACGCAGTGATGTCATAATCCTGCCATGAGAGAAGCCCAGTTTCAATCCACTTAAAATTATAGCATATTTTCAACACAATCTGCACTGTGACGCCGGTAATTTCCTCTTCTTTTTTTTTTTCCCCCTTTCTGATTTTGACACTGGGTAGTGGGTGAGGTGAGCTTCCAGGCTGTGAAGAGCTGCTCTGTTCCCAAGACAAAGAGCCCTCTCTCATAAAGAAGAAAGCTGAGTTTCCGGCATGAGGTCATTTTGTTGTGTAGGAGAGGAAGAGAAGAGGACTTGAGGTGAAGACAAGATGGATGAACAAAGGAAGTAGGGAGAGAGAGAGAGAGAGAGAGAGAGAGAGAAAGTGGAATGGGTTCATAGCATCACAGCCACAGACACAATCAAACACTAACACTTACACCAGGATGCAAAACTATGCAGCTATAACAGAGGCTATATTGGGATGAATTAGCCCTTCTATTGATGCATTTAATTCACACCACCAGGGAAAAACTCATTTTAAACTGAAAGATACATTTGTGTTTATCAAAGGTGAAGGAGATAACATATATGACTTTAATATGATGTTCCAATCACCACACTGTGCTAGTTGAAATATACTCACATACGTTTGAGTGTAACAGTTCCCATATGGACAATGAATTCTTATTTTCAATGCATGCCGCAAAATGCATGCAAAATTATAGGTGAGTTCATTTCCACCTATATCCAGGTGGGTTTGATCCAGGTCCTCCAGTTTTTACCTACATCCCAAAAACATGCCAATGAGTAGACTGGCAAAGCTGAATTATTCCTAGCTGTGAGTGTATGCATTCTTCTCTGCAAGGGTCTGCCATACCATATATTGAAAGTATTCAGACGTAATGCCCATTGACCCTGATGCCAGCACAGTAAAGCTTTTCCAATTGGTTACTTGGGTGCTCATAAGATCAGCATTAACATGCTCAAAGAATTTAATCAGAATATAACTTTTTTTAACATGCATAAAGTGGCTTTGCATACTGTAATGCCTACTTCATACATCTTTGAGGTTATGTTAGGTTCATTTATTCTTTTTTTATATATATAAATCCTGCCTTCTGCATTATGATGCTGTAAGGTTTTATAATAAGCAAACTTTCCCATGACTCTGTGCCTCCCTCATTGTGCATTAAAAAAGTCCTATAGCCCATATCCAGACGAACATACATGCAAATAGCTTCTGCTAAAACAAATAGTTTTGCTAGAACCCTTTTGTTTTAAATGCTATGGTACTTCCTGTTGTCTGTTTATCCCCAGGTATCACTATGACTTACTGTACAGTACATATTTAAGACTGGTTCTTTAGCTGTACATGACACAGAGCACCTGGCTGAAAGGCTCTTGTCTTATAATGAACAGAGATCTTCAGACACCATGTGTGGTACAGTAAGTGTATACTTTTAGGCTTTTGGCAGATCCCCTTATCCAGAGAAACTTACTTTTTTATTTCCTTTTACATTTGAGCAGTTTAGAGTTAAGGGCCTTGGTCAAGAGCCAAATAGTAGCAACTTGATGGTCCTGGGGTTTGAACCTGATACATTTCGAACTATAGTCCAATGCCTTAACCACTGAGGTGCCCCTGTCCCCTGTAAAGAAATGTTGCTGACACCGCAAGCAATCAATCTTCTTCTTTTAACTTATCTTAAAACAGAACATTTCAGACACTCTTTCTAAAGTTAACAGAGGCAAACGGTCAGTCTCATCTATGATTGGTTAGATGCATTATTACCTTCACATGAATGACAATTAGTGCCTCTTCCTCAGCCAGATACCCAGTGGATGAATGAGTGATTAGAGGAATGGAAGCAAATGTTCCTTTATGAAACACTCATAACATCACTTAATGTTACTCCCACATGGGTCAAACATGCGCAGAAAGAATATTCCGAAAAAAGAGAAATGATCAAATCAAGTGTTTACATGGCTAATATTTACCCAGTCAATAGATTATCAAAGGTTTACACCACCCCTTTCATTAAAGAGAGGCCGGATCAGGTCAGACTGTTCTGACTGAGGTGTTTACATGATGCATTGTAATTCTGAATGGATCATTATCCTGATTAATAGTGGAATATTACAGTTCATGTACGTAAACACACATACATAGTGGTAACACGGAGTGAGCAGAAAGAGTGATGATGTGCTGCAGGGGACTAGGTGTTGGCTAGGAGCGGTAAGAGTGTCAACACATACAAATCTCACTTATGAGTAATCCAACAAATTCCAAAGGTAATAGTAAGGGCTGTCTCCATCTACACCCTTTGCAAACACACATACAAACACATGCACAAACACACTACATGCATGCAAGGCTTACTTTCGCAGCTTGGAGGAAAGTCCTCAGTGCCTTTAATATTTGGTCCATTGATTTAAGGTTACAAAGCTGTACTTGTACAGTAGTAGACAGACGCACTTTGCTTTTGTGTCAGCATAGTGGGATTTATGAACAATCCCCAGACGTTGATCAACGCATGAAAATGCCGGAGTGAGAAAAAAAAAAAGGTGCAGACACACCCAGCACTGCAATATGACATGGCACCAGCCAGTCACCAAATGCTAGAGACTGAAGAAGGAATTGAGGGAAAAAAGGCAATTTACCACTGGGTTTAAGTCCAGAACATTTGCACAATTTTTTTTCTTTAAGTTGTAGCTGTAAATTTAAAAATCACATGGGTTACCTTTAAAAATACTCGATATCCTCAGCCCCTTGCAGCTCCATTGCCTATGATTTTGTCTTATGTTGCTTATACTAGGTGATACATTTCGGCACTTGGTGTCAAAGAACAGTTAAAAACAACCTATTTTTTCAGCAATTCACAAAGTGTTTGTACAATACATGCATACATATAAACATACATGCATAAATATATACAGTATATATACACACACACACACACACACACACACACATCACACATCTTTCCTCATATTTTAATTTGGCAAGATTTATATGCACATAATTCAAAGTGGATTTCGGCAGGAGGTGGAGATCCGACATGTCCAGTGGTGGCGATGGTGAAGGAGGTCGGTGGTTGAGGTGTTGCGTAGAAAAATGTGGCGTTGACGGCAGGGTTCTCGGGACTGGCTTCGGACGAGAGAGTAGGCGCTGATCGATCCGGCGAGTTGGATCAGCCCTTCCAGTGTGGCGGGGAGCTCTCGTCCGACAAGTTCATCCTTAATACAAGAAGCCAGTCCTTTGTAGTAGAAGGTCCGGAGCGCGGCGTCAGCGAGAGTGCGGAAGTCAGCTGTACAGCAGATCACGGACGATCCTCCCTGCCGCAGGTGGTAAAGTTTTGTGATGGTTTGCACCTCGCCCGCAGGGTGTTTAAAGGTGTGTTTTAACTGGCGGGTGAATTTATTATATGAATGGGCGGTATCTAAATCGGAATGAAGAACTGCTGTGGCCCATTCAGCTGCCTGCCCGGATAGCAATGAAATGAGGAGAGCAATGCGCAACTGATCAGTGGAGTATTTGGTGGAATTAAACTCAAACACCAGATCTAATGCAGTTAGAAAGACACTACACTTCCCATTCATGCCATCCCATTTATCAGGTAAGGAAAGGAAAACGTCAGAAGGTGGGGCGGCTAGCCGCGCTAACGACGTTCTTCTGCCGAAGCTCCGCCACCTCACGGCGCAAGGCTGCGACGTCTTGAACGCTCCGGCGAAGTGTCACGATCTGTCCGGTTAGCTTATCGATTAGCTCGGCATGCCGGTTCACCACATCGTAGAGGTGTGAGTGATCCACTGGATTTACCGCTTGCTGCTCAGTCATTCTGACAGGAACTAACCTGGGTTAACCAGAAGACGGTTAGTGGTTAGCCCTTTGTAGCATGGATGGTAAACCCAAACGCGGAAGCAACGCGAGTAGGCAGGATAACCACGCAAGTTATTCTAAGGACTCTCTCAAAAGGGGAGCAGGGGGAAAAACACAATTTAACCCGCGTTCTATTGACACACACTCAATCTGGAAGTAAACCCAAGAAAGTGAGTGCTCACAAACAGGCTGGCAAAGCGCCAGAAATGACATGGGCGAACTCAATGACTGAGCAATGTGCCGCGCCATCTTGTCTCCTTTTATGCTTCCTAATTCGCGACCGTATTACTTCCAGGTCCTAGTGCCGGTCGTGGACCGAGTGTGCATGACAATGGCAAGTTTTTAAAAATAGTTTCACTAAAGAAAGTACATTCATCCAATGCAGGGTCGCAGGAAGCCTGGAGCCTATCTCAGGAAACTTGGGTATGAGTGGGGTACACGCTGGACAAAGTGCCAATCCATCGCAGGGCACAGATGCACACAACACACACTCACACATTATGGGGACAATTTTTGGGAACACCAATAATCCTAATCTGCATGTTTTTGGACTGTGGGAGGAAACCAGAATACCCGAAGGAAACCCTTTAAGCATAGAGAGAACAGGCAAACTCCATGCATGCAAACCCAAGGCAGGAATTGAACCCTCGACCCTTAAGGTGCCACATGTACAATATATACTAATTAGCCATAAGAGACAAAAGAACAATGTTCATTAATACATTTCCTCAGTGTTGGACTTAGACAGGCATAATAGCTTTCATGTAGTCGTTTTTTTTTTTTTTTTACTGTTCAATGTTTTTAGAAATCCAATTTGAACCACATTCAGAGGTTGTTTGAAATCAGTTTCACATCAGATTCCTAAAAATGTGTCTCAGTCTGAATGCTCTACCAATTCAAATTAGATTTCAGACTGTCCATAATATCAACTTGGAATGTGACACAAACGTTGTGTCATGACTTATGGTTGAAAAATGAGCGGAAAGAAATGAAAATAGAGAGAATAGACTGTGAACGAGAGGTGAAGTAAAATGTCTGATAGCAGTTTGGGGGGAGATGCATCAGAGCAGTCAAACCCAGAGGGAATGTACAGAAATGGGGAGATATATGATGATGTATTGTTTCTGACAGCCATTACCACAATTACCACAGCAACCATCGCAGACAGGTCAACAATGTGTTGGATTTGTCCTGCCAGTCTGAACTGAGTCGAATCTGATCTGAGTCATAAACATCAGATTTTTTAAACAAATACAGTTTAGAAAGAAATAGGAAATAAGCCATATTACCAAGGTATGATGTTAAGTTACTGCCACAACAACCATATGGAAATGCGTTGCATATTTAAGCTCTGCATTTGTATTGCATTTTAGTGAAATGACACCACTGAGTGCACTACTCAGCCTAAGTGCTTTAATGTTATAGGTCACATCACTTTTCTAAATCTGTGTTTCCTGACAGACCCAATGATGCCTTTTGTCTTTGCAGAAAGGAAGGCCTCAGTGGACACAAGCGACTCCCGAGATGTGTAAGTAATGTTAGACTCAGTAATGCTGCAACAATTTATTCAGCCATCAGCTCCCCCCAAGGACTTCTAAAATGCTGGGACTTCCTCTGTCAATTTGTCTCCTGGCATTTTACATGTGTGAATGGCTCCTGAAGGAGCAGTCAGACAATCCCCCAACTCTTTTTTCTCTCTCTCCCACTCCCTCTTCCTCCCTCTGGTCATGGCTGCCATTCTTTATCAGCACAACCTTACACATATCAAGCTAGCCAGCACCTGTACAATGTTTTGATAGATTCACTAAAGGATAATATTTTGACCCCTACTACTTTGCCATTGTTGAAAATAAGGGGGAACCCGTGCTTATCTACAGAAAACGGCACAATTAATTTAATTAATTCAATGACTCCAAATGGGTTTTCTGATGAGGAAATTACAGAGCAGCTGCTAATTGTTGCTGTTAACTCATTAAGCTGTTTCACATGAGACCCTGCCCTATTTTAGGGGTGTTAATAATCATTATTTATAATTTGGCAAACAAATGAAGGTCTCAGATTTTCAGTACAGTAGTGGTAAATAATGCAAAAGAAAGAAATTGCCATATAAAGAGAAGGTCTGGCAACTCATTGATGACAGTGTTAAAAAAAACTTTCGTGCTCATAAAACATACATAAAACACTGACCATATTTTGAAAAGAACAAAGATCTAATGTGCACATACAGTATACCAGTCAAAGAACCAAAGATTTAATATTAAATAAACTAAATTATATGCCCAAAAGACATGGACAGGAATTGGTGTTTTAAAACACATTGATAAAAAAAAACAAAAACAGTGATAAGTAGCTTACCAGTAATAAAAACCCTGGCAATCAAACAAATATTGGAAACACAAATATGCCAGTGTAATAAACAAAAAATTATTAGATGATAGAAAGTCCACATACTTTATCAGATTCATTTTCAGGCTAAAATTAATTGGTGGTTTCTTCTTGCATCTGAAAGGGTTTTTTAGCAAATCTGGCAAATGAATTTCCTTAGATTTACAAGTTTTTTAAAAAACGATTTATTTATTTATTTATTTATTTATTTATTTATTCCAAATCATAATATAAACTTCTTTTAAAAGCTTTCAACTTACATTCTTTTTCGGCAAAATGTGACCATTAATGAGTTTCTTAACAAAATGCAACAAACAGATAAAGAAAAGGCCAATTACACGGTCAGAAAAACAACTACTGGCTGGGCAAAATATTGGCTGCAGTGAATAAACAAAATGCAATTATTGGACTTTTGGGACAATGGTGAAGCCAAGAAAAACAGTTTACTGTTGGTAAAAATGTTTTTATACTCCAGCATTGATTTACGTCTATGATGAGGCACTGTTGTTATCTACCAAAGTGGTGGAGGAACTGATGCGTTGCTGATAATTGTGGGTGACAGATTGTAAATCAAACGTTTTGTATTGTTTTTAATGTTTGCTTTGATGTTTAAAAATCTTTGTAATTTAAAAGATTAAGCTCAACACTTTTCCCCTTTTTGTTTATTTCTTATATATACATATATATATATATATATATATATATATATATATATATATATATATATATATATATATATATATATTTATATATATTTAGTGGGGCTATTAAAAAAGAAAAATGAGGTAATACTCTACAGCACAAGTCAAGTATGATAAACTCTTGATATAATTTAGTTTGCGGCTATGTTCTTATTAACATCATCCTGCCCTAACCAAAATCTATGGTCATGAGCCAGTGCTGATTATAATCATTTGAATATCATATAGCCACAGTCATCAAAGGGATTTAAAAACAAACATGGATCGTTGTGAATTAATCCATAACTTCAACATACTGTATCATATTACTTGTGGTTCCTATATGAGAACTCATAATTTATCTGTGCATCTGTGAGTCTGATTTGCACATAGATGATGTGCAATCTGATCTTAAATCAGCATGCCTCCCCTGCTCAATGAATCTCAGCACTGCTTACAGCTAAGCCCTTGATTATAAATGGTCCCCATTATTCTAGTGATTGAGACAGAGTGCAGTCACTACTTGATGCCTGCTGTCGTGCTGAGTCTCTGCATATTCTAAGCAAGAACTACAATATCCACAGGGCAGGAGAAAAACATGACATCTGGTCTTAAATGGGTAATCTAGGTCTAGGCAATGGGAGCATTATTGAGATTATGTTTAGCACAGTATGTTGTTAATTTAGATTAAATGATGATGGCTTTTAACTGGTGATGATGGAAAAGCACGATTGTGGGAATTTGTGACATTGTGTTTGAATTGATTACTCAATAATTGCTCTGATATTAAACTAAATTCACACATATAATGTTATGAAAATGCAGTTTTATTATTAAATTATTTAATTATGAATTAAAGTATAAAATATACAATATAACTTGATGTAAACTTTACAATATGAAATATGTGACCCATCATAACATGTCAGGTATTAATTTGGCCTGGTTAGTTTTGCACAGAGGGTATTGAACCAGCTTAATTCACCCTAAATGTGACTTAATACCTGATTTGATCAGGTCACATATTAGATTTATATTAGTTACATTTTAACCAGATATAAAACAGTAGCTAGTATTTGTTTCTCTGGCTTGCAGATTGTCCGCATATTAAACATTATTTTTGAATAGGGCCTCTATCAGATAAACAGCAGACTCTCAGCCAAAATTCATAAGCAAGAACTCAATTAAGCCCTCATTAGCTGAGACTTACAGATGGTGTTGTATGCAGTAAGTGAAATGGAGATACGTTTAAAAAAAAAAAAAAGACTTATAGTCAATGCCTTGGGGCAACTCTGTTTCTTTTAGTTCCCACATTACCTTTAAGAGTCCAGGGTCTCTGGGGAGTCATTTCTCATGCCTGCATTTTGAAGACAGCTTGAGGAAAATAAAATGGTGACTCTGTTATGCTGCAGGATTCTGCTGGGTGGTTTGGCTCCACTTGTTCCCATTAAAAAAAAGACTCGCTCACTTGATTCAAATTTATTCTGATTAATGACCTTTGTGCCGTAACTAAACATTTCTATTGTGATGGGAGTGGTCTCTTACGGGATGGAAATGCCAACATCTATATGGCACTAGTGCAAAGTCATTGGTTTATGGGTATAAAAAAATATTGACATGCTTTATGATGGTTGTTATACAGTTACCCAGTGCATTACTGTTATTTAAACTGCTCATGAAGTTATAACATGTTTTTGTTTTTATTTTAGTTTGGTCACTGTCATAGGTTTGTTAATGCCTGTGTCTCCCTATTTCCCGTTTTTGTCTTGGTATTTCACCTTATTTCTTTGCTTTGTTTCTACTGTTTGATTTTGACCATTGCCTATTTTCCATTTCCCCATTTTTCTGATTATGTGCTGCCCTGAGTTAAAACATGTCTGCCTGCTTATATTTTAACTATTACTACAGTATGTTACTTATGATTTCTGAATTCAGTCAAATTTGCCCCACGCATTGCATATTCCATTAGCCTTTATAGTCAGGATCTTCGACTTCAGTCCTACTCTGTTTCTCTCTTAGCAAGGACTGGCAGGTTTAAAGATCGTATTAGCTGTTCTGTCTGATGCAGAAAAAGGCAGCTGTGATGTGCTCTAATGCTGTATTGATCTTAGTCATCCTGCTGCTGGGAAGTGTACTTATTCCTACCCCCAACACAAACACACAGTTACCTTATACACATACACACACTCATGGATGGACAAACATTCTCTGTGGGTGACAGGCCACCGCCACATGTCACCTCGATCAATAAGTACATGCAGTGTAAAACTGTCCATAAAACATGATGGTGAATAGGCCTAGTGTACAAAAACAGACAAGATGTGAAATCCTCACATATGTGCAGATGTCTTCGTTAATGTTGGGTCTGTGTCATACTATAGCATCATCACGCTCAAGCATGACCTTTAATGAAGATATCATAACTGACACAAATTGGAGGAGGTTCCTAATCACCACCAGCTGCCACATATATAGAAAGTCACCCACCCCCACACATTCACTATATGAAGACATTAGATTGGAGCTCATTAATGGCTGTGTTGTGCAGATATCATATAAAAAAGGTAGTTCCTGGATGATAGCATTGTTTCTGAGCCAAAATGATGGTTGGGAGATAAAACTGGTGACATCAGAAGTTTGGAAATGGCATTTTTTTTGTCACAATAAAAACACATTAAGCAAATAAAGATTTACTACCTTTAAAAAAATTATACAAATTTGTGTAAATAGTGGTATTACAACAAACGATTCATTTCAAGTCAATTGTCTTATAAAAAACTAGCCTGGGGAAATTCTATCTTAGCCGACATAAGGAGGAAACTTTGATAGGAACCAGATGTTCTAGAAAACCCATTTTCTTCCATTGGACTCAGAACACATAAGTATGAATTATTATTATTATTATTATTATTATTATTATTATTATTATTTTACAATTTGACAATATAGAATCAAGAACTGGTTATTGCATTGGCGTCTTTTAGTGTAGTTTTACCTAGCAGTATGGCACAGCTAACATTTAGAAAAAATGCTACTCACTCAGAACTAACTGCTGTCCATAGTTCTTTGTAACTCAACAGTTATCAAATTCAGACCTAAACCATGTAAAACCCTTTACAGTTATTATCATTTTCACAATTTATTTTTCAAACAGTCCTGCATCTAATTACACAATGGCCTAAATATGTGATAAGGTGGCTTTTTAACAAGGCCTAAAGCAACAGTCATGTGACAGTGGAAAAGAAATGTAACTTCACTGACAAATGAAGTCTAGTTCTTGAGAATTTCCAAGCAACATATCTTCTGATTAATTCTTCAGCAGAAGTCACCTCCTTCAGCAGTGGGCAAAATGACAGCACTTAATCTTATTCCTTGGGGGGAATTGTGAGCTTGGTTAACTAAGACATAGTACATAAAAATATATATATATATACATTAGAAAAATATATACACTAACCATAGGATCTTCTGTAGGGAGTGGTCTCGCCAACGAGCACTGGTCTAGTCTACAGGTGTGTAGAGGTGACTGGGATCCCATCTATTGGATATTTCATGGCTTTGTTAGAGGTGTTTACTAAGGCTGATGTTGTAGTAGTAGTTGGCGCCCTGTGATTTAAATGAATGGAAAACAGAACCAACTATGTTTGTTAGACAAAAACAAAAATAATTGAAGCAGGTGGGCGTAGAATTCAAATCTAAAAGTCCCACACACCTTTAGTTTAGACAACCTGGGAAACAGGATGAGGCCCATTTTCTTCCGCATGTTTGGCTCTCAGAGTGGGCTACTACAGCATGCCGCAGAAGGGGATATCCTCACACGTGCAGAAGTGGTCTTTTGTTTAGTCGATTTCTCCCGATTTGTTTTTTTGGCATCCTTCCTTGTGAGCACCAGAGTGTGTAAGAGGAGGTACACATGCACCAGATGTTTGAGCCCCTTGTTTACTTGCCTTGGAGAGAGCTGCGAAGAGGTCTGCAGCTTCCGGAAAGGAGGCAGAGGTGAACATAGACCTGAACATCTTGATTGTTTCCATTCAAACATCTTGCACAAGAAAACAAAAAACAAAAAAACAGCTGACCTGTAGTGAGTGCAAAGCCCCTCTCACCCTTCTTGGAGCTTCCGGCCCTCCAACAATTGTTTCGACACTTTTAATGGATTTGGTTACCTCACCTCTTATGTGTGCATCATTTGATTGTGCAAGGCTAATTATGGTCTTTCCTGCACATGTTTTGGCTGAGTATAGTTCAGAGCATCAAAACAAGACTGTTGACTATTATTTTCTCATGACGTAAGATGCAAGGTGTACACTTTTATCTCTGGAAAAACAAACAAAACAAAATCTAAAAGGCAAAATGCAACAGTTAAACATACATAAGATTTCATGTCCTGTAAAGGTAAGATAACGTTAAGAGGTTTAGAATATCATATTCAGCTAGTGAAAGTGCAATAAAATAAAAATAATTCTAACTTATATTTGAAAAACTTATCATTTTGACACAAAGTGGATGTGGATTACTTATGCAGTGGGTGTTTGTTTCATCATCTCACAGCTTGAGGGTCCCCAGATTGTCTCAGGTTATTGTCATCATTGGATTTTACATGCTTTTTCTGTGCCCACCTGGATTGCGTCTATGTTGTGCCTGTAATGCACTGGTCTTTTCTTAA
This sequence comes from Clarias gariepinus, assembly GCF_024256425.1. Classification (NCBI taxonomy): domain Eukaryota; kingdom Metazoa; phylum Chordata; class Actinopteri; order Siluriformes; family Clariidae; genus Clarias; species Clarias gariepinus. Next base: position 16,723,025 of record NC_071111.1, read on the forward strand.
CTTCCATAGTTGTTCTATCCAATGTTTCACCATGGATATCTGAGGTCAGATATTTCACATCTGACCTCAGACTTCTGACTAATCTAGATACCAGTACAGGCTGCAAACACACGGAACAGCCACTGGGAGAGCAAACAGTGTTCAGCATGGTAAACAACAATTCTGTTTTTCTTTTTCATTTTTTTTTATGTCTCCATAGGTATTGTTTTGGAAAAGCCTAGGCTCAGCTGAACCCTCTGAACCTGACAAACAATCAGTTCTGTCCATGTAGGCGGCTTCCTATGCTCTTCCTGTTGTAGCGCAGGTCCCGAACCCCCACGGTCTGGCTTGAAAACACACATCACCCTTTCCTAACCGATTCCAAGGCCTTCCCGTCTTCCTGTTTTCAACTCCTCCCTGCTCAGTTTATTTTGGTCAGCGGATCTGTTCTAGATGGGAAATGTGGTAGTAGTGTTTGCACTGTATGGGGGATTCTTAAGGTGAATTCCTATGAAACAGAGGTGACTAATATACAACCATATTTGGAAATAGAGATGACAGTGTATTGCTGTATTTGAAAAGGATAAACAAAAATACGTTTCAATTCCCAAATGCACATGTTAATGTGGATTACTAATACATAATGAATTTAGTTATTATTTGTCACTGATAAACACAAATAAAAACAAATGTTCTGTTCCAGCACAGGAAGACTTCACTGCTATGTTTATCTAATAAGACAGACCTTCGGCAGTATTTTTGGAAGCAATTTAATTCTTAATTTAGCTCAGAAAATTCTCTTTTTGATTTACTAGCACTCATTACAGGAGACGTGCTGCTACGGCGAAATAGGTTTTTTGCCCTTATGACGGCTCTACGCTGTAGTTATTCCCTCCTAATAGCAAATTAAATCCAAATATTGCGACTGTGTGTTTATGTTCTGCCCTTTTGTGAACGTCTCTGTTGTTTACTCCAGGGTGACAGTAAGGACATTTTTGACACCTTTCGGGATTAACGGTGTGTTCTGACCTTCCAGCATGCTCCACTCTACTGCACAGAGACAGGTCGTGTCAGCACACACATTGCATTCGTCAGCAAAACTCCCCAGCTAGTCCAACACCAGGATTTATTCAATATGTAGACGAGAGACTAGAAGGAGGACAAGCTTATAGTAGATTGCGACCAAATTCGGCTACTGATTTTGAACCGGATGGGTTGGGGTTATCAGGTTCCGTTCTGTTGTATGCGTTTGAATTTGAGGACTGTGATTGGCTGCTATAATGTCAACATGATGTACAGTGTTTTAGTTGAAGGCGTCAGACAGAGCTGTGGACTTGAGACAAATACCACTGATGATCTGCCTATCCAGCTTTTTATGATGGGGCCCCCTATGGACTCCTTGACTCTATGTACGTTTCCTGTTTTTAAAGTCCATTGGAAAGTTCTGTGATGTTTTTCTTATGCAAACGGGACATGGAGTAAAGGAAACACACATCTTTAGACAGACTATTTTTGACCTCCACACTGAAAATTCCTTCTTCCTGTTGAACACTGAGTATACTCTAAAACCCTGGCAGTGCTTTAGGGTTGTGACCGGTATCATAATAAAGTTAGAACAGTTGAATAATCCTACTAACATGACTTGACCTATATCCTCTGGAAGCAGAATGTTTTTTTTTTTATTATGTAAGAAAAATCTTAATATTAAGGGATGTTTTACCAACCATGCAGAAATTAGATGTTTTTGGTATAACACAGGTAGACAGTGTCTGTTTAGGAAACATATATTATTTGTTCATATAAAAATCGAAACAAAGAAGCCTTATCTGTTTTTGTACTTTGCAGCACCTGGTTTTCTTTCCAGCATAGAAATAAAAGATTGACTTCCAAAGCTCATGCAAATGCCTTTGACCTCTTTGTTGGGGTTACAAACACTGACATTCTGTTTTTGAAAACCTTGTTTTATTCTTCTTCACAAACAATTGACAGTGTGTCTGACCTCACATACTCATGTCATTCAAAAGGCCATCAGGCAGTGCTTAGAAGAACAGAGGACAGGAAAATGGAACCAGTGCAGTCAGAGATAACAAAGCCATCCCCAGAATCAGCTGACATTCTGACCCACAGGCCAGACACACAGAGTAAGTAGATACATGAATGCTGTCCATATAGGCTTCTAGAATGACACACACAACCCTGCTAGGTCTGAAAGTCTCTACAATTGTAGGACCAACCATAGTATAGACTCTAATGTTAGGGCATAAACGGTAGGCATCGCACACTAGATTCTCCCTCTAACATTCCCAGTCCATAACTAAACAGCCTCACTGTCTCTTTTTATTAGTACTATTGAACCTTTAAACTTTTAAACTACACAACTGTACAAATCCGATTTGCACAAAACATTATAACTTTAACTTTCAAACTTTCAAAAGCAACATCGTCTCAATGTTATGTTTTAGGTAGATGACCTTGCAACCTAACTACAGTTACAATGCCTTGCAAAGTATTCATATCCCATGAACTTATCCACATTTTTGTCATGTTACAACCACAATTGTAAATGTATTTTATTAAGCTTTATGTGACAGACCAACACTAAGTGGCACAGAATTATAAAGTGGATGGAAAATGATCATTTTCTTGTTTTAAACTAAAAATCTGCAAAGCGTGGCATACATGTATTCAGCCCCCTTTACTCTCAGTCACTCACTCAACTCATCGTCTATACGGCTTTATCCTGTATTCAGGATTGCAGGGGGTCTGGAGCCTATCCCAGGAGACCTAGGGCACGAGGCAGGGTGCACCCTGGACAGGGTGCCAATCCATCGCATGGCACACACACTCTCATCAACACAGGGCAATTTGGGAATGCCAATTAGCGTAATCTGCAGGTCTTTGGACTGTGGGAAAAAAACAATACCCAGATGAAACCCCCCAAACACGGGAAGAACATGCAAACTTCATGCAAACAGAGACGGCAATTGAGCCTGGCCGGGAAGCAAACCCGAACCCTGAAGGTGCAAGGCAACAGTGCTACCCACTATACCACTGTGCTGCCTCCCTTTTCTTCTGATACCCCTAATTAAAATCCAGTGGAACCAAATGCCTTTAGAAGTCAATTGTCGCGATTTAATCACATGATAATTACAACTGTTCTGTAAAACACTCTGAGGTTTGTTAGAGAGCATTAGTGAACAAACAGCATCATGAACCTGAAGGAATATCTCATGCAGCACTGTTTAATCCATTATCCAAAAACTAAAAGAGTATGGCACAGCTGCAAACCTACCAAGACATGGCTGTCCACCTGAAACTGACAGGCCGGGCAATGAGAGCAATAATCAGAGAGGCAGCGAAAAGTCCATGGTAACTCTAGAGGAGCTGCAGAGATCAACAGCTCAGATGGGAGAATATGTGCACAGGACAGCTATTAGTCATGCACTCCATAAATCTGGCCTTTATGGAGAAGTGGCAAGAGGAAAGCCATTGTTAATACAAAAGTCCTGTTTGCAGTTTCTGACAAGCCATGTGTGGGACTCATTAATATGTGGAAATAGGGCTCTGGTCAGATGAGTCCAAAATTGAGATTTTTGGCTTAAATGCAAGTAACAGTGCACATCATGCTGAACACACCATCCGCACCATGAAAGACGGTGGTGACAGCATTATTTTGGGAAAATGGTTTTCTATAGCTGAGCTGGTCAGAGTTGATGGTATGATGGATAAGGCCAAATAATCCTTGCCTGTCAGGGTTGCAGTTGTGCTGTGCTCTTTTCATTTTTGGATAATGGATTGAACAGTTCTCCGTGAGATGTTTTCCTTGGGCTGGTGTGTTCCTTGGGTTTTAATATGCTGCTTGTTCATTAATGTTCTCTAACAAACCTCTGAGGGCTTCACAGAACAGCTGTAACTATATGGAGATTAAATTACACAATACACTTTTCAAATATTTATTCATGATATTTCAGTGCATTTACAGAAAGAATTTTATTTTACATTGGGTGCTGGGCCATTAGAGACTCACCAAGCAAACTTACCATAGGTAGGTCCTAATGTCCTTAATGTAGCCAATCCACCAACTAGAATATGTTTTGGAGGAAACTGAAAAACTTGGAAAGAACACAAAAATGAAACACCATAAAAGCCAGCACAAACATTACCTCAGGCTTTAGAACTGAAGCAAAATCTCATCGCTAAAAAGAACAAAGCTACAGTACCTGCTGCTCCATCATGTCACTGTGTCATCATTAACTTGTAATAACAGTTTATTTTTAATTGGTGAAGATCATCTGCAGTGGATCTGGAGCCTATCCCAAGAACTCTGGGTAACTGGCACACACAGATACTAGATAAACAAGTACACACACACACACACACACACACACACACACACACACACACACACACACCTAGGGGTAATTTAGAGACATCAAGCAGCAAATACCCAGAGGACACCCTGACAGCTGAGGCACCAACACTACCTGCGACATTAATATCCTTCTAGTGGACGATATCATTTATTTTCTATATTATATATAAATTATATACAGTAGGTTTTGTATATCTAACCTTGAAAAAAGGGAATCATAATTGATGATGATGATTTATTATTTTTATTTATTTATTTTAATGAAGACAGCTTTGTAGGCCTGAAAAAAGATTACAAATTAACTTATTTATTCTTCACCTTTCTTTCTTTTACACCAAAACAACAAGAAACAACAACAGAATAATAGCTTGCAACGCCAGTGCCAGCATGGCGATTTAGATAATCTTTTACTCAAAGGGTAAGAGATCATCTAGGGCCTTAAATGACAGATGCTGATTTACTGGAAGAATTTCAAAAGCTCTGCACAATATTTACAAAGTGTAAACATTTCAGCCAATATGTTTGCATGTCAGTGCAGGGTAAATAGGTCAATACGCTTTGATGTTGGGAAACTATGCGCAGATCTTTGTAGGTGCTCAGCTTTGTGTGGCAACAACATATCTACACTTTATAGTCAAGTGGTTTCAACATAAGTAGTGCTTTCTGTTGCAGCTTTCATCAGATAGAACACAGCATGCTGACCTCACTTTAGTAATAATTTGTATGCAGTTGCCAGCGGGGAAAGGCATGTGGTTAAAGCACCGCTCTGTAACAGATCAGTGCCACAAATTACGCAAGAGTGTATTTACCATCAGTGCGCATGGGAATTTGGTTTTGTAGCATTTGGTTGGTACTTGTTCGATTCGAATCAATTTTGTTTGCATAGTGTTTTTAACAATAGACATTGTGACAAAGCAGCTAAGAAAAAAGAATAGGTTGTGGAGTGGCTCGGTGGTAAAATTATTTTAGATATGCTTTGATCTACGGTTTGTTAGCATGGTTCAACATAAAAATAAATTTAAAGAGTATGTTTACTGTTCACTGCTTTTTTCCCATGTTGACACATTTTTTTTAATGTTCAGGAACCAGCTGCAAGGACTCCTAAAAAGGTATTTTCAAAAAGTTACTGTACTATAAAGCTGCATCACCATGATCATAGCTGAGAACAGAACAGAAAGTGTGTACAGGAAAAGTGACAGTGCCTAGTGAGTAAAATGCGCTTCTAAATGTCTTGTACTTAACCAAACACCATCCTGATCCTGACACAATAAGGTCACTTTGACTTTATATTTGAATTATATTTAATACCTGATTTCCTTCATGGTGCCTGTGCCAGCGCTGGGGTGGTGAGACATTTACAAACACATACCCCCATTGGCCTGTGGCATCCACAGAGCTAGGGAGAAGCAAACTAATAAAAATACAGCAAGAGGGTGAACAAGAACTCGGGCTGTCCTAGACTGACCTGTCACTGCTATTTCAGTCTGCCCAGAATGGATATATAGTATTTAGCTGCAGTGTTGTTGGCACCTGCTCAGGCGCCCACTGTTACCAGCTCTGCCCACTGTGCTCCTGCTCCTGCTCATTAACTCATTGCCAGCAGGAGAAAGGCGGGACCTACCATGCTGGAAAAGGAAAGATGGTGGAGGGGTGTTTGTAGGCAGAATTGACAAGTGCCAGTACCATGCTGTACAGCCAAATGCCAGCTGGACTCCAACTCATGGAAGAAAAAAATTAAATGGAATTGCAGTACTGCATTAAAATTGGGAGATAAAATATCTTTATGGCCAGAAACAGGCAAAAACACAATATATTTTCTCAAAGTCCCCGAATCTGTATTCATTAAGTTGCAAGTACAAAATGAATTGCCAGTAACTGTTATCGATATCAGAAGAAGAAAAACTATATGGAAAAGCTATGCAAATTTGTCCCAAGGTGTGAATGAGTGCATGAATGTGTCTATAAATGCTTTCTGCAAACTGTTTTTTCATATGCATTGTATTCCAGCCTTACGCACACTATTCCTAGGACCCACTGGGTAATGGTTAGGATAAAAACAGTTTTGAATAGGAATGAACAAATAAATAAATGAATGAATGAACAAATAGAAGAATAAAAGAATGATCAAAAGAAAGAAAGAATTAATAAAATTGGAGATGTCACATGAAGGACCCATGTGGTCGGTTTGGGATGCATGTGATGACTGTGGACTGTAGAGATGGTAGATGCAGGCAGCTGTTCTCTGCGGACTTGTGACTGCAGTCACTCAACGGACTTTTCAGGACTGAAATTCCCACAACAGTGTTGTACCTGAGCCACCTATAACAAAAGTCGACTTCATATTAACTTAAATACGTCTCCTGTTTCAGTATACTTCATCAACATCTAGCCTTCTAACACACAGTACATTAGGTGATTAATCCCTGGAATCTGGTATTGCCAAATTGAGGATGGGTTCCCTGTTGAGTCTGGTTTCTCTCATGGTTTCTTACTATTGACTTCTCAGGAAGCTTCTCCTTGCTGCCTTTGCTCTCAGTTTGGTCATCAGGAACAATATGATCATTTTGATTTATAAATATTTTCTGACACATTTCATTCTGTAAAGTTTACTTGCAGCTATCAACATTGGTAAAAGTGCTATATAAACAACTGAATTAAACCAAATTTAATAGTTTTATAATCAGATCTGACCATATGCAACTTTAATGGATGCTTATGTAAAGCTTAAATGCAAAGTCAATGACAAGTCTTTTAAACACTTGAAACCATAGAGGCTTCAAGGATAAAATATGAGTAATGTAATACCTCATACATTTAATCTAAATATTTTTTTTATTTTTTGGTATTGCTGTTTTTTTTTTTTTTTGGATTGCCAAACTATTTAAGTGAGAGTGAAGACTTTCATTTCAGTGCGTGATTCATGGTACTGTGCTTTGGCCTGCACGTGTACACTATGATTCAGATGACATTTGTTGCATAAATAAATTGGAATCAGCTGAGCTGTGACTGTTTGTGGTCCATGTGACAATGTCAATATTTTAGTCATCAACGAATTTCTGTACTTAGGGTAGTTAGCACTTTTGTCTTGCATCTCCAGTGTCTGGGCTTGATTCCTGCACGGGTCTGTGCGTATGGAGTTTGCATGTTCTCCCCATGCTTGGTGGGTTTCCTTCCACCGTGCACAGACATGCAGGTGATTCTATTTGGCCTTCCCAAAATTGCGTGTAGTCTGTAAATAAGTGTCTGTTTGAATGTGTGCCCTGCGATGGATAGGCACCCAGTCCAGTGTGTACCCAGCCTTGTGCCTCGGCAGGCACTCCTAACTCTCTAGACAGGATGAGGTAATATAGATGATGAGTGAGTAAGTAGGAATTTCTGGAGAGGTCCTGAAATACAGTCATGTATAAATAAAGTAGTTATTAATTGTTTATTTATGCTTTAGTTCGACAAAATAAAAAAATAATTTGTTGCAGTACAGTTACTACACTTGGACACAAAATCAAATAAATGGTCACAATGGTATAGTTAACAGTACACGCGCACACAGATGTTGACTATACAAGTGTTCCATGCCGCTGAGACTGATAAGATACTGTAAGAACCATCATGATTATGATCATGTGACGCTCAGCAGACACATCAGAAATACTTGTATTTCAAGACCTTGCTCGTTAATCAAAATTAAATTTCATAATCAACTTGCAAAATGCTTGCAGACCAAAGAGTCCTTTTAAAGAACAGACCTTTTTTTTATTGGCTGACCTTCAAGTCATTCTAGAATTAAAGTGCATTTTTTACAGGACCAGCCTGCTTTCCAGTGTAAACTGCATAGTGGAGTCTTTATAAAGAAGCTGTATGAATATTTGTGAGCATATGCTGTAACAGAGAAGTGAACTGTGCTGCTCTTTTTAAGATTAGTAATTTTTTCCACCAGCTTGTGCTGTTCCACTCCAGTGCTTTCCTAAGCACGACCGGAACAACCTTTAAATGATCTTTGCAGCATTGTCACAGCTTCATGTGGCTGCAGGACAATAAAAGTGTCTTTCTGTCTTCCTTCCGTCCACCTGTCTATGACTGAGTTGGCTAATTTTACTACAGTCAACAGTCTATTTGAGCCTTCGTGTTTTATATTGGTATAATAAAACTACGAAGTATGGCCTTCAACAGCAAGACAAAGTCCAGAGCCATGGGGGCAGAAAAATCCTTTGAAGTTCTGGGACATTTACACATTTCTTAGAAAGCTTAATTAATTATTACTGATTTAGTATCTTGGTATACTAATTTGGAACAGTGTGTGAGTTCTGAAGGAAATATTTACCTCCGAAACCAGTCATTAGTTCTGCTGTTGCACAGAGTATATTAATGTGCAATGTTCTTTTAACACTTAAAGCTTAATTAGAAAATAAGGAAAATTGCTTTTAACAGTAGACATTCTTACAAAAACAATTTAGAAATCCAGATGTATATTTATCCCTAATGAGCAATGGAAAGGAAAAACTCCTGGAGATGATGTTAGGAAGAAATCTTGAGAGAAACCAGACTTAAAAGGGAACCCATCCACTTCTGAGTGACACAAAATTGTAGGTTTATAATAGTACACAGCTGTGGAAGAGTAAATTAGATTCGCATAAAGTGAGCTTCAAGGATGTTCAGTATGAGCATATTATTAATAAGTCCTGAGATGGGCACAGGAAGTTTTTTTATGATTACTGGGGAAGTTCCTTAATCCAAATCTACAATTTCAATGGTAGATTATCAATTGAAGCAATGGTTAGACTTGGGCATAACCATTAAGCAGTATTATGTTTTACCATTGAGAAGTTTTATGTTTTACAAGGTCCATGTGGGACCAATCCATAGTACCAAATGTTATTTTACAAATGCAGCTCCATATAAAAATTAGAGCATCAGTCATGAGGCTAAGAGGAGCCACAGTAGTAGAAGTGGGTCAGGGTCAGTCACCGAAATCAGCACTTACTGTAACTTAGAGTGGTTTAAAAGCATTTATATTACGGTCAAAGCACACGCGGGTGCTCCTTTAGTCTACGGTATCTATAGCTATACTGGCATAAAGATGATCAGCATTCTTCTCAATATATTCTTTCTGTTGGTGTTTTGATGATAATGGTGATGGTGATGTCATGTCATTTGGGAATGCATGTTCAAATATCTATAGTAGTGCAAAAGTCTTGAGCCACCCATCATTTCAAAGAATAAATGCGATAAAAAGCTGCATTAATATTTAAATAATTCTGTCCTTCACTAATCAAAATGCCAAATTATGGTCATCAAAACAAATTGCATTAAAGCACTGGACCATTATAGGGTATATTGAAATTGAAGTTACATATTTCCAGTGGGTGCAATTGATCTTTTCCTCTCATTTCATATATGAAATAAAAATGGCATCAAAGATAAAAGAACATTTGCTAGCACTGCATATTTTATATATAAATGCATGTTCTCTGCCAAGCACATTTAGATCAGCACTCGTGTGTACTATTATTTATAACAGCCAGAGTAAGAGCCTATGTTAGCATTCAGCACGTGGCTCTGAGTGATAAGATGTTTCACATACAACAACTACAATGATTCCAGGGAACACCATAGAGCAATGCCAATGTTTTATACTCCTCTGAGAATGATAGCCACCCAATCTGGCCCTGCAAGGTGTTCTCAACTATTGATTGCCTTCTTGGAAGAGGCACTATCTTTCTTGGCATGGGGCAAAAATTGTTATATCTAACAATTGATGACAGCATGAAGGAGGGTAACTGATATCCATGGTCAGCACAGCAGGGAAAAGAAGTCTCATGTGCGTGTCTCATGCTATAAGCCTTGTCAGATGCACATGGAGCCCGGTCTGTTACATTTAGCCAATTTAGGGAAAGCCCATTTTTGAGTGAGATCAGAGACTTTAGTTATGAAACTCGTCAGCTAGTGGCAGAGACCGTGTAATAGGCATGAATGGTCTGTTTCTGGATAAAACAAAGCCCTGTGCATACAAATTAGAGCAAAGCAAGTTGCCAGTATCAGGTGTTTTGTTAAGCTAGGTCAAAAGGTTTGAATGCTATAAGAAACTACACTTGGTCCTTAAAGTGCTAAGTATTTATGTGTTCATTTACAGATTATCATCATATAAATAATGACACATACATATTACAGAAAATTTGTATTATGTGTTGGAAATTAAATATAAGGGATGTGAACCGCTCAAGACTGAAGCTATCTAGCTTAATTAAACTAAGATACATTTACTATTGAACACTGTTTATAGTGGTTATAAGAAGCTTCACATCAGCCGGAGCAGCAACACAATTCAGGTTTCTAAACAGCGCAATCAAACAAGCCATTAGTCTCTGGTTCAGTCATGTTGTGTTGCATTAAAGCAAACAGCTGTCTGGACACAGGTGCAGTTATTCTGCCTCCTGAACCCTCTGTATTTACATTTCATTTTCAGTTTTAACCTAAATGTTGACTGGACAACTGGCAGCTGTGGTGTGTCTGCCACTGCTGACTGGTGCAATGCTGGATAGCCAACTGGGACCACCTAACTATAGCTATTACTGGAAAGCATTGTAAATAGTCAAACAAATTCACTGACACTACGCCTATTGCAGCAATGACAGGTGAAAGGTTGCACACTTTGTTCCATGCTGTAAGCCATGGCGCTTTTTTTTGTTGTTGGCAAGAAGCCAAACATATCAGAATCAATCAGTCCCAGACATCCAGACCGCGGTCAGAGAGAGTGTGAGTTACCATGGAAACCACGATCAGTGCGACAGCCTGGAACTTTCAAGGTTCCCAGACTTGAGTGCCTTTTCTTTCAGATAGGGAGATTCTGACCTTCATAGAATGCCTGATTTGTTTCAGAATTGCGAGTGTCTCCCTTTCTCTGAAAGGAGTAGCTCTGAGAGCAGTCACAGTAGTGAGAGAGCACTCCACTTCGGATTGCTGAAATATTTAAATGCTCTCTGAAAAACTGCTTTTTCATTCAAGACACATGACATTCACACCAGCGCCACTTTCTTGCTTCTCATTGTTCATGCCAGCAAAGCTACTCTGGCACAGCCACCACTTAACCTTGCTGTGGCTCCATTTATATGGTGCCCATTTGAGGAACGGCAGTCCCGTGGGATGGCTATGTGGAAAGGACATCTGAAATGTCAGTTGGGGTTGGTGAGAGAGGACTAGAGCTCTAGGCCGCCTGAGGAAATGCCAGAGACCTTTGTCTGATCACGTGACTACCTTATAAAAAAGCAATCTTTAAGAGATTTCCAGGGATGCAAGTAACACCTGAGTCATGATAGGGAGAGGTGCCAAATAAGGCCATGTGACCTGTGTTTTCATCACATGCAACCACTGATCAGCTGCTTTCATTAAAGCAGTGACCTTGCCGCTACTCTCCAAAACCACACACAGACACACACACACACATGCTTGTAACCGGTTTCCCTACTATAACCAGCCGAGAGAATTTTATGTATCATTAATCCAATGTTACAACCTTCAGTCTTTCCATGCAGGGCCAGCATGCCAGTGGGTGTGTACACAGAGCTCGAGTTAACATGACTCACTGACTTCAGTGCCAGTAAATAGTAAATTCAAAATCAAAAATAGATTCATATCATTATTATATATGTTATATATAAAATGGCAATATAATATGACACTATGAGATATATATACACTACCGTTCAAAAGTTTTAGAACACTTTCTAACTCCATGATGGTTCCTGATTTTTATTTCTTTCTACATTGTAAAGGAATGCTGAAGGCGTCCAAAAAATGCATTAATCTCCTTTAAACAGTTGATATTGAGATGTTTCTGCTACTTATGCTCTGTAAAGACTTCATAGCGCCTCTATATTTAACAGTGCTGTTAATTGGTCATTTTTCAGGCTGATAACTCTAATTGAACTTCTCGTCTGAGCCAGAGGTAGGATTTGGTCTCGCCCTCCTGGGATGGTCTTTATGAGAGCGAGTTTCATTATGGTGCTTGACGGATTTTGCAAATCCACTTGCCAATACTGTTCTTGCAAGAACTATTACAGAAAGGCCGACCTCTGTGTCTTAAAATAACAAATAACTGTTGTTTTTCTTGTTGTTACATAATTACCTAATTCCATATGTGTTATTTTATAGTTTTGAAATCCCCAGTATTGTTGTAGAATGTAGAAAATAAATTACTAAACAAAAACAAAGAAATTTGCAAGTGTTCTAAAACATTTGAACGGCATATATATATATATATATATATATATATATATATATATATATATATATATGAGAGCATTTCCTTCCAAGGCTATGAAGCAGTTGCGGGATTAGAATCCAGGGCTCACATGACTGATGGTGTGTATGACGTATATGTGTAAGTTTATGGCCATGTGTAAGTTTGTTTATAGCCATGCAGCTAGGGTTGCTCATGTAAGGACCTGGGTAAATGAGTGACGCATATGACTCTGCAGCCATGACAGCAAGTGTACAGCAGGTGCAGGGGGTTGATGGATGTATAGACCTTTACCATGTCACGAAGTAATGGCACACTCAGTATCAAGAACTCAAGCAGTGTTTTTTCCATGGGCCTCTGGTCCAGGGATTGGCAAGGGGCAAGCTGCAATATTATTTGGTGTAGCACAGCTTGAAGTGTGTTTGTGCTGTGTAACTTGCGCTTAATTTACCCAGTATTAACTTTTACAATTTACTACTTAGATTTTTTTACCCAACTATCACCCTATGAGAAGCTGTCTGTATCAATATGAACCTTTTTTTGCTGTAGAAATGCTATAGTGTAAGTGAAAGTATAAACTTCCAAATTTCCAAAGAAATTGAACAGACCTGAAAAGAACAGAATGGCAGACACACAGAGAGAAATGAGACATACAGTAGCAGAGAGTGAGAGAGAGAACAAAATAGTAGTCATAGTAGTCATAGTAATAATGTACGCACAGCACCGCACTACCGCTTTAAACGTACGTTCACATCAAATACCACACAGAGCTTTATCAATAATCTCCCAAAGTTACCAACTTTGATTGGATCGCCATCTGACTCCAGAGAACTCGTTCATGCGACCAAATATTTAGAGTCAACACTTCATTATAGCTTAGATAATGTAGCTCCAGTTAAAAGGAAAATGATTGGAGATAAAAGACTCGCTCCTTGGTATAATGACCACACACAAAACCACTAAAACAAACCGCTTGAAAATTAGAATGCAAATGGTGTCCAACTAAATTGTTAGTATTCCAAATATCATGGAAGGAGAGCATCCTGAACTATAGAAAAGCTCTCAGTGCTGCTAGATCAACGTATCTCTCCACTCTTATAGAAAATAACAAAAAAAATCCTAGATTTTTATGTAATACCATAGCTAAATTAACTAAAAACAATACCACTGCAGAAATCTCCACAACAACAACAACATAGAGTAGTGAGGATTTCATGAACTTTTTCAATAACAAATCATAAATATTAGGCAAAAAATTTTGGTTTTGAAACCAGACAATTTAAGTAATACAGATGATAAACTAATCAAATCACATAAAAACCTAGAATAATTTACTCCTCTTGAAGCGAGAGAACTAGTTTCACTCATCTCCTCTTCAAAATCGTCAATCTGTGAATTAGATCCTATACCGACACATTTTCTTAAGCAGATAGTTCCAGCAATAACAGAACCCCTGTTGAAACTAATTAACTGTTCACTCAGCAGTGGGTATGTTCCTGAATCCCTTAAATTAGCAGTTATTAAACCACTAATCAAGAAACCTGACCTCGACCCCTGTCAGCTTTCCAATTACAGGCCGATATCAAACCTCTCCTTTATGTCTAAAATTCTGGAAAAGTAAATGACTTCCTATTGGCCTCTGATATAGTGCGTCACTATACTTTGCTTTTGACACTATTGATCATAGTATTCTCCTTCACAGATGTAGTAGGAATTAAGGGAACGGCCCTCTTGTGGCTCAGATCCTATTTGACTTATCGTTATCAGTTTGTAGATTTAGATGGTAACCATTCCTCAGTTCTCAAGTGGAGTTTGGTGTTCCACAGGGTTCAGTTTTAGGCCCACTGCTTTTTTCCCTTTACATGCTTCCTCTGGGCAACATAATTTGTAAACATGGTATTAGTTTTCATTGTTATGCTGATGACACACAATTATACGTTTCAGCAAAACCAGACAAGAAAAAACAGTTAACTAAAGTTGAGCAATGTATGCAGAACATAAGAGATTGGGTGTTAATTAATTTCCTTCTGCTTAATCCTGATAAGACAGAGTTTCTAGTCATAGGACCACAAGCAGCTAGAAGTAAGCTTTCTGATCACACTGTGATTTTAAATAGCCTTTCTGTTCCATCAAGTGCAATAGCAATAGACCTTGATGTAATTATAGAACCCAGCCTTTTATTTGAAGCACATGTAGATAATATTACCAGGATAGCATTCTTTCACCTCATCTCTTGGTCAGAAACCAAAATAAGGAATATATTGTCACCAACTGATGCAGAAAAATTTCATGCTTTTATCACCTCTAGGTTGGATTATTGTAACACCTTACTGTCTAGTTGTTCAACAAGGTGCATAAACAAGATTCAGTTAGTCCAGAATGCAGCAGCGAGAGTCCTCGTTCGAACCAGAAGATACGACCACATCACCCCTATCTTATCCACATTTCATTGGCTTCCTGTGAAATTTCGCATCGTTTTTAAAATACTACTATTAATGTATAAAGCATTAAATGGTCTTGCACCGCAGTATGAACTGCTAGTGTCTTACCATGCCTACTTCGATCAAAGGATGCAGGCTGCTTGTCAGTACCACGTATTATTAAAACTACAGCAGGTGGCAGAGCTTTTTTTTCACGAAGCCCCAAAGTTATGGAATAGTCTTTCAAATAGTGTTCAGGACTCAGACACAGTCTCAGTGTTTAAGTCCAGGCTAGAAACCTATTTATTTAGCCAAGCATTTTTGTAAACTGATTTGCCTTAGGTAAAGAAGCAGATCTGGGGGACTCATGGACATAGAGTATTATGGTGAACTGGTATGTTTAGATGCTGTCCTCCCCACTCTCATTGATCACTCAGGTTTGTTGACGGTGAGGTGATTGGTTGCTTTACATCTCAGGAAGCCCTCATGTCTGTGTTTCCTTCTGGCTCTCCCTTTTAGTTATGCTGTCATAGTAAGTCCTGCCAGAGTCCCTGCTTGCACTCTGCACTTAATATACATTCACCTTATACATTGTTTGTCTGTGACCATACCTAACTGCCCCATCTCTTTTGCCCTCTCTTCTTCTGCTCTCTTCTCTCTCTCTCCCTCTTTCTCTTTCCCTCTACCTGTCTCTCTGTCGAGGTACACATGTCTCTCCTAAGCTGCCAGTGATCCAGACCTTCTCTGCCCTTTGGACCTGTCTAACTCGTCCTGGAGTCCTGCTTCTGGTTGGAAATCTCGTCGCATCAATACACTGTGTGGTCTGCCTGGGATGCGTGTGGTGACTGGAGATGGTTCCACTTTTCCACGAAGACGGTCCTGTCCTCGACTGATGCAGACAGATGTTCTCTGAGGACTTGTGACTTCAGTCGCTCAATAGTTCAGGACTGGAATTTCCTACAGTCTACCTGAGCCTCCAGAAACAAACTGGACTCCATTTAATTTAATTTAACACATCTCCTGTTATACTTAACTTCCAGTCTCACATAGTTTTATGCAGATCAATCCCTGCTATGAATTTTCATCAAAATTAGGATGGGTTCCCTGTTGAGTCTGGTTCCTCTCAAGATTTTTTTCTATTACCATCGCCAGGAGTTTTTCCTTGCCACTGTCGCCCTCGGCTTGCTCATCAGGGACAATCTTATCATTTTGATTCATACACATTCACATTTTATACAGACTTATAATAATTCTTTTGATTGTGTAAAGCTGCTTTGCAACAATGTCAATTGTTAAAAGTGCTATACAAATAAAATTGAATTGAATTGAATTAAATATGTTAGAAATACTGAATTACAGGCAGAGGATCAGCTAATCTTTTGAACGTCTTGCTCCTCTGAATCACACATATGTAGCCAAGGCATTACAGCTGCCAGTTTCATGCCAGGTTACATAACAGGAACCATACCAGGAACAGTCTCATATCTCACACTGTTAAACCACTATTAAACCACTCTAGTAGGTTTATATGGTATCATACCTTAAGTTAAGTAGAGAAAGGTCAAAAGAATCTCTCATAATGTGTCTGTATAAAGAAAAGTTTGCATTAGTTAACTTTGGAAATTGGGAGCGACATGTTCCTGTCAATTCGGCAGCTCATTTTCCATGATTGAGTGTGAGTGATGGAGAGAGAGAGAGAAAGAGGGGGGGGGGGGGGGCTGCCAGGCTAGTGTGACATTTCCCCATGAGGACAGAGTGTTCTGGATATCAGAGAGAGGCGGCTGAGGATTGAAAAATCAGCAGCACTCTTATCATAGACAGAAAGGGTGAGTGCACACAGGCACACACAAGGAAATGAAAGATGATGCCTTTGTTCCTGTTTTAAATATGTTCAACCCACACACACATACATGAAAAATCAGATATGCACATTATTACATTCAAATCTAATTTCTAAAGAAGGCGTTCAATATGTTAACACAAAGAGGTGGAAGAGGGTATATACATACCAAATAGCAATATACTCATTTTAACAACCAAAACTACACTATTCAGCTATACACTAAATGTCCATCGGTCATGTTACAATATATCTGACAGTACAAGCTTCTTCTGTTAGAAGAGTCAGCTACTATCATGAGGGCTATCTATTGCACTGGAACCTTATATCTTAGACATAATTGACCTAATAAGATCTATGCCTTGAAATGCCTTAAGCTTATCTTGCTGTAGCTAAAATACATAAAATGAGGTTTTACATGAAATTAGATTTCCATTTTTTTAATTTTTGAGTGACAATTCTACCACCTGGTCTAGAGCCTGAATCCTGGAGGTTGGTGTCTAGATAGATATTGTATTCCCAAATTTGAGAGGGTTTGACTAAAAAAAAAAAAAAGGCCCTCCTGTAAGAAACTTTGGAAAGAAGAAGCAACACTAGGGCTGATTTCTTTCTAGCTGAAACTATTTGTTCAGTATTGGTAATATCGGTTATATTAGACAAAATCTAATACTCTTATACATGCCAAAATAGGCGCATTTGGTGTTGCCTCATGGTCAGAGAAGAAGTTTTAATGGGTTGCCAGATTGGGTTTGTATAAAAAATACTTCCCCGTGAACAAACTCATGTTTTATAACAAATAATCACACACACACACACACACACACACACACACACACACACACACACACACACACTTGAATCATAAACAAGTTTGTGTGGAGTAATGTAGAAAATAGTCTATACATCTTAGAAACTCAGCACTTTCAAAAAATTAAACAAAAAATTTGATATAGTTAGATGATAATTTTGCTAAAACTTGGCATGCCTGTTTAATCTAATGTTTTGGTCTTTCACATGGGAAGCAGTTGTGCTGCATCAAACACAACTGATCAAACATGTGATTAGACATTAAAAAAGAGCTGCTGGACTGTATGCTGTAAGGCGTCATGTCCTAGCTGCTAATTACAGGTTTACTCACTAAACAGGAGCCTATAGACATTATTGTCAATTGTGATTTAAAGCTGTCAATTTTAATATCAGCCATCCCCGGAAAAAAACGTTGTTGCTGCTTTCATCCTTCAAATAGTTTTTAAAAGAATACCAAAAGCAAACATATTAAATATTGTTCAGTCAATCTATAAATGACATAAAATGACAAATAGCAACAATAAGTGCATTATTTTTCTTCCTTGAACAAATGGAAAACATTTGTGGTTTTCATGTTTATCCTCAAAGTTTTGTTATTAAGTTAGTGATATATATCAGGCTTTAGCCTACTCTTTTAATATACCTACATCACTGGCTGTAATTTATATATAAATATATACCTTTGAGATAGACTAAAAATAAACATTAGTACATGCTTTCTTAGGTCAGGCAAACTCAAATGCAATGGTGCTGTACTATTTTTGGTTGTCTTTGGCAACCCATCAGCAATTGATGTGTTGAAAGGTGTACATGTGTGAGTGAAAGCTGTGCTCTGCGTTTTTGGCCAAGGAGGTGTGAAAGAAGTGTCAAAGTAATAAACAGACGGCACAAAGGGCATCACATTTAACTTCGACCTGCCTGAGAACATGAAGTGGAGCTGTATGAATGCAGCGAGTGCTGCCAACACACACATGCACGCACGTGCACGCACATATTCATACACACACACACACACACACACACACACACACACACACACACACACACACATCACATCCTACCACTTCTAAATCACATTAACTCATTGCTTTAAATCCATCATCATAGTGGGAGGCACGAAAAAGCAAGCAATATAAACATGCTGCCATCCCCATGAGGGTATAGATGTATGTTATTAATATTGGTTCAGGTTGTTGTATCCATCATACCTCTGACCTCCAATTAACCTCACGACCATGCACAATGTTATAGCTATGACTACAGACTTTGCACAAGGCCTTTGGGGCCATGAATGCAATTGATCAAAGTACCAGCTTCACACACTAGCAGTGGGGAACATGGATTAAGCCACAATGTGTGAAATTGAGATCATTTATCTTCAGGGTTAGAAAATCTCTTGAGTTATGTTAGAAATTTAAGGAGCAAAGACAAACCAAGCATGCACAAGTCATTAGCAAGAGAGGGAATAAGGAGATGCAGAGGGATGCAAAAATGTTTATGAACTCCAAAGGCACAGGCTTACATAAAAGACAATTTCGCATTTTATCTATAAATATAATAAAACTTTAAAGTTGGCAGTTCTGTACAAAAAAAAGAATTTGGGAAATGTAAGGTGAATAATTAAACACATCAAAATTGTTTTTGAAATATCTGTCTGTTTGTCTATTCGTTTGTGCACGCATCATATAAAAACTACTGAACAAATTTTAATGGGGTTTACACAGATGTATTTGGTCGAGTTTAAGGTAACATATAGGCTTTGTTTTATTGCAATCGTCCCATAGGAGGAGAAGATATGCTACTTTGAATTTTAACTGGAAAACGCTCTTATATCATAAAAAAAATTGACCATGAAAAATCTCAAAATGAAAAAGATGATGTTGTTCATTTTTAATACCTGTTTATGAGTGTGCAGTTGCAATCTACAAATACACAAGGCATGAGTTTCTATTATTATTTAAATAAAAAAAAAATCAAACAACATATTATTGATATTAAATTGCTCATTTACATTGCCACAAGCATTGCAAGTTAATTTACTAATTTTGATAAAATGGTGGGAGGTGGATTTATAGTGTTTTGCATGCAAACTTTCATTGAAATGTAAAAAAAAAAATCTGCATGTGCCCAGTATTCCCAGGATGCCACACATACTAATATTTTATAAAAATAAATGGGACCAACATTACAAAATCAATGGCTTGCTTTTAAATAGCAAGATTATTTTACCTTATCTTATCTATCTTATCGAAGATTTTGTGCTATTGTTTCCCAGTATGATCACTAGTGGTTTTCGATTTCCATAATCCCCCTTGATAGCCTAAAAGATATTATTATTGTCTTGAGTGCTGCAGTAAACAGAGGACAAATTATCATTGCAGCTCAGCCTTAATTAAAAGTAAAGACTATGGGTTTTTTATCCTCATTCTTTTTGTTGACACATAGAAGTGTCAGACATGATTAATTGCTTATCTATAAAGAGTGCTTTGATTGACAGTTGGTGGAAACAGACTTGACAGACTGCCAAATGTTGAAAGATCACCACAGTGCCAGGTCACCATGGTACAATGACCGAAAACGCATCTTTAAACAAAACAAAACTCCTAAACCATTACTTTAAATGTAAGTACAGTGATAAAAAAAAAAAGAAAATCATGTTACAATAATTCTTTTAGTTTCCATGGGTAGTTTTTAGCATTGGTTAACTGGAGAGAGAGAGAAAGAGAGAAAGAGAGTGAGGGAGGGAGGGAGGGAGGAAAAAAAAACTCTTATGCTTTGAAACCTCTAGCGACACACAATTCTGGTCTCTGCTTAGTATAATGTGTAAACAGACACAATTGATGCTGTCAGAAAGAAGAATCTCTATTTGTGGATATTTCTCAGGCAGAAAGCGTAGAGCATGCCATGGGTGAGACGGGGTAGCGGGCTTCCAACAGCGCTGAGCTCTCTGTAAATTACAGCAGCAAGCTGAGACTGTCAGTCTGCATTTTTCTGAGGGCGAACAGTACATGGAGAACACACAGCTGGGGTCTGCCTGACGAAAACAGTGCACCAGACACACAGATAGATGCAATCCTGAATCAAATGATCTCAAACCACCACATCCTAAAATAGAACCCGTTTTTAGCCGTAATGTGTTAAAAATCACATTATTCCGAATTAATTATACATTTTCAATATAATTGCATAATTTATTGATGTGAATCAGAAATTTACCACAAACCATTTTATTGCATTTCTACTTTGTCTCAGCTGTCATTTGAAAGACCATACCAGGGTGAATTTTCACTCTATTTCTATACTAAGATTATTGATTATTTGGCTGTTGCATCTAATTGAATAAGAATTTAGTGAAATAGAATAAATACACTTTTTACATTATTTTAAAACATTTTATACTCAAAAAAATTACTTTCTATAAGTATCCAGACACTTTGTTATAATACTTGCAATTGAGCTTTGATGCATTCTATTCGTACCAAATGTTTTTGAGATCATTCTATAACTTGACTGGGGTCAATCTGTACCTGAGTGAATTCATGCAACATAACCGGGAAAGGTGCACACATGTTTATTTAGGGTTCCGCAGTAGATTTTGTCGGTGTGAAAACAAAGCCATGAGGTTGAGAGAATTATCTGTAGACCTGGAAACAGAATTGTGTCAAGACACAGATATGGGGAAGGAAACTTTCTGCAGCATTGAATGTGCCCAAGAGCATAGTAGTCTCCATCATTCTCAAATTAAAGAGATTTGGAACAATCAGAAGTCTTCCCAGATCTGGCCACCCAGCCAAAGTAAGTAATCAGAGGTGATGTTCCTTGGCAAGACAGGCAAGCAAGAACCCAAGGGTTATTATAAAGGTTATATACTATTATAAATCCTAAGTTCCCTTGTGCAGATGGATTGTAGAACAACCATCACTCCAGCACTTCAACAATCAGGCCTATATAGTAGAACGGTCAGACAGAAGAACTTTCTGACTAAAAGGAACATGAAAATCCCTGAAGAACTCCAAACCAAGAGGAAAAAAATTCTGGTCTGATGACACAAAAATGTAACTACAGTGGAACCTTGGATTGCGAGTTACTTGGTCTATGAGTGTTTTGCATGATGAGGAAAAGTATTTAATCAATTTTGACTTGATAACCAAGCAAGGTCTTGATGTATGAGTACTGTAGTACATATACACTTTGTCTGCCGAGCATCACGTGATCACAGCTATGCCAATGGTTCTTTTCTCCCTTGCACACTGCGAGACTGTGGGGAATTGTCTCCCATGCTTAGTTTCAGTGCACGTGCGTCACTCGAATAGTTAACATTTGTGGCGTAAAGCATTTTGTCAATTTGTTCAGAGTCCCATCTCAGTGTGCATGGCTTTGCATGTTCTCCCGTTGCTCAATGGGCTTCCTCCCACAGTCTAAAAACATGCAGATTAGGCTAAGTGGCATTCCCAAATTGCCCATAGTGTGTATACCTGTATGTGTGTGTGCCCTGCAATGAATTGGCACCCAGTCCTGGGTTTACCCCGCTTCATGCCCTAAGTTTACTGGGATAGGCTTTAGGCCCCCGCGACCCTGAATACAGGATAAAGCGGTATAGATGATGAATGAGTGAGTGAGAATATATTTTACCAGTAATCCTGTGATTTTAATTATAGGCAGTATGATGAGAAAATAATCAACACCTTATGAACAATGAAACCCTCTACACCTGTACAATGTGTGTGTTTGTGCGTGTGTGTGTGTGTGTGTGTGTGTGTGTGTGTGTGTGTGTGTAAGAGACAAAGAGAGAGAGAGAACGTGTGAGAGGAAGAGAGATGGAGAGAGAGGGAGAGAGGGAGAGAGAGAGAGAGAGGGAGAGAGAGAGAAAGAAAGTAAGTGTCATAGTTCTTGAAAGACCTCAAAGTTCAAGTGGTATTTGTTTAGCATTCCTTATGAGGACAGTCTTAACTGTTTTGTCTGTTGCCTGTCTTATCCTCTCTCTTTCTCTCCCTGCAGTTTAAGTCTGATAAATGGCTGTCACATGTAGTAATACAGTACACTGTCTGGCATTCATCCAGACTGCAACATGAAAACACACTACAGAGCTACATTCATATAAAAATAGAAATAATTTGACCAGACCATAATTTTTACATTAAATTTCTAAATTTTACAGTGTGCTGTTGTCACACTACTATGCCACCATAAGAGCATCAGTTTATCAGCCGTTTATTAATTCAACATTTATTTTGTTAAGTCCAAGAACTGATTTTATTTAATATCGTTTATTTCATATCAGGTAATACTATGCAACTTGCAACCTTGATGTAGAGTGGAAGAGTAAATATCTGAACAGCATATCCTTAGCCAGAAGATTGTTGTCTGCAGCTGGCAGCCCAAACAGCTTCTCAAAAGAGATGACAGACAACAAGTACATCTCCAAATCCAGACTATATTTTATCTTATGCCCTAATCTGTTGCTTAGTGCCACCAAGTACATCAGTTACCCTGTCTACTAGTTAGAAAGGAAAATATGTCGAATCCCAGACATACCACAATATAGTCTGGTTTTTGAAAAGATTGAGGTCTTCTATGTTTCAGCAAATGCTTTGTCATTTCATGGAAAACACCTATAAAATAATAAAGAGAAAATAGAAGATAAAATTCCCTTGAAATATTAGAAAGGCAGTTGTTAAATTTAGGCAGTGAGAGTATGAATTCAAAGATATTTTTATAGATAAAGAGTGAATTTAAAATGTATTTATTTATCTTTATTCCACTAGGTCAACCTATTGAGAATTTAGATTAAGCTTCTACCGGACAATTCGTTTTTCCCCTCCATTTTCTAGTGTAGTAGGTGTATTTATCTTTTTTCTTTTTTACTTTTTTTAACTGTTCCTGGATTTTTTTTATATTCTTTCCTGAAGTCAAGAGCAGTGACTCTATTTAGATGGTACTGTCTATGCTTGATATGAACCCGAGGATCTGAGATGTGGGAGGGCGACTGGTTTGGGACTTAGTCCAGCTTGCACCATTGGGATCTTCTCCCAGCCAAAAAGGGACAGTCATGTAGTTAGAAAATGCAAAGTGCAGTTCCTCTGCATGGATACTGAATGCCTATAATAACCTTTTTTTGTCATGTGCAGAGAGATAATTGGCACATAAATGTCACTTTTTTAGTCTGTGGTTCTCTGTTTCATGGGTTTAGAATTGATGTAAAATGAGACAGCAGAAATAAAAACTACTTCAATAACTCCAGAGTGGTCAATGACATAAAAAAAATGCAGTCAAGCACTCATAAGTGCAATTAGTATTGAATATCTGTGAGTAAATTGTAGCTTATACAGTAAAAGTCAATAGTTTTGTTCAGGAAAGGAGGTGTAGCAACATTAAACCACTTAATTTAGTTGTCAATGCGATTTTTTTCCCATTGTCGAAGAATTTTTGCCATAAATGAATGTATCTGTACTGCTGTGAATAAAGTTTGCAAAAGTGATGTATTATTTACAATTTGCCAGTTTAGTAGTAATCACTTTGGTCTGAAATTGTGTTTGCGTTACCATCAGGCAGGACCTCTTTTTGTACAAGCACTAGGACAAAACTGTTTTTGATGTTCCAAAAATCTAGCAAGCACATGAGGTCAGAAAGGTAAACTTTGACTTGTAGACTTTGAAGTCAGTGAATTAACAAGATAAGTGACCTGCAGTTATGTGTTGTGTTTGGACAGGGGAAAAGTGGTCAGAATTCAGGTGAAAGTCACCTTGTGTAGCATTAAGATAGATTGACATAATTCTCTGTGATACATAATGATAATGATTTATGTGTAGGGTGGATTGTAGGGTAAATGGTTAAATGTCTTTGCTTTGGCTTAGCCCTGTAGATGGAAAAAACATGCACTGTTAAAAATCAGTAACATTGTTGTGAATATGGCCAGCAAGTGATGTAGTGGTTTGCACTGTGGCATTGCACCTCCAGGGTTAGGGTTTGATTCCTGCCTTGTGCCCGGTGATAGTTTGGCAATCTGTCTAGGGTGTAAAATTGATTAGAGTAAGTGTTCTGATCATTTTCTATAATGCTTAATTGAATTGAGTTTCTTAGTTCTGCTTATAAGATTTTATGAACACTTACAACAGTGTCATTACCTCATATGGAACATTATGCATATTTTCTCTAACCATACAGTACATTAGAATAAGTTTTGCAGCAAATATCAATATACAGTGTCGCTGTATATTGCTGTTAGATCAGTTTAATATTGAAATCTGATTACATTTGCCTTTTATTGAAATACATAGTATATAAACCATGATGGGGTGTACAGGAAATATAATCCTCAATATATGTATTAAATCATACAGCTATTTGATCCAACCACCACTAGCTGCCCTAATCATTGCCATAACATCATTAAAAACACATTTTAATCTATAATTTTTATAATTTAATACATAATTAAAAGCATTATATTTTCACAAGCAACACATTCTCTTCAGGTTTACACTAATTGATCCTGCATTGCAAATTTCCGATGAATTGTTAGTAGTGTGCAGCTAGGGGTACTGTGTGATTTCTGACGCACACGCCACATCACTCCTTTTCACATTTGACATGCAGGAGAGGAATCTGACAACCTCCTGTTCAAAGAAACAGACAATAAGGTGAGAGGGTTTAGGCCATCAGGGGCCAGAGCCTTTTTAATTACTCTGGGTGCTTGACAGTGGAAAAGGAGGTGTTGATAGTGTGAGGAGAGAGAGAGAGAGAGAGAGAGATTGGTTCTCATTTGTTTTCTTCCCGCCTTGCAATGGACACACAGTGACACCTTCTCAAATAATGTGATACAACTACACCATACTGGGTTCGGGCGAAATGAACAGTGCTTATAAATCTATTTATGGCTACGTGAAGAATGTGTCACAAACCTGTGAAAAGCTAAAAATACTGTATAACACTTCCAATGGTGTCTTTTATTTATGATGCCAACAAATGTGCAATGTTTACCAAGATTTTTACATCCTTTGACAGAATATAACTTAATATACCTGTCTCGAGTGAATATTACTGTATTTCTTTATCATACATCCTGACAAGTTTGTTAACCGTCCATATTTTGCATTTTATTGAAGAGTATAAATTTACACGAGACACCAGGGAGAGGCCGTTATTTAGTCAATACACAGATGCTGCAGACATTTTGAATAACAGATAGCAAGCCTGCATTTCTGGAGGTAAATGAGCAGGCAGTAAATACGGTCTTGGCTTCGTGACTTCACTGTCGCTTTTCCCCAGTGTATAATCTCTTTCTCTGGGTGTGTGGGCGTTTGTGTTTGACCTTCCTCGCCACGTGTCTACAGGAAAAAATCCTACAGGAGGGAACTCCTCCTATTCTGTTCCCCTTAACAGCCACCCAGACCTCTGGCCAATCCAGTGGTGATCCTTCAGCACCGTTAGGACAGGTGTAAGTGAAACTGGAGGAATATGTGTGCGGTCATCTGAAAAAGAACACCAGTCATTTTGCAAATGTATGTTTCAAACCTGGGTTTAGTGTTGGGTTTCCACCCCTCACCATCTTTTTAAATAGTATCTGAGGGGGCCCTGCCGCTGACAGAGAGCATGGGATACTCCAACATGGGATGGGTGGGGGTGGGGGAATGACCAGTGTGACCTTTTTGTGGCTGGTGGCTGTTTTAGTGATTTAGTATGTAGATAAATTATAAAGTAAACCGAATAACATTTATGCAAAACCAATATACCGATATATGCGATTTGTATTTTGCAGTTCACTCTACCACACATATGAAATATGGAAAAACATATAACATGTATTTATTTTTAAAAAGACATGGTGGCATAGGACTAAGCATTGTGGCCTCACATCTGCATGGTGAAGTGTTCGAGTCCTGTCCGTGGGACTCTATTTGTGAAGTTTGCATGTTCTCCCCATGCTTGTTGGTTTCTTCCAGTTTCCTCCCACAGTCCAAAGACATGCAGATTATGTGGCGTTCCCAAATTGCCCGTAGTGTTTAGATGAGTTTGTGATGTGTGTATGTGTGTGTTCCCTGCAATGGATTGGCACCCTGTCCAGGGTGTACCTCGCCTTGTGCCCTAAGTCTCCTGGAATAGGCTCCAAGCACCCCTAGACCCTGTACACAGGATTAAGCAGTATAGATGATGAGTGAGTGAGTTAGTGTACAAAGCCATGCATATAAAAGTGGCATTTCACAATTGTGTGAGCGTGTTTATGTATACGCAAGATTTGACACTGTTTTTATGCTGCATGCCTTTCTTACTGCATCCCTCCCATTTCCTATACACACATCCAGAAACATTTGGGTATTTTGGACTTTTGTGTGGAGTAATGGCATAATATCAGTAAATGAATCCGTATCAGTTCCAGATCTCAAAAGTTGAAGGGAGGGCTACACCAGAGGTGTGAATGACCATGGGAATGTTCCTGTGCATGCTGAACTGTGACAGACTGGCATCCCATCTAGAGTGTATTCATTTCTCATGCTCAGGTTTCCTGGGATAGGCTCTGGATCCACTATACCCCTGACCAGGATTAAGAGGTTACTAAAGATGAATGAATGAATAAATGAATAAACTAATATGTTCATATCAGACATATCTATATTCATTTCTTAACCTACTTACTCCACAGGATAAACAGTACAGTAATTATTCTAAGATGCCCTTTAAATAATGCAATCAGAATCACATTTTTGTATTGCAGGTGTTTAATGTCTCCCTTTTGATCTCTAGCTTGAACTAGATTTTTGGTTCCCCAATAACTCACTGAGGAACTGCTGTGACACTCCAGTCCCTCTGGCACACATACAAAGAGAAATCTGTTAAGAGCAACCATCCTTACACATCTTTAAACATGCCACACATGCTTATGTTCACCGAACACTCACTAAACATATAATTATGTTTAAACAAATCATTCCTTATAAATATTTTAAGTTACAACAGTTAGCCAGATTGTGCAGACAGGTGAAGTCATGTTAGTAAGTGTTTGCTTGGTTGTAAAGCCCAGCTCAGCAGAAGAGAGCTCATGTGCCCAGCTAGTGTTTACTAAATGTCTGCATGGGTAATTGCTGAGTGCATATTGTTGCACTGTGTAAATATAGCACATAGCACTTTCCGTTTGGTAATTACAACCTGCAAATAACTTGCTGCTTTCTGAAAATGTCTACCTATGTAAAAAATGACCACTGTTCTTGTTATGGGCATGCGTGATAATGCTCATAACAATTAACAAACTTTTGTTAGGCCTGGAGTCTTTTTGGTCAGAAAAGCTTTTGAAAGCTGGCTGAAGAAAATTACTTAAATTCTTGAAAGTGTATTATTTTAGAACAGTACAAGATTCTAGCTATCTCTCTCTCCTGTCCATCAAATGAAGAATCAGGGTGGTAAATGACAAGTTCTATTAGGTTGAAGCGCAGGTTTTATTGTGTTTCAAATGGCAGTATTTCAACTGATTCTATCTGTCAAAGGCAAAATATATGTATAATGCGGAATTGAATACTCTTGAATTCTATTTATCTGTTTGGTGTGCAAAATATATATTCAGATGTAAAGCTGTATTCAGATTCAAACCTAAAGTGGGTGTGACCTAAAAGGTTTGCCAGGAAGATCCACAAAACATCAGATCAGAGATGCTGTAGAGGAAAACTAATTTTTTAAAAATCTGAGCAGGAGATTTATACTTCTGAACCCCGACCAGGCAGTTAATGTATATGAACAGTGCTCCTCTTATGCATATCTTTATTTGTAAATTTATAGAGCACATTATCTGTTTACTTCAAATTATCTTTCATTTTAGGTACATCTATAATATTTTTTAAACCAGATTGAAATGAACAGCCTTGCTCTGACTACTTAAAGTGCCTCTTTGAACTGAACATTTATGACGCTTGCTTAGAAGGAAACACTAGCATGTGTTCTTCAGTCAAATTCGTAATTCATTAAGAATGTCCTACCACAAAACTCAGTTTGAATTCTGCAGTTTTAGACATGTGGAGTAATTTTAATAATGCATTTTAAGTAATGACAGACATGTCAGTAATCAAACTGTTAATTCCCTACATGGAATCCTCTTTAAATTTTTGCTCCCCACTTTGTCCATATGGTTTGGCATTTCCCACACCATCCACACACAGCAGGCTCTGCTTAAGCTGTGAAATACCAGGTTGAAGAGAACAGGAGGAGAACAGAAAAAGGAAAATCCTGCTGTCCCACAAAAATACATACAGCTGTGGCCTATATACTGCTGTCTACTTCCTCGCCTTAAATCTGCCCAGACCGGTTTGCATTGATGAAGGCGATGGAGCATCCTAGCTTGAACTTACGACCCCATCACTTTAACTAATCAGAAAGGTCATTTCAAACACAAAACATATGCACAAAGTGAAAAGATGGTTCTGTGTTGTGTTCACTAATCACTACTTTTTAAGCTAGCATTATGCAGGATCGAGATTAGTATACTCTAAAATCTGTTTATTCCTTTCCTTTAATAAGTGTTACGCAATTAAATATGGTCAGTAAAAAGTCCTTGAGTTCAAAAGTATTAGACAAAATTATAACATTGGCAAACGCGATCTTGTACATACTATTAAGCTGTACACATTTTTGTTGTATAAAGGAAAATGATACATTTTAGAAATAAATAAGATTAAGGAAAAACATAATAAGTCTGTATGAACTCTTAAAGTAATATGCAACACATGCAACAATGGTTCTTATTAACAGACAACCCAGAAATAAAGTGTATCTATTATCATACCAATAATATTTTTGCCTTGGGTGTTATGACTGCTTATGAGCTGGGATTGTACCATATACAAAAATTTGTAGCTATTATGACCCTCCCATCTATCTCTATTCAGTTTAAGTCTCATATGTGCTCCCTCAGCCAGAAGTTTAAAATGATAAGACACTGAGCTGACAGTTTGTTCATCCAACTCATTATTATCACTTAAGTACATTTCTGGTGAAGAGAACTCTTCCAGTAAAAATGACGTCTCTATTGTGACGCTACACTGTGACACATTGCCATCTCTTATTTCTTTGTCCATCATTAGCATAAAGTTTATTCTGGCCTTGCTAATATTGACAACCTTTTCCTCCCACCACCTTGTCACGAAATGCACATCGCATCCTCATCCCCCACTTGTGACCTTCCATTTAAGGGGGATTTAAAAAGAAAAAAAAGGACAAAAGACAGGGGTTAAAAAATTACCAAATTAAATAATTAATTATATTTATCAGTATAATTATGGACTATGGACAAACAAGTGATCTGACCATGGTGGATCAAAACACATTAACATATCAAACAGGAAATTATAATATGCGACAGTAAAACCAAAAACAAACCAGACCAGACAATGCTTGCTAAATTTTCCATGCGCTGTAATGAAATGATCAAGTTAGCCTACTAGTAGTGCAACCTACTTATGTAGTTATGGTGAGGAGTTATTATTTATTTAATTTATTATACTTGTATATTAATTACATGCAAAGTTGACAAAACATTTGCAAGTCCTTGACAAGAATAAGCAGAGGGGGAAAAACGTGCCAATAAATTCAAGTTAAAATTTCTTCTTTTAAACTGTCAGACCATCTATCAGACCTAATGTGTGCTGTAGTCAATCAGTAGTGGGCGTCTGATGTTTAATGAGAACCTGTCCAGGCATTTTGAGGTAATGAAAATGGTGGTTTTGTTGGATGTTTTTGTTGTTGTGGTTTGTGGTGTTTCTTTGTTAATGTGCACAATGTGTTGTTAATGTGACTGTATAAGAAAATAAATGTGCCACTGACCGTTAGCTAAGCTCTTTCATTGACCAAAAGAATTTCAAAATCACTTGTGGGGCTTCCTCTAAAACCATCTTAAAACTGTCAAAAGTAAGAAGTTAAAAATGTTTAAAAATGTCGGATCGGATAACAATAATCTCTGACCAAACAAACTGCATACAGCAATCACTTACTATATTAAAAGGTTTTGAATTAAATAATTCATATGCTACATACAAGTTCATACTGTCCGTTAAACAGGTTCAAAATTTACAAACATGTAAATTTCTTAAACTGATATTGACATGCAAAGTTCACATGGTTTTTGCAGTTGTCTCTTTTTGCCTGTCAGGGAAAAAATACAATGTAATAAAAAGCAAAAAATCACCCATTGTAATTTCTTAAATATTTTCATCCCCATTTTATAAGCTTGTCTACATGGAAATTGGTTTGCAGTAGCTGTCTGAATGACACCAGTTATTTAGCAGGCTGGGTTAAAGGCCATGCACACATGGATCAGGTTTCTCTCTTAGAAATCAGTCCCGGACTGAACTGAGAAGCTTCTTTTCTGTTACGAAGCCTGCCACAGACACAACATGTACTGACGGGAATCCTCTGGTTGCAGTCCAAATCACTTTGGAAAAAGGCTCTGAATGAATAAATAATGCCTTTCTACATTACCTGTTGGACCAGAGTAGGCAATCTAATTCTAACTGGTTAGTAAGCCTGGAAATTACCTGTGTGCCTTTTCACAATTTGTAGATAACATTTTAGCTGTAGTTTTAGAATTTAGCCAGTTTTTACCAAAAGCTAACAAGAAAAATACATTATTGGTGTTTAGGTTTTCTGACACAATAGTCTGCTTTGTATTCCCAAAAAAAAAAAAAAAAAAAAAAAAAGATCTGAACACACATAATGTGAGGGCTCATTGCTTCCACAACAAATACGAAAGCGTGCAAGGTAGTAAGACTGCTTATAAAACCTGCAAGCCAACTAAAGGCACGGTAATAATGCCTCAGGTGTTAAGCTTTTAGTTACGTAATAAACATCACAAACATCTAGGAACATCAAAACAAGTTGTGGAATATTCGGTCAGTGGTGTTTATACAGTAAGACTGAATGAAAAGGGTTACATGAGGTGAAAGAGTCAGATTATTTCCTTGTTTTGTGGATACATCTATAGTTTTATACATTGCATGCATTTGTATGAATAAATTTTTAGTTATTTGCAATAGTGTCTTTTGTCTCCAGCTTTAACACTAGAACTTCCCATTAAGTAATAGGATTAATAATGTATTATATTATTAGCAATATGTTAGACGGCATTCTTCCATCCATCCATCCATCCATCCATCCATCCATCCATCCATCCAGAAATGTAGTACAACTGGGGACAGAGAAGGCCAATGGAGACCATTATATTCCCATTTGTACACCCGTGGTAGTACACATGCATGTATAAACTATGGGCAATTTGGGAATGCCAATTAGCCTAATGTTTTTCCGGGGGTTAGTTAATATTTTTACAGTGGAAATGGTACAAATGAAGTTTAACATGCTGTGGTCATTTTTAAGACAAAAATTTTATAATAGGTTCTGCCATACAGAAAGACAGGCAGACATGTTCATGTGCTTTAGCCTGAAATAATATTACTGATTACATATAAATCGTTTAACTTTAACCGTCTAACTATTTAACCGTAAAACTATTTTTTTTTGCTGTCATCGGTGGGTACTTACACTAATTATATTTAAATATATAAATACCAGATGTATGAATAAAGGCTGAGTAATGTAAAGGATGCAGAATGATGACGTTCCAGTAAAAGAAGAGTGCAAAAAGCAATTAGATAAAGTATTTTAAACTAAGAATCCAAATGACTACAGATCCCATGGCACTTTTTTATATTTTTATTTGGAACTCCTTTGCGCTAATGAAATAGGCAGTATAAAGAACTGCAATACAAATAGGTTTAACTTAAATTATCGCATTTTAATAATAGGATCTGGATCCACCATAACCATGACCAGGACAAATAACTAAAAGTAAGTGAGAGTATGTTCTAATGCACCATGCAGAAATAGACATAAACCAAATTTATCAGTATTATGACAATAAGGAAGCATGCCTAACTGCCCTTTTTAACCAAACATTGCAGAGAATACAGTGCAGGTATCTTTTAAATAGCTTTGCAAGTCATTTTGTTATGTGATACTGTGGGTTTTTATCTAATCAAAGTAATGGCTTGTAGTTGAATATCACTTTTGAGCATTATATCATCCTTTATAATTTCATATTATAGCACTTAAAGATTGCTTGGGGAGTGCGGTTTCCTTTTTCATTTCAGCCTAAAAGCTCGAGTGAAAACACTGTCTCGTTCTCCAACCTCCTCTACAAATCTGCCAGTGTGGCCTTCACTGTGTTGACACTATATTTACAGTTGAACAAATGGATATGCACACACACACACACACACAGAAATATTTGTCTATACCTATTATAGATCCCTTATTTATCTTGCTTATAGTAACAAACATTATTAGCCAAACATTTAAAATTTATAATCATTCAGCCTTTGTTGACCTTTCTAAGGCAAGCCTAAATAGCAAATGTCACAGCAAGGGAGGACTCCAGTAAAGCTAATATCATAGCTATCATAATATCCCTGAAGACATGCTGTCATCTTAACAAAATGACACATACTGCCTGTCGTTTAACAACGACTGACCTGGCATACATCACACAAAATTATCTTTACGCATATAGGATGTATATATTGGGAGGCACTAAAAATAATCACATTCAATACACTCACTAAGGGCTAATCTGAAATCAGCCATTATGCTCAATGTGTGAGTAATTTCAGCATGGTGTATGTCCCGTAGAAGCCTGTTTATGAGACACACACATATTGGCAGTGACAGGTATACTGCTGTATAAACACGACACAGCAGTCATAAAACCTGTGATCTCATAAAGACCCCTTTTCCAGCTATCGGTTCACATGGGAAAACTGCACTTTTGTGGTAAATATATAGCACAGGGATGTTTTCTTTCATATCAGAGAATACACTGTGGCCATTTTATTGCCCCTAGTTGCTTGGCTGTATTTCATGATGGGAATAACACGGAAACACTTTGTGACAGGAGCTTTACATGCTGCCCTGGTCCATTATTTGTAACTGCTTATTATCCTCCAAGACAGTAGAACTGACACAGTAACCCATTTATATGTTTTAAACCCAGGCACCGTCTAGTTGAGGCAAACAAGATATCACCGGTAGGATGCATGCACAGTGCTAAACAAGTTGCTCTTTGGAATTGCTTTGATCAGCACCTCATCTTTTTACCCTGGAAACTCGTCTTAATGTTGGGTTATAAGGTATCATGACAGATTTATATCATGACAGACTTTAAATAAGCAACAAATTAAACTCCTTATTATGAACACTACAAGTTAGTTACTGACTTACTGATCAGAAGGTCAGCGGTTCAAACTCCAGTTCAACCAAGTTGGCATTGTTGGGCTCTTGAGCAAGGTCATTAACCCTATCTGCCCCAGAAACGCTGTATCTTGGCTGACCCTGCACTCTGACCCCAGTTACACTGGTAAATGCAAAGAAAGAATTCACTGTGCTGTAATGTATATGTGACAAATAAAGGCTTAACTTAAAAAGATATGGTTAAGAACAGGAAGATAAAGATGCATTAGGACCAGAGGCGGCTGGTGCAAAAAATTTTTGGGTGGGCGCAAACAAAATGAAAGTTAACTTTTAATAATCACCTGTAAATAGCCATAAAAGTGCTGGAAAAGCACCAAGGGTAAGCTTGGCCGCGATCACTTGACTGCTGCTTAATTAGAAGATCAGGTAGATCTGGTCCAAGCTCTTTAACTTTATTTCTTACTTAAATTGATGATATTTGAAATGATATTTATCAATGATCATTGAAAATGATATTAAGAAATACAGCGGAATATTGTGACTAAATTACTTTTTCATTATTAAAATAAATAATTATTATGTTAAATGCATTCGTCTCTGCTTAACTTTAAGGGGGCGGTGTCCCAGCCCCCTTATTGACTGGCCGCCACTGATTAGGACGTAATGAAACAATCAAACAAATATAAGAAAACTTATATGACAGGTAAGACACTTAGGGCATAAGGCATGGTACACTCATTTACACACTTTGGGCAATTTAGATCCAGAAAATATGATCATATAACACCTATATTATCATCCCTGCACTGGCTACCTGTTCAATTTAGAATTAATTACAAAATAGTACTACTTACATACAAGGCTTTAAATGGTTTAGCTCCCTCATACCTAACCAGTCTTTTGATACGCTATAATCCACCACGTCCCTTAAGATCACAAAACTCCGGACTTCTGGTAATTCCCAGAATTTTAAAATCTACAAAAGGGGGCAGGGCATTTTCATATTTGGCTCCAAAGCTTTGGAATAGCCTTCCAGACACTGTTCGGGGATCAGACACGGTTTCCCAATTCAAAAGTAGACTCAAGACGCATCTCTTTAATCTGGCATACACGTAACTCATCCCATAACCTCATACTCCAGTACACCTATCCTGAATGGCAACTACGCTAATTCTCTCCATCTTTTCTGTATTTTTCTACCCATCCTGAGACATCTGGAGATTGTGCCAGCTTCAGTAGACAAAGGCCAACCCTGCAAGGTTTCTAAGGCATCTTGAGAAGGACCTGCTCCAGCTAGATTCTGCTTTATGATGGCTGGAGCTACACATCCTGCTCCTGTGCTTCCAGTGATCTGACCCCATCTGCCCTCTGCACCTCCTGCTGAACTGAATCTACACAACTTCTGATATATTGAACTTTCACCTGCACAACACACTTGATGTTATTTCTGTCTGTTATCACCCAGATGAGGATGGGTTCCCTGTTGAGTCTGGTTCCTCTCAAGGTTTCTTCCTATTGCCATCTCAGGGAGTTTTTCCTTGCCACTGTCGCCGTCACCCTTGGCTTGCTCATCAGAGACATTTCATTCATCATTCATTCATTTAATTATTATCTAGACACATTTTTCTCACACATACACACTTCCAAATATTTTCTTTTCTTAAAAAAAATGTTTTTTTTGTGAAGCTGCTTTGGGACAATGACCATTGTTAAAAGCGCTATATAAATAAAATTGAATTGAATTGAATTGAATTGAATTTAAGGACGCCAATTAGCCTTATCTGCATGTCTATGGACTGTGAAAGGAAACCAAAGAACCCGGAGGAAACCCACCAAGCACAGGGAGAACACGCAAACTCCATGCACACAGAGGCGGGAATGAAACCCTTCCTGGAAATCGAACCTGGTTCCTGATGGTGCATGGCGACAGTGCTAACCACTATGTAATAGATACTTAAGTATCTATTAATTTTATAGTTTGGTTATAAATCACATTTATAAATTTGTTTTTAATTTCTGTCATTTGCACATTACAAGAGCGTAACGTTGGCAGCAAATGAGCTGACTAAATGTACACATTGTTCTGGACTAATGGATTGCATACCCTGAGCATGATGCAATTTAAATGACACTCAAACCCTTGTCAGGACCTGCCTGCGTCTTATGTTGCAGCACAATTGCAAACGTAGCAATATGTCAACATTATTAATACGGCAGCACAATTGCTTTCTTACCAGGTGAGAATGCTAAAATGCAGAAACACAGAGCACATATTGGTCCATAAAACTGCCTGCCTGAAAAACACATCACCACCCTGACCTCATCAATCTGGCACCACATTAAAGAGAACATGCTGCCTCTCATTTACAAGTACACAGAGAACATAAAAGGTAGGGGTATGGGTTGGAATGTTTGGGATGCACTGTGTGAAAACCACAGATACTACACTATATGAGACTGAGCGGCAACCAAGTGCTATTAAGCTCATGACAAAAGCCACTTCTTTATATTAACTGATCTCCACTTTCTAGACCTTCGCTTTTCTTTGATGCAAATGTAAACACTTTGCTTACTTGTTTGGTTATCACTCTGCTCTGCTGCTCTGTTTTCACAAATTGATGTTGACATGTAACCTGATTAGAGGAGGAAATCTTTCAGTATTGTTTATTCTACTATGTTTATGTGTGAGTACGGAGGGCAGTACCAGCATGAATAATGTTGACGTATTGCTACGTTTGCATTTGTTGTCATGTAAGACACGAGACTCTATTTACATTTGACACAGTTGTAAGGGCTGCAGTCATCTGACTGAAGAGAGGACTTTGTGAAGATGAATAGCGTTGACGTAACGTGAGCTAAGGAGGTCTAACTCTAGATTAGTGCAAGAGTTTGTATAGATTTTGGCTTGGGTGGACATACAAACCAGCCTATGAGGCAGATTGTGTTGAAAAACTTGCCCAACAACTACTTCATTTCACAGGAAGAGGCCATTTGACTTGCACTGCTGACTACCACAGACCATATTGCTTCAAAAAGCTTATTGTGTCACAGACTTCCAAAGTTTATTTTGGAGACAAACGTGCAGACAGCCAATTAGATTGGAACATTCAAGATTATGAAGCTTGTTGCCAGCTACTGTAAGTGTACTAAAGTACACTCTGAGGCAGAGTCTAGACAATACACAAATTGTACAAATACCACCAATGATTGCAGAACATATTATTCGGATGGACACAAAGTCCTGGCCCATAGACTTCCATAAGTTTGAATAATGTTGGACATTAGATTGGACAACTAAATTATAGCGCTAACACTCATAACTTTATACAACCTACACCACAAGCCAGTAATAAGGAATCTTATGGAAACTTAATAAACCATCAAGAAAGAGTTCTTTCTTGTATGTTGACCCCATGGCTGAGTGAAGAGTTAGACATTTCAGTATGGATACGTAAATTTATCTGTCATGAATCGTGCTGTTAAAAGCATGTGTCTGACATGCAAGCAGTTTTAAATTAGGAAGTTCTATTTCTGACACTTCATCATATCCATTACACTATAACTGAACATGAGGACAGAAAAAGAGGTGTTCATGTGATCTCAAGGTGTTCATCTGATATCAAGAGTCGGACATCTCATACGGATCCTGGGAGACATGATGAAATGTCCAGAGTCCAGAGAACCAGAACCAGGAGAGTCCAGAAACTTCTGTTTTCCCGCAGTCATTACCTCTATTGCTGAGAAGCACTGGCTCACAGCACACCAGCTACCAGCACCATTATTTAAACTGGATACAACAAAAAAATTTGCAATAGAAACAAACTTTCATTAATTATAAAGTTATCTGTCACCACTGTCACAGCATGGAAAAGCCATGGGTCTCAGATCTCTATTCACAGCTTTTTCTCTGCTTCATTAAGTTACTGACACTATTTAATGGAAAAATCACTCTTAAACACTTAGGCATTATTACCTTGGCGGTAGAATATTTGAGGCAGATAAACGGTAGCCAAACCTAAAACAGTAAATCCAGTGAGTCTTAAAAGACTTCTTTGTTGCTGTACTTGGAATTGGTCTGGCAGCTGTAGTTATGCCTGCAGGGGGATTTACATAAAACACTAACAGAATTATAAGAAAAAATATACTCATCATGTCATTTTACGTAAATTTTACATGCTGAGGTTGATAGAAGGAAAAGAGCTGAAGTGATTTGACCAAGCATTTCAACCCACTTGGCCAGGCTAATACTACCTTCCCTGAAGTCCCTATATGGCAGAAAGGTGGCTTAGTGGTCAGCACAGTCACCTTGCACCTTCGGGCTCCGTGTTTGATACCCCTCTCGGGGTCTGTGTGCATGGAGTTTGCATGTTCTCTTCATGGTTGGTGGGTTTCCTCCGGGTACTCCAGTTTCCTCCCACAGTCCAAAGACATGCAAATTAGGCTGATTTGTGTTCGCTAATTGCTCGTAGTGTGTGAATTTTGACTGGAGGTTCCACTATGGTCATGAAGATGGGAATAGATACAATGGTCACCATTGGCCATGGTCCCTAGTTGGACTACAGAGGTTCCTAGATGGATTAATGGAAACACCATAAATACTGCAATAATTGTAGGCCATTTTACTGCCCAGTTCTGTCTGTAACGCTACTAACCTCACTAACCTCTTTGACTGTTTCTTGATAAGCCCCCAGGAGAGAATTGAAACCGCAACAGTATCTGCGCACATGGATCAAAAGGGTCAGTACAGGTGCTTTGATCGCACCGCTGAAAGAAGAGCATCTAAATGATGAAAGAAAAGGAGAGAAAAAGAAAAGAAAGTCTTTGATGCCAGGCTTGTAAAAAAAAAACGTGTCTCACAATGGTCTGGAAGTGGGTGTGTGGCATGCCTGGTTGACTCATTCAGCAGGTGTGACTGGAGGTCTTTACGCCAAATGCGCTTTCATATACGCAACGACTTCAAAGCAAAAATCACCTGCGCTTACTATAAAGTTGCTAAACAAAGTCACACATGACTCCATTCCCAAAGGAAAAGCAATAGTGTGTGTGTGTGTGTGTGTGTGTGTGTGTGTGTGTGTGTGTGTGTGTGTGTGTGTGTGTGTGTGCTTGCAAGTGACTGGTATTTTAAGGTCACTCCTGATAGCACTAACCTCAGTGCAAAGTGTGTACTCTGCAATATCAGACACTTCATAATGCTGTAGTATATATTTGTGGAATAAAACTCACAGGAACTTCTTTTCCACAATGCGTCTTTGTCTACCAGACGGTGTACCCTTGAGAAATAGAGAGTGGGCTTTTGTGCAAAGGTAATATGATCACAGAAACTAGTGGGCTTTCAACGAATGCATTATACAACCTTGTCATTTACATAATTCAGAATATCACCTTAAATTATCAACAGATTCTGCATGGTAGCACTAACAGCAATAAAAATACATGATATCTCGACTTAGTTTGATAAAAGTTGCGAAGCTGGAATTCAAAATAGAACCTTTTACTAAGGTCGTGATAGTTGTAATATAGTGTAAATGTCACTACAAGCCAAGTATTATTTCTTCAGAGACAGAACTATTATTTATTCACAGTCAGAAGACTCAGTGCT
The DNA here is from genome assembly GCF_024256425.1 of Clarias gariepinus. Taxonomy (NCBI): domain Eukaryota; kingdom Metazoa; phylum Chordata; class Actinopteri; order Siluriformes; family Clariidae; genus Clarias; species Clarias gariepinus. Next base: position 16,762,496 of record NC_071111.1, read on the forward strand.
ATCAGGGAGTTTAGAACAGCTTGTTTAAGCATTGATACTGGGATTTTTTTGGGCCATGTTGTATTTTTTAAAACTCAGAATTTCAGGATAAAAAATGAACTCTGATTATTTCACTCAGAAATAAATAAAAAATAAATAGGAATCTGTAATCACTGTAAACGATTATTTCAGAGTACCTCAATTATACTGCTGAAATAAATATACTTTTTATTTGATAGGTTTTGTTATAAATAGAAATGCAGATACAGCTAAATATAATCTATTATCATAAATAGAAACATTATAAAAATTAGCAATATAAATAGCATGTCCTTGAAATACTTTCAGATACAGATATACTATGCATTTCAAATAAATCCATCTTTGAATGTTGGTAGCGACACACCAAATGTGGTTTATGGAAAACTCTGCCTTCCCAACTGGTACATAAGATATATGCACACAATCATAGACTGATAACCAGAGCTCTGAATGTCAAGGTGTTCCCAGCTGGAAACATAAACCTCTGATAAGTGCAATCATGTTTTTTGTTATTTTTGTATTTTTTTCCAAAGTGGTAAAGTATATAAAAAAAAAGGGATTGGTTTAGATGGAAAATGCTGTGGGTTAAACTAGTCAGGTCAAGGCCCCTTACTGAGGGGGTTGTGTCTAAACAGAGCGTAGAGCTCAGCAAACCAATTACACTCTGCCAAATAGGAGGAGGGACGCATGTCCATCGATAGTGCCATTATTTTTAGGCTACTGTGGGGAAATGAGGCAAGTCTGTTTGTGTATTGTGTGTGTTTAGTGCCAAATGAAGGAATATGCAACTGTCAACATTTTTTGTATGGTTAATATTATACTTCACCCCAGACTAGATAAAGAAGAATCAGAGAACATTAAAGTTAACACACCAAAATCCAGCCCAAAATTTTGGGATATGTTACGAGTATAAGTGTTATCTAGAAAACACATAATAATATTAAACTTTACTTAGTTGTCTCTGTCTTTGTGGGACTTCTTGTATGTGATGTATTTATTGCATACAGTAATTTTATTTTATTTTTAAATAATGCTTAATGTACATATTAAGCTACAATGCTACAGTATATAACTGTAACACTGTCATAGACAAATGAATGTCTCACAATATACTCTAGCATTTTAACTATATTTTTAAGAATATATGCAAATATTTATGAAAGTGTGTTATGTGTATGCAATTATTTTGTACTAAAATATCTAAATGTATGTTAATATCTTAAATCAAACCAAAAATATAGTTTATTCAGCAATGTGCTTTTTAAATATATACTGATCAACCATAGCATCAAAATCATTAGCATTAATACCACCTGTTGGTTTTAGGTTTCCTGTATGCCACCGGGGCAGTTCTGGCCCCTCAAGTGTGGCTCTGTGCCTCTGGGGATGCGGATAGATTGAGGGGTGGGGTCTTCGTGGATTGGATTTGTTTGTCAGGTGCATTCCATGGGGGCTTCATCAGATTAGGATCTGGGGAGTGTGGAGGTTTGGTTGACAGTCTTGGGCTCTTTGCCTGCTGGGCCCCATGTGTGGTGGTCAATGGTATACCGTGCGTTTTGGTGTCTTGCTAGTCTGTCCAGTGTGTTGACTATTTGTGCTGCTTTTCTGTGAGATTGGCCTGGATGGGGTGGCCTTTAATCCCTGCACGCACAGATGAGCCTTGGGAACCAGTGAGCCTGTCGCCAGTTTGTTGGCAGGTAGTGGTGTTAATGTTATGGCTGATGTGTATGTCAGAATGTGTACTGTATGTTGAAATGTGTGTTTTCAGAATTCTATCCTGATCAGTACTAAAAATAAAACATTGCTGAAAAAAAAGCAAAGATGAGAGAGAGAGAGAAAGAGAGAGCATGAGGGTTTACCAGGTGTTTTTTGAAGAGGGGATCCCATCCTTCTAAAGAGAGAAGATAATTAACACCTCAGTGGTTACCATGCCAACCTGCCAGTCGGAATGTTTCACGACATAATTAGCCCGGTTCTGAGCCACAGTAATTACCGAGCACACGGTTCATCTGCCCTCCATACGCCGCAGCAAGCACACACAGCATGCATCTCCATATTCTGTGAAACGATATGAGATGAAACATAAAAGGTTAGACATCACGTAGTGAATATGAGTCCACGAGTCCTTGCATCAAAAAATTTACAGTAACCTGTTAAAACAAAAAGTGATGCTGAGCTTATGTGGCTTTTCTCATTTCAGCACAAAGATTTGCTTTTTTCTTCACTTACCTTTTTGCCCTGACATCAATAGAAAAGGCAGCAAGTTATTCAAGATACTCTAGACTTGAAATATGGGAAAGCTACACCAATTACTATTTTTATGGTTTACAGCTAGCCAAGGTCATTATAAACCTTATAAACATGTACTGTACAAGTACAACCATGGAAAAATTACCAAATATTTTACATAAAGTATGTAGATATAGTACATCCTACATGCCAAGTGTAACATTACAGTCAATGTGTGAAATAATTGGATTTATGTGAACCATAATGAATATCCATTTTAAGGGGATAATGGATTGCTGATCTATTTTGTCTTTAAGGTCAGCTATTTTCACATCATAAAACACTAAATAGTACACTACTTTTATAATGTGACATTTTGTGTTCTCTCAGTGCCAAGCAGAACAGTGGAAGAAGTCTTTGCTCTTAGCCAACAGGAATGTGCAGTTCTCAACACAGGTTGTGGGTTTATGAGCCTATCCAGAGAGAGAGAGAGAGAGAGAAAGAGTTTTAAAGGTGATGTGGGTGCCCTCTTTCAATAACATTTGCTCTGAAGATGCTTTGTACATGGGCAACTTCCAACTGATGAAAAATAAATAGGTTGTTCTACTTGGTTCCAAAACATATCATTTGCTAATTCAGAAAGCTCCCTGTCTATAATCCTACCATTTCTGCGTTTAGACCTGGGCATGGCTTTGAGAGACAACAATGAGGTAATCAAGGAAGGACTGTATTTGTTTGGAGTTTAGAATCACTGACTATACTTTTAATCAGTGAACGCTTATTCTGAAATTAGTTTAAAATCTGAAATTATTATCTGGACCCAAGCATTTATCATGACCTATGTGTTCTAAAATCGTTAGTTTACCTAAAGTGAAATGACTCATAAGCTTTTTTTTTTTTTTTTTTTTTTTTCAGATTGCAATAATATCTGTGCAATTATAAATCACTCAAGTTGAGATCACAAGTCAGCAAGCACCGCTATGGTCCTCTAATTATGTAAAGCAGTTGAATTTTTTTTCCCTTACTTACTAACCCTTGCTATAACATCTAGGTGGTGATGATACTAAATGTACAGCCACCTAATATCCACATTAGTACCTGATTTATGAGTATAGATGGCAGTTGGGGTATGTGACTGTAAATGAATTACTTTGCCATATTTAATAGGTATATCTTATTGCAGGTGAACTATAACTCATTTGCCATAATATAATGGATCATCAATTTGTGTGAAATTTAAGGTAAGCCAACAGAGCCGAACTGAATCAATAGCAATTTGGATTTTCCCAGTGAGTGACACCTGAGATTCAATAATCATGCAGAGATCAATACCTTTCCAGATGGCCGTGCTGACCATGTTCAACTAGAGCTCACAGTGTTAGTGACTGACAAATGCAGTTAAAAGCATGTACACATTTTAAATTTATAATAAAAAATGAGAAGGGATTTAATGATGAAATATTTGATAATGATGATGATGATGATGATGATGATGATGACCCCAAATTAGTTTAAAAATATAAAATCTAGGTTGGTTAGCTTCTTTATAAATAACACATACTATGTATGTATACCAACTATATATATTATGTATAGTTTGTGTGTAGAGTATGCAGGGATATAACTGAATGCAAATTATTCAGAATGAAAAATTTTTTTTAACTTAGTTTAGTTTAGTTTAGGCGGCACGGTGGTGTAGTGGTTAGCACTGTCGCCTTGCACCCCCAGGGTCTGGGTTTGATACCCGGCCAAGCTTGATTCCTGTCTCTGTGTGCATGGAGTTTGCATGTTTTCCCCATGGTTGGTGGGTTTCCTCTGGGTACTCTGGTTTCCTTCCACATTGTCCCAAAGACATTGACGTATGACCCATGCAGTTAATTGACGTTCCCAAATTACCCATAGTGTGTGAACGAGTGTGTGAGTGTGTGTATGTGTGTGTGCTCTGCGATGGATTGGCACCCTGTCCAGGGTGTACCCTGCCTTGGGCCCTAAGTCTCCTGGGATAGGCTCCAGGCCCCCCACGACCCTGAATACAGGATAAAGTGGTATAGAAAATGAGTGAGTAAGTAAGTAGTTTAGTTTATTAAACACTTAAGAAAATATGTTGACCAAATGTTCAAATATGGTGGGCAGGTACAAAAAAATTATAACTGTATAGACCATGCGGACAGTGCTGCCTTTTTCACCTCTTTATTCGTTTATTTATTTATTTAATTATTTATTTAATTTCAATAAAATGTCTGTGTTTAAAAACATATACATATCAGATTGTGGCACTGTATTACAGCACTAATTTGTTGGCATTACATGTTACATATTTATTGTCTCTTATACTGAATTTTGACCTTGTGTTTTTGGAAGCTCATAAAAATGTGATGGCTGCTAGATGTCAAAAGTAGCTACTGTGTGATGAGACCAGTATAATGGTTAAGGACAGGCAACATCTTACACTGGGGTAAAAAATCCATGTGTTGATTGCATAAGGGAAAATGTAGCTTTGTTTTCTTCTTAGAGCTTAAAATTATTTCTGCTATTACTGGATGGCTATGGCTAAAACTCTCTTCTTGCCGTTGATGACTCAGACCAGATTATAAATGACTCAAGCTTGGATTTAATCATTAATGAGTTGGTACTGGACTTGGACCTTAGTACAAATGACTCAGTTACATTACAATTTCTGATGACACGAGACTTGTCTTTTGTTGTGTTTGTTGTGTTAAAGCCTTACTAACAACTGTCAGGTTTGCATATTTATAAAGTTAGAAACTTTCACACTTATCTTTTAGACTTAGTGCCTACTCACTATTTTAAATATTAGAATCGTAACTTTGGAACATGAAAAGGGCATATATTCTTTTACCACAGAAGTGTGAGAAAAATACAGTAAAATACCAATAAAACAAGAATTTCATATTGAATTGCCTTAATGTTAATAATTAATGAAATGACCCAAAGGGATCGTAAGTGGCCATTAGGGTGTATATTTCCATTATATTAAAATTGGTTTCTTTTCAATGTCGGCGACACAATGACTCAGCAGTTCTCACTGTCAATGTCACACTGACACTTGCACCTCCACAGTCTATGCATAGAGTTTGCATGTTCACACTGTTGTGCTTGATGGGTTTTCTCAGAATACTCCAGTTTCCCTCACAGTCTAAAGAGGTATAGGCTGTTGTATGCTGATTGTGTAACAATACAGCAATACCTGTTGTATCGTTTTGGAAAAATTTGAGTGAGGGCTTGTTCTTTCCTATCAAGACACACTGTTATTCTAATTTTAAACAACACAAAATAAACTGTAACAGATGTAAGGTAAGCTAACTAATAGACATCCAGCTTACTCCCCCTACTAGCAGGTATGCTTTAAAATGTTCCTGATGAGTACTGTTATGTTCTATATCAGACTGGCTTACCATGCACTCTATCGAAGTAACAGAAGCAGAGAGTGGCTTAACTAAGTACAATTGGATTTTCTTTGTTTTAAGTGTATTCATTTTGTAACACAAGCTCTACTTGCATGTTCTGTCCCTTCCTGCAACACTGATCTAAAGCAGACGGAGCAAAGGACAATCTAGCAAATGTGCAGGGTTGGCCCAACTGTTTTCATTTAGAAGTGGAAGCCCTGTAAAATGGAGTTAGTGGAAAGTTTGCTTCTCAGCAAGGAAGATGAAAGGAATCCAAGAGGAGGGTGTCATGTGAAATGTGCAACACTGCAGCTGAATCGACGGGTGTCCTATAACACTACAGGGGCTCTGTCAGGTCATACGTGGCAGTTAGTGTGCTGAGTTGGCCGATGAGCTTTAGCAAAATTCTGTTTGTAAGAACAATTACTGGGGGCAACTTTCCGATAACCTTAAGCCATGTTAATAGGGATGAGTACATAGCTTAGCACCCCTGAAGTGTTAAGCAGTGCTGATAATATACTGTTGGAAAAAGAGCAAAGGAACATAGTTGTAGGTGGTGAACCAGCACAAATATTCCATATAAATAAAATAATATGGCAAGCTTTAACAGCCCAGAGTTAAATTTGGTATTGTAAATATGGAATGTTTTTGATGAATTAGTATTCAGTATTACTGAAGATACTAATGTCAAGATCCAGGTATGATAGTAGTGACCTCAGCAAAGGCATTATGCATTTCCTGTATATTTATCAGATGGTCAATATTTACAATGTCTTTTTTAAAAAATTACATGCATGTAGCCAAAGGACATGTGCTTTTAAAAAGGGAGGAAATGTTCTAATGAACAGTTACGAAACATGTCTGGATTATCCGTGAGCAGACCTGACAGCACCATGTGACATTAGGTTCCAACTATAATCCAAAGGGTTTAAGTTTGACCTGGACCTGACCCTCTTATACACATAGCCAGGTACAGATAAACCTAGTAATGCATATTGTAACAAGAACATTGCTGAATCTTTTAAACCGTGAATTTTCTTTTAAATATATTTTACAATGTATGTTAAATTTATGTTATTTGAACTTGCTCAGCTGTCAGGACATGCTAAGTGTATGCATGAGTAGCATTATATTACAATGCCATCTTAAAAGATGACTCAGTGTTTTCTATCCTAAAAGCCACTTGAGAGCAATTCCTAGCAGAAACTGGTTCATTGGTTCCTGGAGGACGAACTTGGAGGAGGTCCTGTACTCACCCAAATGATGTGGCTGTGAAGGCTAAAAAGAGAGCTGCATACACTGACTTTGATGTGGCCACAGTGCTCGATTTGTGTGGTTTCATGGTTTTTGAACTTACCCATAAAAAGGGTACAAGTAATTACAGAGGTAATGTGCTGCTAGACCCTTATCAAACCATTTCAGCTCAATTGGGCCATTTCATAAAGCAGTAATTAGAGCGAAAAGAAAATATCAAGCATCCCAAGAATCCTAAAGAATAGATGGTGGACAGCTAGGAGCTTCCCGCAAACTTTTCTTAAACCGGATCAAGAGCCTTGGCTATATAAATAAAAAAATTGACCAGTGCCATGAGTGAACAACCCACATTATTCATGTCCAAATGTCGAGCTGGACCAGCTGTATATGCTACAGATTTTAAGCATACATTCCAGATGAGTTTTGCTGGTTTTAATATCTAAAATAAATAAAAAATAAATAAAAAAAGAAGACATGTTTATTAATAATAATAATAATAATAATAATAATAATAATAATAAAGTTAAAAAAAATATTTTTTTAACTCCCTGCTTTGGTTAAACAAGAAACAAAGTGTTTCCCACATGACATCTGAAATAAGAAGGCATATTAGTCCATATCTATTTATTAGTTGGGTCTTTAAAGCCAAAACATCAAGAGTTAGGTGTACTCAAGAGCTTGTTTAACATTTACATAATTCTACTGAATGGGAAGATAAGGCTCACACACAGCCTCTGATCTTGTTCTCTGTGTTCCTTTGCCCTTCACTGTATACACTGCTTATCGTAAAATGGATGATAAAAGTGAGGCCATGTGCACACTTTACAAGTACAACACAAGGTCACTGCAACCAAACATATTCTGCTTAAACATTTTGGACAAGTTAAATGATTTTTGTCTTTGGTTCTTTCAAACTCATTAAAAAATGTTTTTGTTTTAACCTGAGTTGCATGAGTAAGATGTCAAGCAATATTTATCATCCATAATTCAAGTTGTAATTTGATGATCCTTGTAGCATACTGCACCCACGTCAACACAGTCTTCCAACTCTACTGTATGCATGATAATAAACTACAAGTTTATTTATACATGGCTTGACTTGGTAAATGTTCATTCATTCATTATACTGCTTATTCTGCACAGGGCTACCAGAAGCCTAGAGACTATCCCATGAGACTTCATGCACAAGGCAGGATACATCCTGGACAGTGTGCCAATCCATCATAGGGCACACACACACACACACACACACACACACACACACACACACACACACACACACATACACACACACACACTACTTCACACACTAAGGCAATTTGTAAGTACCATTTAGACAACTTGTCTTTGGACCGTCGACATATCCGGGGGACCCACCAAGTACAGGAAGAACACGCAAACTCCAGATGTGCACAGACCCAACTTGACCCTGGAGGTGCAAGGCCATGGTGCTATTCACTATACAATCATGGTACCTAGTAAACAAATGTGATTTTTTTATTTAAAATGAAAATTATGGACAAGCCATGAAGAAACATAAAAGTTTCTTTATGCTTATTAAGGCAAAAATTTAAATTCAAAATGTATTTGTCACATACACAATACGATATGCAGTACGACAGCCAATAAAAAATAAAAGACCTTAAAAATAAAAGATTATGAATAGGAAGTAAATATAAATAAGATGAAAATAAATTTAGCTAGGATTATAAGAAAAATATAAGAAAACTTAGCTGTACAAATATGGAAAAGAAAACAACAGGTAAAATAAAGACAACAGGTAAAAACAGACTAACCAGACTTTACTTAATTACATTGTTGATATTAGTCCTGTGTCTCAGCTGGCAGTACTTGCACTCTGTCAAATTAGCCCCCTCTAAAGACTTTAAGATGTAGCTCAATCATTCCCCTTATGTATTCCATTAAGCATATGTTATACAATGTACTTTAATATTACATTTATCTTCACTTCTGAGGCTGTAGTCTTTTTGGATTTTTTTATTATTATTATTATTAGTAGTAGTAGTAGTAGTAGTAGTAGTAGTTGGTAGTGGTTCTCCACATGCTGGGTGGATTTTCTCTCACAGTCCCAAAACATGCAGACTAGATTAATTGGTGTTCCCAAAATGCTGTTTTGTGTGTGTGTGTGTGTGTGTGTCTGTGTGTGTGCGCGCGCGCGCGTGTGTGTGCGTGCGTGCGCACGCGCGATGGATTGGCACCTTGTCCAGGGTGTACCCTAAGTCTCCTAGGATAGGCTTCAGGCCCCTGCAACCCTTTACAGAAGATGAATAAATAAGTTAATTATTATTGGTAGTCATAGTAGAAGTCATATTATAATTATCTGAATTTGAGATAAACATTTCATTTCATTTATGTTTTCATCCTTTGAGTGTTTTTTCCTTCAGTAATTATTGGCTATAATAATAATAATAATAATTATTATTATTATTATTATTATTATTATTATTATTATAAATTAGATGCCGTGGCTCGTTTAGGAAATAACTACAATAGTTTGTGTGTGTATGTGAAAACAATTTCTGTTTGTGTGTATTTCTCCAGAAAACTGTATTAATATACGCAATTTCATTAGCTGAGGAACTCTGGGGATGCAAATGAGCCGCATCACGCACCATCCAGACAGTGTGATCCTTGAGCGTCGAAGTAGGTCCTGCGAGTGCATCATTTCAAATCTAAAATAAACGCATATCGTGTTTAAATTAAAGTATATGTCGCTTGTCGCATTTTTATATAAACGTCTGGCCTAAAATAATCAGGATAAAAAAGACTGTTTGGTAAGGATAAAGAATGATCCGGGACGGCGGAGGGATATTAGTCGGCACGCACACCAAAATATTGCCGTTATAGGAGTAGGATTATTCCGCGGCACGGCTCAGACGCAGCGGAGAGTGGCTCCTGAGAGCAGATGCAGAGTCAGATACGACCAAAACTGAGCGGTATTTGCGTTAATGTAACGCCAACTCGTCTCTCCTTGATGTTTATCAGGGGGACGAGCGTCAACCAAGATTTACCCAACTGAGGATTGTATTTATTTAAAACCCTGGATTGATTTTATTTTTTTGTTGTTGGAGACGCTGCGCTGCATCGGATTTAACGGATCTACTACCGTTAAGCTTCGTCTCATCTCTGTGTGCCTTCGGTTGGCAGCACAACCCGTCTCCTCTCAGCGTTTTGTTCTTCTTTTGCGAAAATAAAAATCACAGGAGTCCTTTTCAGTTTTAACCTCAAAATATGCTGCTATCAAAGTTTGGTTCTTTTTCCCACATCTGCAGCCCGAACAGTGTGGACCATTTACCGGTGAAAATTCAGCTTCAGCCAGGTGAGTTAGCTCGGTGTGCTAACCAAATGTGTGTGTGTTTTTTTTTTTTGTTTTTTTTTTTAACTCGCGTTACTACCTTATAATTCACGTGCAATGAGTATAACTGCATTAACTCTTGTATAGATAGTAGCTTTGTTTTGGTTTATTTTTGTTCTTGGCATCATGAGTGCCTCAGCAGATAGTAACGTTACGGTAATCTAGTTTCATTCACTGTAAGCGGAGTACACGCATAGCTAACAGTCACGACGTCCATTCCCTCTTTCTCCATTGCAGGGTTTCTCACTTAAATGACTGATTATATGCGTTTTATGTTTATATCTTTCAGTGAAAGTGGAGCCAGAGCCGTTTGAGAAGGTCTATCAGGTGGGCTCCGTGTTGGGAAGCGGGGGATTTGGGACCGTCTACGCTGGCAGTCGAATTTCTGACAGTTTACCGGTGAGCAACGCACGCACGGGAGCGCGCGCGCGCGCACGCACGCACGCACTCATGCACGCATACACACACTGCACTAATTTACCTTTGCTGCAAATTTGAGCTATAATACACGTGAGCTGTATTTATATTTACACTTCTCTCGTTTTTCAGGTCGCAGTTAAACATGTTGCAAAGGACAGAGTTACAGAATGGGGATCCATTGTAAGTATATTTATATGTTTATTTTATTTTAAGCCATAAAGCTGTTCTTGCATCAGCATGCTATCTGAAAGAACGAAATATATATAAATAAACTATGTTCTTGCAGAATGGTGTGATGGTGCCTCTGGAAATCGTGCTGCTGAAAAAGGTAGGCTCCAACTTCAGAGGAGTCATAAAGCTGCTGGACTGGTACGAGAGACCGGACGGATGGCTGATCATCATGGAGAGACCGGAGCTTGTCAAAGACTTGTTTGATTTCATCACAGAGAAGGGTGCCTTGGACGAGAGCACGGCCCGGGGCTTTTTCCGGCAAGTATTGGAGGCTGTTCGGCACTGCTACAGCTGCGGCGTCGTGCACAGAGACATCAAAGATGAGAACCTGTTGGTGGACCTGCGCACCGGAGAGCTCAAGCTGATCGACTTTGGCTCTGGGGCCATCCTCAAGGACACGGTGTACACTGATTTTGATGGTACGTACAAATTTGTGCAGTTGATTTGTGTATTTTGTGCTTTTTTTTTTTTGGGGTCATAAGAATGACTGTTAGGGGATTTCTTTTTTTACATTGATTTGTTTTGTATTTGTAAGAAGTGTGGGGTTTTCCCATGCTATGTTACAAAAACAGATCAGTGTTTCAGCTCATTATATTTCATGACGTTTTCTGTTGCTATGAAATGATTTGGCATGTCTCTCCTCTGCTCTCTAAGTAAACATGAAATCTGATCCTTAAATGAAGATTGCCAACATTTTTAAAGCTTTAGATGAAGCATTTTGCTTCATCTCTGAGTGTAAACAGATCGGCTGCCACGTAACAGATGTGTGTTGTGAAACCTGAGTGTGCAGGTCCCGTGACGGCTCACGTTGCTATTTCTGTCTTCGTTTTGTCTCCAAGACACTCCTGCCCTTTGGGGGAGGGCGGGACTGTTGGCTCTTTGGAGCACCAGACAGCTACGTTATGAGTGATGTGGCCTTCATACTCCCCCTCAAGCACTTTTTTTTTTTTTTTATTATTTTTTTTTTTATTAAACCACCTCTTTTCTATTCCAAGGGCGCTCTAGAATCTCAATAGAGCACTGAGTCAACAGCAAAGCTGACACATAGTCTGAGGGAGGGAGGAGTGAACATAGCCACCGATGTGTATTTGTTTTTTGTGTGTTGTCTTTATAGCTAACATGTTATTTATTTCTCAATGTGTGTCACAGGTACGAGAGTGTACAGCCCTCCGGAGTGGATACGTTTCCATAGATACCACGGCCGCTCAGCCACCATTTGGTCACTAGGGGTGCTGCTGTATGACATGGTGTGTGGAGACATTCCCTTTGAGCAGGACGAGGAGATCCTCAGAGGACGGCTTTATTTCAGACGGAGAATCTCAGCAGGTCTGTACAGTATTTATTTAGTGTATTAATACTATTAATGATAATGGGTCACACACATAATGTGTGTCCAATATAGTGCTGTACTCTTTTTTTTTATTTATTTTTTTATTTTTTTATAAAATGCAAAGTTCATATTGCATGCCTAGCGTGCCCTAGGCTGGAGAACATTGTAAGTGGAGTACCCTGGAGAGTCTATTCAGTTTTTATGACTTGGCACAATAGTGCACGATGTAGTAAATAGGGTGTGGTCGTCTAGTTTTGAGCTGATGGTAGCAAGATGCTAATTCATCACTTGCATTGTGTTCCAACAGAGTGCCAGCAGTTGATTAAGTGGTGTTTGTCCCTGAGGCCTTCAGACAGACCAACTCTGGAGCAGATCTTTGAACATCCATGGATGCGTCACGCTGAAGCATCAAAGACGGAAGAGGGTGACATCCGGCTACGTACCATCAGTGCGGACAATTCCAGCATGAGCTCCAGCAAAGAGAGCCTCTGAAAGATAAAATACATGTTGCTTTAAAAAAAAAAAAAAAAAAAGAGCTGGGACTCAACAGACTCTTAATCTGCATCCTTACATTGTCAAGCTTGCAGATTTTTTTTTCTTTTGTAGGGAATCATAATTTATTACAGTGTGCTCTTCCTTTCAACCTTTTTATTGTTATTATTATTTTTTACAATTCATAAACTTTGTTTCCTAAAAGGGGAACATTTGCTGTTTGGGTGGACTTACCAGCACTTATTATTATTATTATTATTATTATTATTATTATTATTATTTTATTGTTACAAAGCTGGTTTATGCATCTGGCAAGCCTCCTACACAGATGTGGCTGCTCTCATAGAGCTTGGACAACTTTTTATTTAAATGTTTTAATTTTTGATTTGGAGTGCCTTTTTGAAAGCTGCTGTTTTGGGGCTTTCATTGTTGCTTTTATTTTGTTTGAAAGTTTCCCTTGAGCTGGTTCACAGGTTACGTGGTGTTTGGTGAAAGACCATTGCACATAAACCTTCAGCCAGCTGAAGGGTTTGACAGTGGGGACAAGGGGTTGATCGATAGAAATACTTGAAACGCACACACTCACTGCGTCTCTTTCTAACGCTGCTCAGTCAGATTTTAGCCTATATGGGTTGTCTAGAAAAAAAAACTGTTTTTCTTTCTCTGAATGTGTATAGAGATTTGGTATAACCGCTGTACCTTCTGAGGGGCTGGAACGCTCCTTCCCCTCAGCTTACTCTTCTGCTCCTCATCCCACTGCTGAAACTACATTAGTCTGTCTCCTGGGTTTTGGGGGACCTGGGTGTGAAAATGCACAATCAATGCAATATTCATAAATCCTTTTTTTCCCTCTTCTTTTTTAAAAGTTAAACTTGTACAGTTTTTTTGTACAGTTTTCTTCTTTGCATTTAATTTATTTGTAACGTGTAGACATTCCACACTCTGTGGCTATTTATTTTTTATTTATTTTCATGCTTAAAATCCCAAAATTTGCATATCTTTTTATGGCCTTTTGTTTGCATTCCTGTTGTCATTTTTTACATTTTGACAAGAGATGGTGGATGCACTGAAGCTGTTGTCAATGTAAAAAGGAATAAAAACAAGGTTTACTTAAATTGAAAGAGCAATGAATGTTATTTAACTTCTCCTGGCTGTTGTCATTTTAAATCAAAAGTCCATTAATGTTGTTTTTTTGGGTCTGTGTAATCTCCCTAAAACAGATGAAAGTGTTTGGCGAAATTGCGATGGGATGGGGTTTACCTATCACTGGCTGCACAGCCTTGTGTTAGATATTCTCTCTATAGTAAAAGTTGTATGAAACCCAGTGGAAATCCTATTTTTATACAAGAGCATTTCAATTAAACTTCAATTTGTACAGAACATGTGTGGTGTTTTTCATTGGTTTAAAAAATTCTAATATTTACATATGAGGACTTCATAAGAAAATACCACAGAGCTGTGGACTTCTTCATTCGCCGGAGTGAAAAGATGCCTAATTTGTTTATCACCACAAGTTTGACAATAGTAATGACTGCTTTGACTCGCAGGTATAGAAGCAAAACTATAATTAATGTGGTGAAGCTTTCTGTAAGGAGACATTGAACATTTGTCAAAGGAATCCCGGGTGTAACTGAGAAGTGACTTCTGAATCAGTGACTTTTTCACTAAAGGAGTTTCAGGAGAGGAGTTTGCTCTTTCCTGTTTTTCAGTAAAATGACAAAATGACCCTCTTTTATTAAAAAAAAAAAAAAAAGAACAAATGAGAGGCTTGTGCTAAAACTTCAAACAGGAACTAACTTGCCTTGTGAATGTTCTGCAATATTAAAAGCAACTATGTAAGGATGAAAAGCATGCAAAAGCATTTATTAATAAACAAAGCATTGTATTTGGCAAATTTTTGTGGTATAACACGAAATAAAACACTTCAGGACATGAGGAACTTGCAAAATAATACACTTCGGGGAGGGACCAAGAACCAATGTTTCATGCCTGGCCACATCACAGAACTCCATCACTAATTGTTTTCCTATAACAGCATGTTCTGTCCCGTTTTATTTCTTATTGAACAGGCTCTAATAACAAACCCTGATTGTAAATGCACATTTCTCCGTTGTGATCAAAGAAAACTGAAACATATAGTTATGCCAGCAGACGCAGTTTAATATAATGGCTTTTTATCTTTTTGCTAACATAACACAAGTAGCTGAATTATGAGTACAACTGGCAATGTACATGAGTCACAGTTTTCCAGGAACTGTGGACACTGGTGAGTATGTGCTGCCCTCTCTGGTAAGCGAACCACACAGACTGTCCTGGTTTAATGGGTTGTGCCAGTAGCTCATTAATCATATATTGTGTTATCACCCCTTGTGTTTAGTCATTTATAAAAGTTACGAAAGAAAATACACTTAAAACATACAGGGTGTACCTCGCCCTATACCCTAAGTCTCCTTAAGGCTCTAGGCCCCCCGCAACCCTGTTTCAGGATAAGCATAAGTATAGAAGATGAATGATGTGTGAATTTAGTTACATTAGTTACAAATGATTATATTTACTAAGTTATTTACTAACCAGTTCAAGACTAGTCACCTTAATTAAAAGAGTTTAATCTAAATCTTAAATATAAGATTATACTATAAATAATGTTGAGAGAATATGCAATCTATAAGATTTGTTATTATTCTATAACAATAATGATTATGAAATAAATATATACTGAGAGGAACCTTTTGAAATTAATTCACTACAAAGAAATTTTAAGATTAACTAATGCTGGTGAAAAATGTTTAGAAATATAGATGAGTAAATTCAAACCTTCAAATCACTATTTTAAAAATGCCACATGTTGTATGCAACCAATGCAAGACATACAATGATCAGCCATAACATTAACACTGATTATCAAATTATATACCAGTAGTGGTGACAGGATTATGAGACTCACAGGCTCACCCATGCCTACAAGGGACCAATGGCCAGCCTATCTGGACTGATCTCACAGAAAATTCAATGCTACACAAATCGCCAAAAAACACTAAATGCTGGCCACTATAGGAAGGCACCAGAACACCTAGTGAAACACAACCTGCCACACACAGGGCACGGCAGGCAAAGAGCCATTAAACTCCCCAGATCCCAATGCAAACAAGCACCCAAAGGAGGCACACAGAGGCATGGCACTCACTTCTGGTGCCAGACACCAAGAGGCCATAGCTACTCAGGAGGCACAAGATAAACGTACTCAGTACATTAATTCATTTTTTATACCCCTTTATCCTGTGTACAGGGTTGCTGGGCACGAGATGTGCTAGTCCATCAAACTGAGTGTGCGCATGCGCGCACACACACACACACACACGCACACATACACACTACAGACAATTTGGAAACACCAGTGAACCTATTCTAATGTCTTAGGACTCTGAAAGGAAACAAGAATTCCCAGAGGAAACCCACTAAGCACAGGGAGAACATGCAAACTACATGGACATAGATTAGAGGCGGGAATTAAACCCTCAACCCTGAAGGTGCTAAACACTATGCTACTGGCTGCCTCACCCTACACAATACTGGAAATAATGTTTTGTATTGTAATATAATGGCTGATCAGTGTAGCATAAATACATTACAATTATCATTTTCTATGACGTTTTGAATTGATTACTTGATGAATTAATGCCTAAATGACAGTAACTGAAATGATAGAGCCAGATATCATAAATCTATTAGTAAAAATAAGCCAATTTCTATTATAAAAAGACTAACAAGAGATACATTTGATGAATGTATAGGCAAGTAAGGTAATGTGCCCATGATCTGATACTGATTTATCATCAGTATTCCCAAAGTAATGTTAGGGCTACCCCAAATTCTGTACAAAGTTGGTCATATAGGTTGATCAATCGAATCAGTATATTTAGGTGTTATGAAAGTTTTGAATCATAGCAGATTCAGTGGTATTATACAATAGTGACTTTTTAGTGAATTTAAACTGTATCGAATGAACATGCTCAAATACAATTAATAGGCTTGGGAACCAAGAAAACCTTTAAGGAATTCCAAAGACACCACTTTCACACTAGGAGGTAGCTATCTGAAATTATTTAAAAATACGATTTGTAAATGTAATTATGTTTATGAATGCATATTTTAAAACATTGAACATTGAATTTTGTTTTGTGTGTGTGTGTTTTGTTCACATTTCACATTTCTTCACATTGATATTGTATCATCACTAAATAAACAAAAGCAAACACTCCTATCATGTTTTTTTTATTTGCACAGGGCACTAACATGGCGACGACATCTGTTTCCAAATTGCATTCTGAGTAAACTATATTGCCTTAACAACCCCCACCCCCTGAAACCCCACACCCCAGGCTTTTTACATGTAAATGACCACGTTATCTTAATCAGGCCTTCTGTCAAGGCATGGCATGATCTTTGCATCTGCCTCGCCATAAACTCACTTTTACACTTAAAGAGCATATGCCCTCTCTTACTTAGCTTTAATCTTAGCAAAGAGATGTGTCATGTCATAAATCAGACCTCCTTAATTGGAAGAAAGCCAAAGGAATACATAACTAAATCTATAAAAAAAAAAAAAATTCTTCTCTGCGCTATGGATAAATTCACAATATTCACTTTCAGAATTAACTTATTTTTATTAAAGGTGAGTAGATACAGCAAATCAACCATAAGCGTGAAATAGTAATCAACTCTAAACACACTTAGCGACCGCAATGGGAGAAAAAAGCATGGCAATTAAGCGACATCAGTGATTTTCTCTTTTGCCTCCAAGTGTGAATGTTAAATGAGTGACAGCTTGAGTGCTGGCGTGTGTTCAGTGATAACTGCATGCAGATCAGGGCCTGAGTTGGCACAGTTGGCGCTCGGTGCCACTCAGTGCTAACATCACACTGACAACCTGACAGACAAGAAGGAGAGTGCCAGATGAGCATGTGGACCATCACAGTACACAGACTGAGAGGTGGGTGGCACACAGGCAGTCAGAGACTCCATCAGTGTGAAACAAGGACAGAGAACATGTAAGAAAACAACCAGGAGGGAGAATTGAGAATGGAGGAGGAAGATCCTCAGCCAGTAGTTGCAGTTTTTATAATAATTAGCCCCTATAATAGACTATATAGCTGCTTTACAACTAACATTTGCCAGATATGGTTACTATTAAGACCTGGAATTACTTCATGATCAACAGAGTACTCTAGCAACTACGAATTACTTTACTAAGTACTTCTGCCATCCTTAGCCCTTTTTAAAGTACTAATGCCCAATGCCTAAAGACTAGGCTATTGCAAAATTTTTTTTTTCTTTTTGCAGATTTTCTCCTCATGTAGCATGCCTGGCGTGATGGACATTTGCACCCATGAATCATCTCTCCTATGACATAATGTCTATCAACCGATGGGAGCAAAAGCTATCACATGCTTTCTGCCACATCCAACTCTGAGTTCTTGGTTTCAGCACTAAGGGGACATGCCCAATCCAACATACACCCCCCAAACACATAATCTCAGAGAGCATATGACTCTCTTACTGAGCTTTACCCTTATCAAAGGGTGTGCTATTAATCAGACCTCCTTTATTAGAAGAAAACCATGGGAATACTTAATTATACCTGTGAAAATGTCTCTTTTCTCTGTGCGATGAAAAAACCATTGGTTCCATGATATTCAATTGCCCCCCTCTCACAAATCTTCCCGCAACCAAGAGAAAATGTTATATAAAAAAATGTTGCTTGGTCTTTTATTTATGCTTTTTATATACACTTTTCTGCATACTGTACATGAGGTCATCGACATGCACATTTGGATAGCATGAAAGGGAAAAGAGAGTTATGCCACACTCCCTTAATCTTTACTAACATTGATCTGTTTTACTGATTAGGCTGTTTTTTTTTTTTTGTTTTGTTTTTTGCCTTAATGTCTAAGCTAAACTTACAGTCCAAATATTTATCATAGATGCATGATTTTTAATTGAAAATGCACAAATCACATTTTGAAGAAGTACCTCCACTGCAACTTTCATTTTCCAGCACCAATCAGAGAAGATCTGTAACTAATAGCCTTCGGTCCTTAAACTGCCTTCAAATGGTGAAAATGGAAAGTGTTATGGAAAGCCAGGAAACAGTGAATATTAATGCTATTGTTATTCCCTGCTGTTTTTTGCGACTCAGTGTACGCTGACTTCATGTTCCTTCTTGCCGTGGCTTCAGTTCCTTGCATCACTTAATCATCATTTCCACGGCCAGCTCACCTGGCTTCTGGGTGAAGGTGAGAGAAGGAGCTCATTGTTCTTGTCCACAGAGGCAGACAGAACACGGTGTGTGTTTTTGTGTGTGTATGCGTTGCAAACATTTAATGGCAGCGGATAGATGTGAAAGGGAGAGTGACGAGTCCAATCACAAAGGTCTGACCACACACCACAAATTTAGTTTACTCCAGTTGCCAGGTGCTCCATCAAAACACAACAAACAGTGTGTAGAGAAACAGTAATAATAAGCTAGTGATGGCCAATGACACAAACATGAGTGTGTGCATCATGTCATCCTCCCTGACCACGTGGACATCAGATCTGATTTATAAAAAAAACCCTCTTAATTATTTGCCCCCCTTTTTTCCCCATAAAGTTTTCAATCTGAAAATATGAGCTTCAAAAAGGAGGTTATAGAGACTTAAATTTTTAATGGCTCACTTCTTAAATGGCAAGTTGAGGAGGAAAGATAAGGGTTTTGTGACAAATGAAATTTCCCTCACTGAAATTCCATTACACTTTTAAATATTATTAGTATAAGTCTTTTTAACAAATGAAACAGAGTCCTGGGTTGAGTCAAGGACTGTCTTTACTGTCCAGGTAAGATTATCTACTGTTCAAGATTAGTTACTTACAATGATTAGGTCAGGAGTGAATGTACTGTAGTGCGTAAACTGATCCTAAGACGACTTCTCCATTTTCTATCTCTTGCCTTAAGAAGGATGCAGTATATGCATGTGTTTCACAAACTAAATTGCAGCAGTAACAACATTTTAACAGACAAACTGTGTACCTACAGTATATACTCCAACTATTGTGATCTTGTAGAAGCAGTATAACGCTGCGGAAAATAATCATAACATAGTGTAGCTCTTTGTGAACCCATTATCGTAAATAAAGACAAATGTTCTGTGCCTTGAAAGTATCCTTCATAAACAACTGGATAGAGGAATGCAATGACTAGTCCTCCTTCAGATATAATAACATGGGTTCAATGCAAAGCTGTAATCACAGAGTGCAGGGAGCAAGCTGTTTATTGTGCAAAATGGAAGGAATGTTCTTTTCTTTTCTCATGCCCTCGGCAAAGAGAGTCATGATATGACAAACGCATATTGCACAAGGGCAAAGTTTGATTTGTGACTTGTCTATGCGTGATATAAGTGATCAGTTAATGTTACTGCGCACATAGCGCACAAAAAAAAAAAACATGCTTGACAGCACAAGCACCAATTTTGGGTCTTTTTGCAAGCAGCTGTCATGTCTACTCTTGAATCGATGTTAGACCTCACTTCCCAGAATACAGTGCGGCACACAAACATGGCTGCTACTGATTACAACTCACCTCGATTATGGACTCTCTCACAATCACATTCAGTCATTTATTGATTGTGCACACCTGTTCTTAATCACACACACGCTCACAATCAGAAATAAAACAGCCTCTGACTTCAGACCTTATCTTGTGTCATGTTTTTATGGCTGCTCTTGCCATGCCTAGTTTATATTGCTTGTTATTTTGCCTAATTTGTTTGTTTGTGTTTGAAATTTAATATAGTCCTACTAGAATGCATTTTTATCCTTATCTGCATACCTGACATTAGGTTATAAAATCTACAATATACAGTATGTGAACATGAAAGTTAAATATAAACCTGGGCCAGAATGTGGATTTTTGAAATCCTGAAATCCACCTGTCTGAATTATTCATCTGTATTAATCACAATTTCTTTGTAATTTGGTCTCAGCCATATCTCACTGACCAGCCAGTTCTTCCCATCCTAAAACAGTTACTAACCTCGGAGGGTAAGGCTAACATGCTTCCTCTAAGGCCTTATTCAGACAGCAGCCAAATCTGATTTGTTTCACAAATCTGCCCCATAACACTGACTGTCCACACTGTTATTTGTGTTTAAATGATCAGATCGGATTATGCTGTGTTCAGACTGGCAGCCCAAATCTGACACGTTGTTGACCTATCTGCATTGGTTGCTATGGTAACAATGCCAAAGGCTCACTTGCAACACAATACTTCTCTTATATTGCCCTGATTTTTTTTTTTATTCCCTCTATCTTCGCTTGTACTGATGCATCCCCCCAAAGTGCTATCAGAGATTTCGCTTCATCCTCTGTCCAGGGACTACATTTCTATAATGTATTTAAGATAATTTCTCATCTAAATTTGTGGCATGGAAAATTAAGCATAAAAATCCAGAACTTCTGTGACCCCTCCTAAAGCATAACAACTTAACTGTCTACAAATTTTGCAACAAGTTTTTACCAATGGATTCATAAACTTCTAACTTCTGTGTCAGGTTGCAAGTGATGTAATGGAGAGTTTGAGATCGATTTGAGTGGGTACAGCATGCAGACTGAGACACATCTTCAGGAATCTGATTTTAAACCACATCTGGATGTGATTCATATTGGATTTGCAAAAACCAGATTCAATGTGGGTTTTTTTTCTATTCTGAATCCATTAACTCAATCTGATTTAGAACTGAATCCAAAAAGTGTTTCTGTTACCTGTGATTAGATTCATGTTTAACTGACTGTTGATAATCCTGCCAGTTTGATTTTGTTCTTGCTATACACTCTACATACACCTTATGTAGACATTCAGATTATGACCATTGACAGATGAACTAAACAACATGGATCAACAACTGTGCAGGTCAGTGGTGGCTCAATCTATTAAGGCTGTGGGTTACTGGGTTACTGATCAGAAGGTCGGGGGTTTGAGCTCCAGACCTTAAGCAAGGACCTTTATTCTGTCTGCTTCAGGAGTGCTGTATCCTGGCTGACCCTGTGTTTTGACTCTAGCATCCTAACTGAGATGTGTGAAAAAAACATTTCACTGTGATGTAAAGCACATGTGACAAAAAATTGAATCATTATATTATGAGTCAACTCTACAACTGCAAACTGCTCATAAAATCATGGGTCACCCATGCCAATGGGGACCAAAGGACAGAATGTCTGTTTAGATCTCACAGGAAAAACAATGCAGAAAAAACAACGTAAATGTAATACAAAAGTCAATGCAATGGAAATTTTCTGTAAATTTGAAACATGTAGATGTTGTTGTTAAGTTCCAGATTGATTAGTGAAGTGACCACCATCAACAAAAGAATCAATAGATAGTGAGATCAGTTCTTTTCTTTCTGCTCAACATGTTCTTTCTTTTCTTGAGATCTCTCCTGTTGCATAACCCCCTCCTTTTTAAATCTTCTGTTGTTCTTCACATCTCAACAAAAGCAAAAGAGACCCCCATCTGTTTCCCTTTTTAATGATTTAGCATTTGCAAATCTCCTTCTTGTCAATGTCCATGCTAATCAGCATTCTATAAAGCTCAGTCCTTTAAGCCATTGTTGGGTACCAACTTTTTAAAATGTGTGTATCTAATGTTCCACTAAAACTGTGTGTGTGTGTGTGTGTGTGTGTGTGTGTGTGTGTGTGTGTGTGTGTGTGTGTGTGTTAGTAACAGGCAAAATTTGGACCCAAGTTTGGATTTATTTTCTACATTCTAAAACAGTAACAGAAGATTAAATAACAACAACAACAACAACAATCAGTTTGTTTTTTGACAGCTGTTTATTGACTTAGAAACAGCTGGCAACTTTATTGACTAGCTCTCGCCTCAAAACTGAACCTGACTATCCAACCACTTTGCAATCACATACATGTCTAATTACTGGTGGTTCCAAAACCCACTGTACTACATCCCTTCTTTTCAGCATCAGCACCCTCCATCTGGAACAAACCTCTCATGTAACATTTCTCAGTTAAAAAAAAAAAAAAACAAGCAATAGAAGGTCTGAAATAAACATACAATTATTCTTTCAATGTCATGGATTATTTTAGGTCACTGTGAAGTATCATTGTCCAATACATCTTTTTCCCCAGCAGCACTGGACCAACTTAAGGAAGCCATAGTGACCTACAATTTGTCCAAATCGAGGATGAGTGCAAAATGTTTAAGCACCACCTCTGGCAATTTTGAGTACTTTGTCATGCTATATGGGCTGTCTTGCGTCTCAAAATGTTCCGTTTCCTCATAAATTATGTCTTCCAGGACATTCTATTAAACTTTGTCTTTTGAGTACATAGAAACATGCTGGGTGTTAATCTCTAAACATTAAGTGTGTCTTGAGTAAAGATCAGCTGGTCACAGCACTCTGAAAGCTTGTTGTAGACAGAATGAAAATGCAGATCTAATACATATCAAAATGTAAAGCTGCTGTAAGCCTTGAAAGCATTCCGTAGAGGAACTAATGGACAGCACAGCTGGATTTGTAACATGAACTAATTATTATTAGTGGTGCTTGCAAAGCATCACTATTGTTATCTTGCAGGCTTATTATTTTTATTATTTTTTTTTTTATTCTTCTTCCGTATGAAAGTTCGGCGCGTAACTAGTCCCGCACCGTTTGTCGTAGACCCATGAGTGAGGTGTCAAATCGTGCGGCCTATACGGGAATGGGGTGCTATGACTTTTCTAAGGGGTGGGCGGTTAATTGCCCCCGCAGGGGGCAATTAACCGCCCCAAAAATCCCATTGACTTAACATGGAGACCAACTTTGACAGATTGTAGCGCAGAGAGTGAATTTTGTAGAGACGTCAGATTTAACACATTTGAAGAGGTTTGCAGCCTGTGTCAGAAGATACCCGGCACAGGGGGATAGGTTCGACCCCCGGGGCAAGAGAGGTCCCCAAAGTTGCCCCATAGAATTTGAATGGGGAATTTGGTGACTTTGCCCATTGACTTATAATGGGAATAAAAAAAAATTACTAGTGCCGCACCGTTCGTCATAGACCCATGAATGAGGTGTCAGCCCGTGCGGCTTATTTGGGGGTAGGGTGCTCTGACTGTTGGAAGGGGTGGGTGGTTAATTGCCCCCGCAGGGGGCAATTAACCACCCACAGACTTAACACTGAGAATAACTTTGACTGAGTCCCGCACCGTTCGTCGTAGACCCATAAATGAGGTGTCAAACCGTGCGGCTTATTCGGGAGTAGGGTGCTCTGACTGTTTGAAGGGGTGGGTGGTTAATTGCCCCCGCAGGGGGCAATTAACCACCCACAGAGTTAACATTGAGACCAACTTTGACCGAGTACCATGAGTGAGGTGTCAAACTGTGCGGCCCATTTTCGGGAACAGGGTGCTGTGACTCTTCTGAGGGGTGGGTGGTTAATTGCCCCCGCAGGGGGCAATTAACCGCCCACAGACTTAACACTGAGAACAACTTTGACTGAGTCTTGCACCGTTCGTCGTAGACCCATGAATGAGGTGTCAAACCGTGCGGCTTATTCGGGAGTAGGCTGCTTTGACTGTTTGAAGGGGTGGGTGGTTAATTGCCCCCGCAGGGGGCAATTAACCACCCACAGACTTAACATTGAGACCAACTTTGCCCGAGTCTCATGAGTGAGGTGTCAAACCGTGCAGGCCATCTTCGGGAACGGGGTGCTGTGACCTTTTTAAGGGGTGGGTGGTTAATTGCCCCCGCAGGGGGCAATTAACCACCCACAGATTTAACATTGATTTAACTGTGGAACCGACTGTCGTAGAGACACTCTTTTGCATGTATCATCATGCTCATAAGCCACGCCCCCTACCACCCTCATTAGCATGCTGTTAGCATGATGCTAACGCGATTAGCATTTTGCTAGCATGATGCTAACAAAATTAGCATTTTGCTAGCGTTATGCTAATTTCATCAGCACATCGCTAGCATGATGCTAACGCTATTAGCATGTCGCTAGCATTATGCTAACTTTTTGCTAATAACATGTATAGAATGTTCCTAGCATCATGCTAGTGTGATTAGCATGATGTTTAGCTGATTAGCATGGTGCTAGCTTGATGCTAGCTATATTAGCATGTTGCTATCGAGATCCCATTGTCGAAGAGATATGGGGGGCCAGAGTTTCGCCACGGCAAGCACCACTCACATTTTCTTCAGGAAATGTACCTCTCTAGTTATTATTATTATTATTATTATTATTATTATTATCTTATGGAATTAATTAGTGTACTAACATCATAGCCCAGACTGGCCTGACTGATAAGCCTACAAAGTGTAAGAAAAAAAAGAGAGTCTAATAAAGCAAAATTGTCCATCTTTCTGTGTGGGAAAGAAAGGACATTGATATTTTGGAAGGAGGGCATGAGGTTGTTTAGCTTCATGTGTCTTGGAAGAAGCATATTGTTCTAGGAGAGCTGGAAATTAGGTAGGAATTGGTTAATGTCTGTTAATGGAATTACCAGCCAAATGAATGGTCTAATAATATTAGACTGATCCATCAAATATTGCAGTCCACTTGTGGTCCAAAAAGCTTTGTTAGTTCTACAATCCGATCACCCTTTCAACCCACCTATTAAACACTTGGGCAAGTGGTTTTGCTGATCTTAAGCAATCAAATTTCCTCAGCCTCAGTGGATAGCATTGACTTCTTAGGAACACACCACTGTCACTACATAGCAAAGCCTCCTTAAAAACACACCACTGTCACTACTGCCCTCATTATTACAGCTGTCCTAGTGGAAATAATACTGTTAAAATCAAGTGATGTGTATTCATGTCTATAGCGCTGAGGTCAGCAAATCAAGAAGTTTCAAAGCATACAGTGGCTTTACATTTGCTATTTATAGATCTTCATATGGTTTACAAAACGCCTTCAGGGCCCATAACCAGCTGGTCTTTAACGTCACTCAAGGCACACTAGCTGCTTAGAGGTTTACACCCAGTGTTCCTCACAGCCTGTTCTGTTGTGCTTTGTTCCATGTTGACACTTACCATCAAGTGCATCTGAGCTGGAACTGATTGTCCCAGCTGCTTATTTATGTAATCACCTAGCCTGAAGCTGGTGCTACACGAGACTATTTTGGGTCAACATGTTACAATGCAGATTGAGAGAGAACAGATCCTGAGAAAGACTTTTATAGGTGTCACATTTCTCCCGAACAAAGCCCTTTATTTAAGTAGTGCAGATCACTTCCTGGAATGCTTGAGGTATTAATATTATGAAGAACGGTTGTTATTGGTTGCCATTTTAACCTACAAAGGTGAGTACTCTCCACCCCCTCTCTGTTTACGGAATCTCTTTTCCGTAGATGACCTAGCTCGTTACAGCTCTGTTGTCTGAGAGCTGATCACATTTCATCAGGAACAGGTTGTTCTCAGAAGTGGGCCTGTTCCCCCCTTACTACCATGCTCTCAATGTTCTTAAAATTTGTAAGAGAATGGATAACACACAATATACTTGGGATAACATCATATTAAAACTGTTAAAATAACAGCAGCTCTTCACCTCCTCAGAATGTCATATGTTCAGTTCCTTTGCAGCACCATGTCGGGTACTTTTAGGTCTTTTGATTTTGTTGGGTGTTTTGTTGGTTTATTGAAAAAGTCATAGAAAAAAATCAGGCATAGTATGTTGTATGTGTGAGAAATAACAGAATTGCAGAGCTCTGTTCCTCCGGTATTAAACTGTACATTACATCTGCTATTGTCAGGTGCAATCACAGTAAAAGGCATCACAGGTTCTTTCCAAACCAAACCTGCCAAGCCAACGCTGCCCTACTTTTCTTTCCTTGTATAAGTTTGTTTACGTCGTGAACATGAGGTAGACATTCAGACATTCAGGAAAACAACAAGACTCTTTTATTCAGTCATTACCAAGTACACAGCCTGTAAAATTAATTGCACTGAAAGCGCATATGTTCCTTTGTACATTTCAGGGTTTTTTAATTTTTTCATTAAACTGTATCTGCCTAAGACACCTGAAACTGAACCTGGACTCGAACCTGGACCCAAAGCGTAACCTCTTAAAGGAAAAATCCACCCTGAATGACTTGCATATAATAGTGTATAATTGATATAGGTGGGTAAACAAATCGATTTAGTTACGTATTCAGTTACAAACATATATATTTTTTTTGTGGTCACCACACTGACTTCAAAAGTGTACAAACCTTCCTGTGTGAAAAAGTAATTGCCCCCCAAACGTAATAACTTATGATTAAGGAATGCGGGCAATTCCTTTTTCTCATAGAGCCAGCTAGCGAAATCATTATTAAAAACAAATAAAATTGTTATGTTTGTGTAATATTTAAATACATTTGATGATCTCAATCATTTAAGTGTGACAAATGTGAGTCCAATGTCTGTTGAGTGTGATCTAAGAAGCTCTCACACATTTATTTAATTAACAAAGAAACCTGATTGTTATCCTTTATATTGGTCATAAATGCTTCAGTAACTGTGAAACCAGTGTGCTTGCGTAACCCATTACACATATTTTAATATAAACATTTAATTTGTTTTATGATGGGGTTGCAATTGAATGTACATCACAATGAATGGAACCAAAAGGCATAATGCTGCAATATAGGGATCTATTATCATTGTACAATAAGACACTGCTATGTGGGGGGTGTGGCTACTTTTAAGCTCCAGATAGCCTAAACTGGCACCTTAATAAATAGGCACAAGTAAAATGAGATTTTATTGTATAATGAGACATTTTATGAAAGTGAGAATCCAGCACATAAATGATTTTGTGCTCCTGTTTTTGTTATCTATTACGGAAATCTTATCCCTGGAATTCTAGTAAACTGTTGATTTTGAAGATTTCAGGTTACCATTCTTGCATGCTCAATGGTTTTGCCCCTGAGCTATTTCCTCCAGTTTGCAATGTCAGCATGAGTATGAGTACAGGAAGAAATTTTGGTTTATTAGTTCATTTTCCTGGCGAGGACTCAACAGTAATGTAACTTTCTTTAACAACATGTTCTGGCTTAAAAAGAATGAACTATGGGCAGTTTTGGGAATGATGACATGATAAAAGCGAAGTGATGACACATTGTTTGTTTTGAAAGGAAACCAGTTTCCTGATGTTCCGACCTGGCTGCTGGATTGAAAAACAGCTTTCTCGTAAGTTAAATATGAAGGTTCAAAGCCAGGGAAGGAAACACATTTTTCGAATACTACTTCAAAAATGTATGTTGATATGGTTTGACTGGTTTGTGTTTTTCTTACCTTATCTTTGCACAAAACATCTGCAGAATATGAACAATTCCCTGTACAAAAGATCATGTTGATTGAATATTAATAAAATAAAGCGTAGGGGCAGAGTGAATATTTCAATGAATGTTTAATAGTAACATAAAAAAAAACATTGATAGTGTGTGTATATATGTAATTAGAATATATTACTAACTTTGTTCCTAGTATTTGAATACAGTATATAGGGAAAATAATAATAATAATAATAATTATTATTATTATTGTAGTTATTTTTATTTAATTTTAAAAACCCAAATAATTTAAATAAAGAGTATTACCAAATAAAAGAGAGAAAATTTGAGAAAACTTTACTACTTTAAAATTTTAAGATTTTCACTTTGTAGTGGTAGATTTTTATCAGTGGCAATCATACATGCATTACAGTACAGATTAGGCTGAAACGCTAAGAAGATTTCCCTCCTAGAGGGTCAGTGCTAACATTGACTTAAATAAAACAATTTTATTCTATTTTTGCTCTGTAGTCTGAAAAGATGAAAAGAGAACATTTAAAGACAAATGTGCAGTTAATTTTCCAAAATGGATATGCGTCATCTGTTTGGAATTTGTGGCCCTATTCACAAGTGGTAAAGTGTAATGCTGTCACAAACCAACCCGGGATAATCAGAAGACTTAGCGATAGAGGTTAGCCCTTTGTAGCGTGGATGGTAAACCCAAACGCAGAAGCAAGCAAGTAGGCAGGATAATCACGCGAATTAGTATAAGGACTCTCACAGAAGGGGAGCAAGGAAAAAACACAAATTCAACCCACGTTTTATAAACACACACACAAATCAGAAAGTAAACCCAAGAAAGTAAGTCCTCACGAAATGGCAGACGGACAATTTGGACCGACATGGGCGAACTCAATGACTGAGCGATGTGAAGCGCCATCTTGTCTCCTTTTATGCTTCCTGTTCTGCGACCGTACTACTTCCGGGTCCTAGTGCCGGTTGCGAAGCGAGTGTGTATGACAGTACCCCCCTGGGTGGAGGATACCCAACAACGATAGTTCCTGATAAGCTCGGGGTCAAGGATGAACCGGGTGGGGATGAGGTCAAACAGGTACTGGGTGCCTCAGCACCGGGGACGCGAATTGAGGATCCGACGTACCGTGTAAGCAGGGCCACTGTCAATGATTCGGGGAGGAGGAGCAGGGAGGGGGGTGGAACCATAGGAGAAGTGGTGAAGAATTTTAGCTGTGAGGTGTGGAAAACCTGATGGATTCAGAGCGCCGCAGGCAGCTGGAGCCGGTAGGTGACAGGATTGATTCGGAGGGTGATGCGATATGGTCCGATGTATCTGGGGGAAAGTTTTCGAGATTCAGTATGAAGATGTAGATTTTTAGATGACAGCCATACCTTGTCACCTATGTTGTACAATCGTCCCGGTGGGTGTCGACGGCGGTGTTGGGTGATGTAGCGGTGGTTGGCTCATTTTATGGCAGCGTTTGCTTTGTTCCACAACCGTCGACACCTGCGGACCAACTGTTGGGCTGATGGTACGTCAGCCATGGAAACCATGGCACACCTTAAATGGGCTTAAGTTGGTGGCTGAAGAGGTGTGGAGGTTGTGTGAGAGTTCAGCCCAGATAAGGTAGCGAACCCAGGAGCGTTGGCGATCAGCGATAAAACATCGTAAAAATAACGCTCCAGTTTTTGGTTGGTTCGCTCCGTCTGACCATTCGTCTGGGGATGGTATCCTAAAGAGAGACTACAGGTAGAATCGATCAGACGGCAGAAGGCTGGAAAAACGGTTGGAAGAGGGTCGTGTCAGAGCGGTTAGTGGTGCTGCAACTGTACTGTAGCCCCGGATAAAGCAACGGTAGAAGTTCGCAAACCCGAGGAACTGTTGAAGTTGTTTTTCAGGGTCTTGGGTAGGGGCCAATGGTGCACAACTTCCAGCTTCTGCGGGTCCATGGCCACACCCTGGGACGAGATGACAAAACCCAGGAAAGTGGTGTAGCGCTCGAGTAAAGCGCATTTTTCCAACTTACAGTACAGCTGATGGGCAAGCAATCTCATGAGTAACGCTCTGACATGGAGAATGTGCTCTTCGACGGTACAAGAGTAGATCAGTGACATGTATGTTCCACTCAGTATGTTGTCTAAGTAGGCAAAGACCCAACAGCCTAACATATCTCTGAGGGTGTCATTTATGAAATGTTGGAAAGCACCAGGGGCGTTGCAGAGTCCAAAAGGTATGACCAAACTTTCATAGTGTCCCGTGGGGGTGATGAAGGCCATCTTCCACTCATCACCCTCTCTTATGCGCACCAAGTTGTAGGCGCTCCAAAGGTCCAACTTTGTAAAGATGGTGGCAGAGAGGGCGTCCAAGGCAGAGTTGGTAAGCGGCAATGGATGTCTATTTTAAATGGTAATGTTATTGAGCCCCCGATAGTCGACACATGGGCGAAGGTCGCCCCCTTTTTTTTTGATGAAAAAGAACCCCGCGGCGGCGGGCGAGGAGGACCTTGTCGAAGAGCGTTAGCGATGTACTCCTCCATAGCCTGGGTCTCAGTAGCTGATAAAGAGTAGAGATGGCTGCAGGTCTATCGCCAGGTCGTAGGGGCAATGGGGCGGAAGGGGCGTTCACCACGTCGCAGAGGAGCGAGTGATCCGCTGGGTTTACCGCTCGTGGCTCAGTCATTCTGTAACGAACTAAGCCGGGATTATCAGAAAACTTAGCCCTTTGTAGCGTGGATGGTAAATCCAAGTGCGGAAGCAAGCAAGTAGGCAGGATAACCACGCGAAATAGTATAAGGACTCTCACAGAAGGGGAGCAAGGGAAAAACACAAATTTAACCCGCGTCCTATAAACACACACTCGAATCAGAAAGTAAACCCAAGAAACTGAATACTCACGAAATGGCAGACAGACAATCTGGACTGACATGGGCGAACTCAATGACTGAGCGATGTGAAGCGCCATCTTGTCTCCTTTTATGCTTCCTGTTCTGCGACCGTACTACTTCCGGGACCTATTGCCGGTCGCAAAGCGAGTGTGTATGACAAATGCTCGTGAAAAGTAGAACATTTATTTCTATGAATTTTTTTAACTAATTTTTAAACTAAACTAACCATTAATGGTTCAGCATCAAAGAAAGCATGTGAACTTAATTTAATCATGTTAGTTGCTTATCTTCTCCTGGTTGGAGATCTCGTCACATGGATGCTCCGTGTGTCTCTTAAGGATGCGTCTCGAGTCTGGGGATGGTTCTCTCTACCTAGTAGACGGTTCTGGCCTCGACTGGTGTTGGCAGTTGTTTCTCTGAGGAGTTGACTGTTCAATAGTTCAGGACTGGAACTTTATACATGTCTACCTGAGTTTTCAATAAGTAACTGGACTCCATATTAACATCAACTGTTATGCTGAACTGCCTGCCAACAAATCTTAATCAAATTCCTCTACTATAAGTGATTTCTCACTGTTGTACTGTACAGTTAATCTGTAATTATCTGTCTGGTGGTTGTGACAGTTATGTTACAGTTATAAATTAAATAACTTGGCCTAATAGATAACGCAGGTCTGTCATTGTAATTTGTATCTCTGTGCGCCTGTTTGTCGCTGATAAATCCCATAAACAACGCAGCACTGAACATCATCACCATGGCAAATACTTTGCATGTGGATTTCATTTACAATCACATAATCATTAGTTGGAATTGCTCAGCACATGGCTTTTTCCTGCTAACCATTAAATCATTAATCAGCAGGTGGATCAGTGTGTCTTCTGTTAAAAAAAAGCACATCTGTCATTGTTAATGAGAAGGGCTGGGGAGATGGGTAGTCTGTGACCTGAGTGTAACTTGTCTACTGTGATTATGGACAAAAACCTGTTAGAGAGTGTGTGTGTGTGTGTGTGTGTGTGTGTGTGTGTGTGTGTGTGTGTGTGTGTGTGTGTGTGTGTGTGTGTGTGTGTGACACCATTGTCTTCATTATTGTTGTTAGTGTCGACAATGTGGTGTTCTTTCTCATCATCTTAGTTGTTGTTACTATCGTTGTTTTGATCATCCACAGATGTGTTTTTTTTTTTTTTTACTTCCAGCTTAAAATGTGCCTGAGGTTGCCTGAGACATAAGATCAGATGTCCAAATGTCCAGCATGACCTTTTACACCACGCACCATTTTAATCCTACTAAATGAATGTGTCATTAAAATGGAAAAATTAAATGCAAATTGTTCTTCACTTTTTTCTTTTTATTTTTTATATTATTATATCATATTATATTTAAATAATATATGTACCGAATTAAGTTATAGACTATGTGAACATATTATCAAAGCTGTCAGGATTATTACCAGCAGGGAATAAAAAATTTCCAAAGGAGTCCGGAATAACCAGCTGATTTCCTTGGAAAACTGCACAACATCTGAATAGAATTGATTTTGTTTATAATGTTTATTGGTTGTTAATCATTTTCCCGGTTGGCTGTTTACATCTCAATATAATGATATGTTTTATTCTAAAAAAAAAAAAAAAAAAAATGTAAAGAGTTTTGCACATTTGTTTATCATGTGTTATTCTCACTATTAAAAAGAAATAAGAAATGTATTTTTAACATGTCATCCCAGAGTGTGTGCAAAGCCAAACCAAAGGAATGCATCAGAAAGCAAAGCAGTGTTCATCAGGGAGCTCTGCATAGACCCTAACCTCCCAGCAAAACAGTGTTTTGGGTAATCCAGCAAGGTTTGGGTTCAATAGAAGGTCACTGTATGAATCTGGATCAAATCAGAACAATAGGAAAAGGCCAGGAGACCTCTACCTCCTTTAACAATTCAATCATCTTCTGCTGACCTTTAGAGCTTTGTCATCAATATAGTGAGCTCCAACGGCTCTAGTAGATCTAGTGAATAGAAATAGGCTAAGCTTGTTTGTCATCTTATTGCTGTTGCTATGGTTTAAGAGATAAGCAGTGTAGTGATGCTCACATGCATGGTCATATATTGTTTTCTTATGCTCTCTGAGACTTGCTGTTCTCACTGTCACATTTACTATCACAAGTCATGAGTTCTTCTTCTTCTTCTTCTTCTTCTTCTTCTTCTTACTTCTTTTGTAAATGTGACCTAAAAATAGCTCTGTATTTATCAGCTCGCTGAACTGCTCAGTAGTCCTTAATTATTTAAGATGTGGAAAGGGCTGAGGGCCTGCTTTTTTCCAGGGCATTAAGTGGGGTGAGAGAGTGTGTGACAAACATAGAGAAAACAAGTGCATGCGTCATCCCAGAGTGCGTGTCACCATGTCATTCCGTTATGCATGTGTCCAGAATGAGACTGAGCAAGAGAAGAGAG
The DNA here is from genome assembly GCF_024256425.1 of Clarias gariepinus. Classification (NCBI taxonomy): domain Eukaryota; kingdom Metazoa; phylum Chordata; class Actinopteri; order Siluriformes; family Clariidae; genus Clarias; species Clarias gariepinus. Next base: position 16,795,883 of record NC_071111.1, read on the forward strand.
AGAGAGAGGGACATGAAAGGGTGATGACTGACCAACATGCTCCTGTTTAGTAAATGTGACCACTCTCTCATGTGACAGTGTGGCCTGGCGGGGGTGTTGTTGTTGCTTATTATGTGGTTGTGGAGGTGGTGCCGAGTGGCGTGTGCCATCCCATTCACTGAGCCACGGGGGAGTGATTAGTGCTCCCCTCACCCGCTTTAACCCTCATGACCAGCACAGCAGGTGTTCACATACCACAATGGACCATCTCTAAGCCATTCAAAGCTTACGGATTCACAGATGCCTCAAAAAAGGAGTGAGTGTGTGAATTAAGGAAGGAACAGACCAAAGAATATGTGGTCTGATGACTGAGCAACTGTATATCACATGTTTTTTATGTATAGTATATATTTTTAAATAGGACTAGAATTGTTTACGATTTATTAATTTTGTTTTCAAAACATGTGTCTTTGAAGCCACAAAGCTAGGCCTACCAGTTGGCTTTTTTTTTTTTTTTTTACCAATAATTTTTCATTGTACAAAATATACTGACTATTATATGGGGAAATCTTTAAGACATGAAAAATTGTGGGGAAAAAATGTAACTGTAAAAGAACATTTTTGGTCGATCATATCCCACTATTTCTTTGAAGTTAGGATAATACATAAGGAAAAGTGATGGAATTTTTAAATGGAATGAAAATCCTTATGTGACTGCATTAGACTGGTGAAACGTCCTGTTGTCTCTTGAAATTTCTGCATGTATTTTTGCACCTTTGCCTATAAACTCAAGCTTCCGAGGTATACACATGAAATCAGGTGTTCTGTATTGCGTGGGCTGATTCAGGATTTGTTGTATAATATTCCTGCATGAGCTACTCATTCACGGAGCACTAACCATGGCTTTTATCTCTTTTGTCTCTATTACAACTTGCCCATTTTTAGCTTTAGGTCTCTACTTTCTATTATTTCTTACTCCTAAAAATGCTTATAGTTTGACTTCTAAGTTCACACACAGTCATGATTGGGTAGCATTTTATGCAAATATTATTTATTGTAATTATGTGTCACTTTCAGCATGTTCTCTGCCAGATGGTAGCTAACCAAGCATGTATATATTGGACTATTGGTCACAGTCAATAAATTGAGCCATCCCATCTCTTAAAATGGAAGAAGGGAGGATATTTGACAAGACCGGCTGACATTACTGAAATATTAAATATTTAAATATGCTGTTTTGTTTTTTTTTACTTTGCATGATTGCTTTATTTTTCTTATATTTTCTTATTTTTTTTCTTAAGTTTGCTTTTGAAATAAAAGAAAAGCTTTGTTGAGTAAAATTTAATTAAAAATTCTGGTACAGTTATTTTGGAGGGTTTTTTTTCCATCTTTGGTTATCACAAAATCTCTGGAAATGTGTATATCTCCATAGCAACATGTTTCTCTGCTGCTATCAGGCCACCAACAGCTAAAACACTGGCTTTCTGATGGATGCCTGTAACAATTAGCTATCATTTACCTGATAAACCATAAAACGATCCATTGGACGCCTTGTTTAACTGGACCAACCCAGGAATGCCAATTATAATGGCAATGTTATGCAATTTAATGTTAGTCACCAACACTAAAGATGAATATGGTCAGCCATGGTTTTCATTTAGTGGCACCCTCCAAGCAGTTACCAAGACTCACATAGGGACAAGGTTTTCCAGTGTGGGGCATTATTTTACCATTGTTAATAAAAGATTGCTTGTTGTGAGCCTCCTGAAATAGGCTCCAAGCCCCCTACGACACTGTATACAGGATAAAGTGGTATAGACTATGAGTGAGTGTGTGAGTTTCTGACCAAGTGCAATTTTCCCCTACCTTGCCCTTAACTTTTCATTCTGCTATCCATGCTGTCTGACAAGTGTCTGAGGTCACTACATGTAAACTCACAATAATGCAACAAACATAAAGAGAGAGAATAATGCGATTAGCCGTTTAGCTCTTATGAAAAGACTGATTAAAACTTTTATTGGAAAAATCTGTTTAAAATACGATCTGAGAAAACATCAATTTAAGAATTAATGGCTAACTGAATACCATGGGAAGCTTAACATCTCTATTGGAAACATAATATGAGCCCAGCCTAATTTAACCCCTTTATGTACTTTAAGTTAGTAAAATACCATGGGTACAACATGTACTATATCGCATATTTACTGCATGAAATTCACCAATCATTTATTTTATGATTTTATTAGCTGAGATAAAATGGTCACCAAACAAGAAACGCTAATCTCCAACAGGTGCTCATCTTTGACCAGGGTCTCCAAATTGCTGGTAACCACAAAGATCTTTTCTTTTTAACTACCAGTGAAAAACTGACAGAAAACTGCCTAAAAAGCTTTTGATCTCAAGAGCTCTACATAACCCAATCTTGGTTTTTATACATACTCTACAGATAGACATTGCTTTAATTACATACATAACTATTTAAAATCTGTTTATTATGGCATGGTGGTACATTGGCTTAGTGGCATGTTCTCCCCATACGCACTGGGTTTCCTAAAAGTTCTTCAATTTCTTCCCACAGTTCAAAGACTTTGTTTGCAAATTGCCAGTAGTGTGTTATGGGTTGTGTGAGTGGATGTGTGCTAGTGCCCTGTGATAAGTGGGCACCCCATTCAGGGTCTACCATATCTAGTGCCTTAAGGTCCCTGGGATAGACTCCATATGCACTGTGACCCTACACAGGATGAATGAATGAATTTTATGTCAGTACAATAAAGTAAATGTTATAATATTATTAGTGTCTTATTATTGGTCATACTATTAGCAGTTTAGTTTTACCAATTAACCAACTTGTTGTTTAGAAGAACAAAAAAGAGTTAGCTATCCTATTGCTCAATATTGGTCATATTGTACTTTTAAAAAAATATTTTCCTAAGACTCCTAATGTGATGGTCTGCACTAATGTTTTTCAGGAGTCAGTGGTTGTGAGTCATCAAAGCTGGTTAGTCTCTTACCACACAGCTCTGTCATCATCTACCCCTCGTGATCTTATTGAGATCATGGGGATTCCCTGAAGTCTCACAAACTGTAAACCTTGATGTGAGATGGGCTTATGAAATATTTCTTAGTGTTTCTGCCCTAGTGATTCAAACAAACAAAAAAAAAGTAGATAAACTAAACCAAAATAAATCCTGCACTTCTTTAAGCACTGTAAGAGGCCAACTGCATTTACAATTTCTTACATATAATCTAGAGTCCTTATAAGTGAAATCTTTTTAGGAAATTAAATCTAGCTCTGTTTTACAATCTGCTTTATGTAATAATTCTGACAAGAAGTGTGAATATTTTTGTGGTTTAGTTATAAACTGACGAGATTATACCATCTTGCATGATGCTAATAAAACAAATGGATGCCGAAACCCTTTTTTTCTGTCAAAGACACAGACAATAAGCGCCATATTATTTATCTCAATTATTTGTGTGTGTTTGGTGACATAGGCTTTACATACGTATTTATCTTGTTCCAAATATTCTTATCTTGTCTTGAGTGAAATATTCTGACTGTCCACATTGTTTTTCTGGATGTGTTTTTTTTTTTTTTCTGTGTGTGTGTGTGTGTGTGTGTGTGTGTCCCATTAAAAGCGATTCACAATCTTTGCAGTTTTCTCCCCCGAGGTTAATGAAGGGCAGAGATCTAAACAGCTGCCCAAACATGCAGGTAAACTACCAGGGACAAAGAGACCAAAAGTAGCGATGCATGCTTAATACATTTATTTATTATTGTATAGTGTATTTGTAATATGCAGATGTTGGCAAAAGAGCACAAATTGTGTGTATGTTGTGGTGTTTATTGAAAAAAAATCTCATCGGAGGGAATAAGGGGAGGTAAAATGCACAGGAGGATGAGACTGTATGTGGTCAGGCGTCCTTAACATTCCACCCTGATTATTGCATATTCAGTAGCATTTTATCCTTGTTTCAACTCTACCTGAGAAGGGGAAATGAGGCAGCGATTAGTCTTTTAGTCTGTTAAGTTCTCTTGCGTCTTTGACTCTACACTGCTCAAACAGGATCCAAAGGTTCGACTTGCATACTAATGTCACCGTGAATGCCATCCTACATGCCATAATGCTGATCGCTTGCTAGCCAGGACATGTTGTTGTCATAACTCAGCTCAGCTACATGCATGGTTAAGCTAGAAATGCAAGAAAAGAAGATCTGGCCATTATCCATTCCATGTTATTTTTTTCTTCTATTAAACATTTAAAAAAAACTTCATACAGGAATAATACAATATAGCCAACCAACAAATTTATATTTTTATAATAATATATTTTACAATAGGTTATAAATGTTAATGCTGAGCTACATGCAAAAAAGAAAAACATACTATATGACTTCAGAAAACACAGTGGTTTTCAGACCTGTAGTAGAAAATGTTAAAAGAATAACCATGTGAAGGCTTTTTCCATGTTACCACACTTCTAGGCCAGGTTAAAACATATGGCTTATTGCTATCACACAATAAAATGAAGCAATTTTTTTGCCTTCAAGTTAAGTAATATGAAATTATATTGCTGGTCTGTTTATAGGTCCTGAGGCAGAGTACGGATTAGGATTAACTTTAAGAACAGGATCTAACTGCAGAGATATTATAGGAAGTGGGAGAATATACATCATTTGTTCTCAATAAAGTAAAATTCCTAGGTGCAACAGAAAAAATTCAACCTATCATCCTATCAAGCCCTGTCATCATGCTACAGTCATCCATGGCCAGGAAGGGAGAGTCTCTCTTCCCTACCTATCACATTAATACTACCCAATCAGGGGTGTTTCTGATCTCACGCAGACAGAAGTGGGTGGATAGCGCTTTCTGAGCTTGCTGACATGACATAACTGGGGAAAACAGTCACTCACTCATCGTCTATACCGCTTTATCCTGTATTCAGGGTCGCAGGGACCTGGAGCCTATCCCAGGAGACTTAGGGCACGAGGCAGGGTATACCCTGGACAGATCCATTGCAGGGCACACACACATACACACACTCACTCACTACAGGCAATTTTGGGAACGCCAATTAGCCTAACCTGAATATCTTTGGACTGTGGGAGAAAACCAGAGTACCCGGAGAAAACCCACAAGGACGGGGAGAACATGCAAACTCCATGCACACAGAGATGGAAATTAAACCCGGACCCTGGAGGTGCAAGGCGACAGTGCTAATCACTACCCCACCGTACCCCATCTTAGGCAGTACAAGGTTTGTACAGAACAATCTATGTGTGTGCTTGGGTATATTTGAGCTGCTGTGTACGCTGGATCCTAACTTGGATTTTTGTTGGGCCTGTGAGCAAGACTTGAGTATGGTGAAAAAAAGCTGGCCCTCCCTCACAGAGCTCCAGTGTTCTGGCAGGCAGCGAGGTGACGGCAGCACCCACAGAGAGCTTGTTGTCTAGCTGCCCAGAGATGTGTGTGGCACGATCCACTGCAGCTGCTTCCAGTTACACTGCCCATGGGGCCAAGGTTACATTTCAAAACAAGCAGCCTTCTTCCACTTTCTCCATCTCATCACTCATTCTTTACCCCCCCTCTCTTGCTCTCTTATCTCCCATGCTCTCTTCTGTCTCCTGACAAGAAAGGGTTATGTTCTGACTCTGCTGAGGAGTGAGAGGACAGGGTGAGCCATGTCCGTGTGAATGTGAGGGACTGGTAAGGGAGAGGGAGTGTGTTTTGAGTCAGCTCAGTTACGGTCACATTGCATGATCTCAAATCCCTCTCTAAACCCTGATTAAGGGCGCTATTTGGTGTGTGGAACAAGGAATTCTACACATTACATCATAGACTAGCTTTCCATTTAATGCTATTTGGGAGTCAACCTTGTTAGTTAGCTATTAATTAGAAAGCTTGAAAGCACAGCATTTTATGAAGGAGAAAGCACACAATATTACATTTGATTAATGAATCACACAATCAATGAATAAGTGAATGCAATAGCTAGCAAACAATAGTGACTACAGAATCTATAAAATACTAAACATGAAAATAATCAGCAGGGGAAAAGATATTAATTATTAGATTGTTAGTAGTCTAATATTGGTAAACAGTACTGCTACCGTCCACTGTTGTCATTGATGTTATGGTTGCCTTATGTCTGAAAAAGGTCTATAAGTGCGGTAAGCAAAGTCTCAAAAACAGTGTTCTAAAACCACAGAGCTCAACTGATGACCAAGGAATTATTTTACAATGTGCACTTTTTTTTTCACTGCAACAGCAAAACTGTGGCAAAAATATCATAGTGTAAACACGGCTTGTGACACACTCTGTGGTCCAACTGTAATCAGAACAGGCAGATACTAAAGGACTGAAATAATTACAGACAAGATAATGGAGTGAAACTTTGCAAAGCAGCACAAAGCTTTTTGTTTGTTATATTGTGTAAATGCAAAGAGTGGATATTAATTAGTCATCAACTGACTTTGAGCATGGAGGGGATTTATTATCCATTGCACATTATCACTACCTGTCCATGTTTTTTTTTTTTTTCCGTTTGGATTAGCCAAATCCAATTTACCATCCTCACACAATGTACAGTACAATATCAAAAATCTGCAAAACCTTTGGCTGATGCATGAAATAGTTAAAATGTAATTCACATTTTTGATTGCAAATTTATGTAATGTGTAATTGTAATTTGTGAGGAAAATCTGTTACACGATTTAATGCAAATAATGATTGACAGTGTCTTAACCTACTTAACAGTGCTGGACTGGGGGCCATGAGGATGATGGGAATTGTAGTCTGCACCTGATGGAGTGTCAGGCACAGCTGACACCAACCACATTGCCCTCTCAGTGCTGCCTGCTGTGCCACCATACTGCTTCTATAAACATGCAAATGTCATTGTACAAGTCACCATATGTTTGAAATATGTTTTCTTACAGCGTAACACATTTTTTTCATGTTGTTTTAAATATACTGTATATTGTTCTCCATATCTGCACAAAAATCATAATCAAATTAAACTCTTGTTCTTCTCCTTTTTTTTACTTTATTTTCAATGTCTATCCATAATTGTGTTTTAATTACACTCTTAAATGTTTTAAAATAGTCTTTTCATGGTCTACATGAGAAATCACTTGTAGAGGTCTATATGCTAAAAACCTTTATAGCTCTGCTAAATAATATATAAATATTTCTATGCTATATAACTGCAACAAGCTGAAGAACTGTTAATGCATTGAGATTTTACCATGTATATAAAAACAAGATAACATGATGACATTACATTAGAGTGTCTGATCAAGAAAGTCATTATTTAAAAAAATCTTCAATGAAGAAATGTAAAAAAAAAAAAAAAAAAAAAAAAATCATGCACAACCATGACTGCAAATCATTTAAACGTTGGGTAAAGCAGAAATCACAACTATGTATAATAGTAAAAAAAACGAGCATCCACACATAATGTGATGAGAACGCACCGGATTGGGACTAAACAGCTGTGTGGCCATAAGAAAAGCACTTGTTAATGAAGACAATGTTCAGTTTGCAAGGGAGCACAAAGATTAGACTTTGGAGCAGAGACTTTGAAGTTCAGCGATTCTTTTAGTTTCACTCAGGGTCACAGTGGCTCCAGGGCTTCCTGACAGTACAGTACAGTATGTTACAGACATTAAAAGCATGGTGTAATGCTCCCTTAAGCACAAATCTGACTGAATGAGTAACGGTTTTCAAGCAAGTGCTGCAAGGAATTCTTATGAAATCTAACTGAAATCGTTCTCATCAGAGCAAAGGAGGTGTACTATGGATTATTCTGTCTGTACAATTTGTTGCAACTTAGTTCGATTCAGTGTGTGGCAGTGATGTACATTTTTGCCAGGTTGTTACATAATGAGCGTTCTAAGAGCAGCCATCTGGGCCTTAGTATCTTGGCTTGTATTTTGCAGCATGTGTAAATGCGTTTGCAAGTGTACGAGTATGTGTGTATGTGTGAATGTGTGTGGGCAGAAACAGGAAAACAAGTGGGCAGAGAAAGAGCCGCATTGTTCCCAGATAGCCGTTCTTGGAGTTCCTCCGGGCTGTGATTGTACCGTTCAGTCACTCCTGACATTGAGGCGCTGCCAAAAACACGAACTGGCAGGAAGCGCACATTCGCTCTCATTAATCTCTCATCATTAACAGAAAATAAGTGCTTCTGCCATTCTGACAGTCCATTCACAACCACTGAGAGCGGGAGGAAAGGGATAAACCGGATTCACCCTTCACCTGCTTCGTCTTAAGCACACACAGAAAGGTCAGCCGGGTTTAAGCAGCTAAGCTAAAGGGTAAACAGGGTGAGGAGGTTTTAAAGAGCAGTCACATGTTCACTAGGAAAATCTCCCAGAAATTTCTCCTGGTTTAAGATGCTCAGATCCAAGGGGGCTTTAAATACCACTCATACCAGAAAGAGAGAGAGCGAGACGCAGAATGGCTTACACTGGCCTGGCCGACATTCACAGCTTGTTATTTTCCCAAAGCGTTAATTGAAGCTGTTTTACATAGTGTGCCTGTCTTGTCACTGCGTGTCTCTGCATTCCAGTACAGATTGCACTCCCCTCCCTTTACAGGTGCCTCACGTGGACTAACACTAGCTCACCTGAACTGAATTCGAAAGCACAAGTTTGAGTAAAAGCAACATTTGGGAATAGAGTGAGACAGAAGTGTGAGACATTTCCATCGAGCCATGCCCCGTTTTCTTTCTCTCATTATCTATTGACCTCTCTGGCTAGATCACATCTTCTTAGATCAATAAAGCAGCTGCTCATAAAATGGATTACTTTTCTCCCTTTAAGGCAAACAAAAAGCAGCACTGGCCCCATTTGAACACTCAGATTAAGAAGTGGCCCACTGGAGAACACTAAGCTCCTGACATGGCTTCCAATGCTAATTAGGGCACTATCAGGTGTTTTATATGCTGTTAGACAATTTATGAGTTGGATCAGTGGATTTTGGCAAGGCTGCCATCTAGTGGTTAATACTAGAATGCTACTTGGAGGATGGTTTGATAAGTAATTGTTCTATAACATGCTGATCCTTAAAAAAATGCATGTATAGTGTATAATTTATTCTTTTTTTTATTATATATAAGGATTAACTACAAATTTAGGACAAATTTGTTTCATGAACACAATTTGTCTATTCAGATATATGTCACATACTTTCATGTTTATTTGTCCATGCCAGCATGGGTTTTCTCAGATTTTAGGATTTCCTCCAACTTTCCAAAAGGGGGGCGAATTGCAAACTCTAGTGTGTGTGTGTGTGTGTGTGTGTGTGTGTAAGAGAGAGAGAGAATGAATCGTACCTTGAGCTGGACAGTTCGTATTCTCACCTACATTTTTTGTATCATGTTAAATTACTTTTTCTAACTGCAAATATATTATATTTGATAACATTTCTACTTACTATGCAGTAGTACAGATAGATAAGTAGTTAAATTAATTCTTAGATTAAACTACTCACTCTCATTCATTCTCTATACCACTTATTATACAGGGCTGTGGGAGGTATGGAGCTTATCTCCCAGAGGACTCGAGGCATGAGGCGAGGTACACTCTGGCCAGGGTGCCAATCCATCACAGGGCACATAAACCCACACAATCCACAAATGCCAGTTATACTACCCTGCATGTCTATGTGGGAGGAAACCCACAACGCACAGGGAAAACATGCAAACTATGCAAACCACACACACACACACACACACACACACACACACACACATACCCAGTGCTACCAATGGAGGTGCAAGGCTACAGTGCTAGCCATTATGCCACCGTGCTGCCGAGATTAAACCAATTCCAGTCAAATAACTAACTAGTAGCTATAACCAACTTCATGATGCTGGATTATTATGTTCTCCATCCATGTAAAAAAAAAAAAAGCAGAATCTTTTAAGAACCAAGTCCAGCCGATGACATAAATGTTGCGGTTCATTTAATCCCAGGGATTTTGCTTTGTCGAATCAGATATTCATGGTGAACAAGTTCACGGCAATCAGGTTAAAAGGCCAAGGTTGATTTTAAAATGTGCCTACACAGCATGATATTTCTTATTGTCAAGCTTGGACAGGGTTCAGAATAGCATCCCAGGTTGACAATGAACATCCAGTAAATCATATGGAGTGTCAATTTAATGTGATACAATTCACTAGAACATCATGGTAGCCAAAAGGTAATGAACCCACAGTGACAGCCCAGATTCCCAGGTGCCTGTGTGTGTGTGTGTGTGTGTGTGTGTGTGAGAGAGAGAGAGAGAGAGAGAGAGAGAGAGAGTGGGGGGGATTTTGAAATGCTGACCTGTCACAACCCACCAGGGATCGTGGTGCTGACACTGCACTGCTCCACCCAGCAGGACTGCAGAATCATCGCTATCTCTCAGCATCCCCCTCCCCTCTATCTATGCTAAATACCAACTCATTTGAATCATGTTTAATCTTTTTACTGCTTCTAAGTCTTACATTTTGTGATGTTCGCCGTAATCAGCTCATGCCAAATTGCCATATTTTAATTATTTGAATTCCAGTTAGAACCAATGTCATCATTTAGGTTATATACTTTGTATATATACATTCTGACCAATCCAATTGGAGAACTTACCAGCACTGTTAAATCATCTTAAATGTTTTTTTTTTTTTTTAAACACTGCACTCACCTATTAGAAAATAACATCTGTATTTATGCATGGTCTGCACACCACCTGCATCTGTGGGAAAATCACCAAGATACCAAAGCTGCCTTGACCTTCACAAGGACCTACCCTTAGGAAGCTCTGAGGAATAACAACAGCTTAACAAAGATCTGCCTTAGTGACTGTTATCTCCCAGAAAAAAAGTACTCCGTTACGAAACAGACACTGGTTGGGCCGAGTCACGAGGGCAGCGTGAATTCCACAGCTGAGCCTCGCTGAGTTCTCAGACAGGAGAGATCTCACTCTCAAGCCTCTTCTCTAGTCAGTATCTAAATAAAACCAAACCATATGACTTAATATTGCTCAGGAAATGAAAGTGACACGATCGCGTAACAGAAGAGAAGCCTGTTCAACATTAGGTCCTTTTTAATAAGCACAACTAAGATGTCTGCGGCTGGGCCGTGCTTTCATGTGGCCACATGGCTTATTGTAAACAGACTTTGTGAAGAGGCAAAGACTAATTTGCCCAGTTATCCGTCTCCTGAGAGGGGAAAGCCCAGGTCTACAGGCAAATAACCGACTGTTGATTTTATAAATATCAAAAGGCTTTATCAGATGTCTAGCCTGTAATTGAGTTGGCGGGTTTGTTTTTGTTCTGCTTTGCCAAAGCTTTTCTCTTGTACATTAATAATGTCAGCTATTCTGTATAATCCCATGAGTCATTTATTAAGCTTTTCAAAGTTCGTAAGTTGCAGACAACTTATGATTTTGTCTATTCAATTTCATTTGTATATTTTTTGACAGGAGAAACCATCATAATAGAAAATACAGATGTCAATTTTGATCCCTAATAAACAAGCCAAAGGTGACTGAAAAAACTCCAGAGAAGAAGTGAGGACAAAAAAACGTTGAGAGGAACCAGACTCTTAAAAATAAATCTGTCCTTTTTTGGCAGTGTAAATCACAGAGCTATGCTTTGTCTCTTCCAGATAACACTTTAATTCACTAACTTTATGAGAGTCGACAATGTATGCTCATTGTACATGTCTGAATAAATGATCACAGCTGTCTCTTAATCGAAGAGATTAAAATACATGCCAAAGCTATGAATATGAACAAAAAACATAGTAGATTTTTTTTTTCCATTGTCCCACATACCTACAGTGATGACCAAAAGTATTCAGACAACATATGCCAGTCCTTCCTGTGCACAAAACACCTGATTTCACTAATTAGTTCTAACATATCCGACTGAAGACTTGCTAATTAATGCTAATTAACTGAAATTATTGTGAAAACTGGCTATGTGACAATAGTATTCAGTTTCTATGTCATGTCCAGTCTTAAACTTGTTACAACCTGCAACATGTTGGTCGCTGTGTGTTTTTAAAAAAAAAAAAATAAGTGTCTGTGTAGCTGCCTGACCTTCCACACTGTCGCTATATACCAGAATTTTCATACAGTTTAAAACAGAACACCGAAACATTATTTTGCTGTACGGCCCAACCCTAGACTGGGACGTAACAAACCCAATAGATAACTGTTGGACAGTGGTGAATCATGTCATTGTCATGGACTGAACGAGGGACACCAGCCGGATCCAGCAGGTTTTAAAGAATAGAGGACTTCATACAAAATATTGATTGTTGTAAAGCAATTTCATTGCATAAAATAACTAATTATTATTTTTGCCAATTATTTTATTTGACTAATTTTTTTTATGAGAATGTCATTAACACATTGAATTTCAATGTCTCAATACTTCACTGGCAATCACTGTATAGGTTTACGGTTCTTAGCTATTAGGTTAGTCAGGGTGTATGATCAGACAGTTACCTCACCACTGTCATTTATAATATTACTGATTTTTTTCCCCATAATCCTGTAGTAGTCGTTTCTTTAGTTTTCGTCTTCAAATATTCAAAATGTGAGCTAGAGTTTAAGGCTAATACTATTTAATCCTTTTATACTATTTTTAAACTAGGTTGTCATACTGAAAATATTTAGTAGGTAGGCAATTACGTCTAATTTCACATAAAACAATCTTCCTCACTAAAAGATCTGAAAATAAGTGAAGGAGATCTTATCCTGGTGCTGGGTTAAGTGAAGTCCCTACAGCACAAAGTATGACTTAAGCCTAATAAAAAACATCTTGTTTTCTTCTTCTTCTCCTTAAATGACTTTTTTTTTTGTGCACCATGTCATCACATAATTTGCTAGCATCCCAAACAAAACCATCCAGACACTACAGCCAGCTGGAACAGAGCAGCCAAGAACATCAAGTCACAGACCACAACCACGTCAGTGCCAGAGCTTGAGGTAAAAGCCTCCAGACAAAGTGCTCGCTCAGATCAGAGCTGTTTGGGTGTTTAAAGTGTGAGGTGAATGGGAGATCAGAACACAGATGCATGCACTGGGCTGTGGATCAAAGGAAGGCAGAGACGCGCATTGCTGTATCTCTCTTATCTGCCAAATCTCTAACGATGGCTGTGCCAACAGCCCTCTATCCAGACTCTTTCAGAACATAAACACGGTGACTGAAGTGAGCGTGAGATCTACCTGTTAAGCTTCAGTTCTTCAGGAAGATAGAGTGCAAATTAGGAGGTTTCGTGCAAAGGGAGTCCGTCTGAATCAAATAAAACCACTACAGAGCGTTCAGCTTTAAAACGTCAAAGAGTTATTCTAATGTTTTTTGTTTCCTTTTTTTTATTTTTACATAACCACTGTCTACCACATTAGAACATTATGTGCCATAATTGTAAATAACAAAATAATAAATAAAAATTGGCCATGTCTTCTCTCCATAAAAAAAGCACAGAAAATTGTATTTACTTAAGGTGCACCTATATGTCTTAAAGCACTTGCTGACTTATATATATATATACAGTATATATATACACTACCGTTAAAAAGTTTGAGGTCACTTGCAAATTTCTTTGTTTTTGTTTAGTGATTTATTTTCTACATTCTACAACAATACTGGGGATTTCAAAACTATAAAATAACACATATGGAATTAGGTAATTACGTAACAACAAGAAAAACAACAGTTAGTTGTTATTTTAAGACACAGAGGTCGGCCTTTCAGTAATGGTTCTTGCAAGAACAGTATTGTCAAGTGCATTTGCAAAATCCGTCAAGCACCATAATGAAACTGGCTCTCATAAAGACCATCCCAGGAGGGCGAGACCAAAACCTACCTCTGCCTCAGACGAGAAGTTCATTTAGAGTTATCAGCCTGAAAAATGACCAATTAACAGCACATCAGATTAAAGGCGTTATGAAGTCTTTACAGAGGATAAGTAGCAGAAACATCTCACTAACTGTTCAAAGAAGATTAATATCTTTTTTGGACAGCATTCAGCATTCCTTTACAATGTAGAAATAAATAAAAATCAGTAACCATCATGGAGTTAGAAAGTGACCCCAAACTTTTGAACGGTAGTGCGTGTGTATATATATACTGTATGTATATTATATACACACACACACACACACACACACACACACACATATATATATATATACCTCAACTATGAGAGACCAAAAAAAAATCCAGAAAATCACATTGTAGGATTTTTAAAGAATTTTTTTGTAAATTATGGTAGAAAATAAGTATTTGGTCAATAACAAAATATCATTTCGAAACTTTTTTATATACCCTTTATTGGCTATGACAGAGGTCAAATGTTTTCTGTAAGTCCTCACAAAGTTTTCATACACTGTTGCTGGTATTTTGGACCATTCCTCCATGCAGATCTCCTCTAGAGCAGTGATGTTTTGGGGCTGTTGCTGGGCAACATGGAGACTGGCTAGGCCACTCCAGGACATTTTACATGCTTCTTACAAAGTCACTCCTTCAATGCCCGGGTGGTGTGTTTGGGATCATGCTGAACACTACATTGTCAAATTTCATGCTGATGGAAGGAGATTTTCACTCAAAATCTCACAATACATGGCCCCATTCATTCTTTCATTTACAAGGTTTAGTCGTTCTCAAACGAGGGAGATTATCATTGGTCTTGTATGTCTTCCATTTTCTAAGAATTGCTCCCACAGTTGATTTCTTCACACCAAGCTGCTTACCTATTGCCGATTCAGACTTTCCAGCCTGGTGCAGGTCTACAATTTTGTTTCTGGTGTCCTTTGACAGCTCTTTGGTCTTGGCCAAAGTGGAGTTTGGAGTGTGAGTGTTTGAGGTTGTGGACAGGTGTCTTTTATACTGATAACAGATGCCATTAATAAAGGTAATGAGTGGAGGACAGAGGAGCCTCTTAAAGAAGAAGTTACAAGTCTGTGAGAGCCAGAAATCTTGCTTGTTTGTAGGTGACCAAATACTTATTTTAGAGAGGAATTTACCAATTAATTCATTAAAAATCCTACAATGTAATTTTCTGGATTCCCCCATCCCCCTATTTTGTCTCTCATAGTTGAGGTATACCTATGATGAAAATTACAGGCCTTTCTCATCTCTTTAAGTGGGAGAACTTGCACAATTAGTGGCGGACTAAATACTTTTTAACTTTTTTGCCCCACTGGATTATTAGGAACACCTGTTCAATTTCTCATTAATGCAATTATCTAATCAACCAATCACATGGCAGTTGCTTCAATGCATTTAGGGGTGTGGTCCTGGTCAAGACAATCTCCTGAACTCCAAACTGAATGTCAGAATGGGAAAGAAAGGTTATTTAAGCAATTTTGAGCGTGGCATGGTTGTTGCTGCCAGACGGGCCACAAAAGCATTTGTGAAGCCACAACACGCACAACCTTGAGGCGGATGGGCTACAACAGCAGAAGACCCCACCGGGTACTACTCATCTCCACTACAAATAGGAAAAAGAGGCTACAATTTGCACAAGCTCACCAAAATTGTACAGTTGAAGACTGGAAAAATGTTGCCTGGTCTGATGAGTCTCGATTTCTGTTGAGACATTCAAATGGTAGAGTCAGAATTTGGCGTAAACAGAATGAGAACATGGATCCATCATGCCTTGTTACCACTGTGCAGGCTGGTGGTGGTGGTGTAATGGTGTGGGGGATGTTTTCTTGGCACACTTTAGGCCCCTTAGTGCCAGTTGGGCATCGTTTAAATACCACAGGCTACCTGAGCATTGTTTCTGTTCATGTCCATCCCTTTATGACCACCATGTACCCATCCTCTGATGGCTACTTCTAGCAGGATAATGCACCATGTCACAAAGCTCGAATCATTTCAAATTGGTTTCTTGAACATGACAATGAGTTCATTGTACTAAAATGGCCCCCACAGTCACCAGATCTCAACCCAATAGAGCATCTTTGGGATGTGGTGGAACGGGAGCTTCGTGCCCTGGATGTGCATCCCACAGATCTCCATCAACTGCAAGATGCTATCCTATTAATATGGGCCAATATTTCTAAAGAATGCTTTTAGCACCTTGTATATATATTCAAATTCAAAATGACTAAAAAGAAGGTTTTCAAAGAAAAAATATTTATATTTATATTGTGGAAAATAAAAATAATCCTGTATATTTTATATTACAAAATAATCAAAGCCCTTGATTATTTTTAGTCTCCTGAAAGTGGTACGATGACATCACAAGTTCTAACTACTTTGTGTACATGTAGTAACATCCTCATATGATAACAGTTGCGTATTACCCAAGGACTAATTCCTTCCTCTTTGAAGACATTGACAGATGACAGAGGAACATTAAAAATGACTGGTGTAATAAATATGACGTATACAGTAATACAATATGATGTAATATGGATTCCCCAAGAATAATTAATACACAGTATATATTTATATTTTTTATCAGATGGCTGGCAAACAAAACCAACTAGCAAATATCAGCAGTCTGTTTCTGGAACAAAGGGCATCAGGCAGGAATACACTCACCTGTTACTTTAATACGAATGATCATTTATACCTTTTATTCAAGCAGCCGTCATGTGACAGCAGTGCGATGCATAAAATAAGGCCTCTCTCATCCATAAGGAGTTTGTTTTTGTTTTCCACACCATTTTGTGAAACTATAGAGAGACCCAGAAGACCAGCAGTTTCTGTAACACTCAAAACAGCTTGCTTGGCACCAACAGCAATGCCAGGATGAAAGTGCCACAGAATGCCCCTGAGATCACATTTTATCCCTGTTTTGATGTTTGATGCAAACATTAACTGAAGCCCTTGACTTGTAACCACATGATTTTTTTTCTGCATTGTGCTGCTGCCAAACAGATAATTGCATGAAAAAGCAGTGCAGGTGTTCCAGAGATGCCAGTCCATTGCAGGATATCAGTGAAATCTCCATTGCTTTTTTTATTGCACAATAAAGGATTGTTAAAAGGAAGGCACATTTTTGTGAAAAAGCATAAAGGTTCTTGCGTATGAATCACAATCTGTGCTGCAGTTAACTTTTTCTCCTAAACAGTGCACTGTCGCTGATATCACAGAGCGCTCCCTCCTCCTTGCTCCCTCTTCTGCCTGTCTCAGGTTCATAAGAGGCCAAACGTCTGAGCTCAGCTGTGCCGTGTGGGCAAAATTTGTTCTTCTTATTGATGGTGGCTCGAGCTCCAGCTGTGTATAGGAAGTAGAGCAACCACATCTAAGAGACACGGATCAGAGGTTTGCCTCAGAAAAGAGGGTCTAAGCAAAAGCACATGCGACAGCTGCTTCCTATTCTGGATGTGTGAGAGGCAGGGGGAGAGAGTATAACTGACTTGGTAACACTGTTGTCTCCAGGAGAGTTTATATTAGGTCAGGAGAGTCATTCGGGTTAGAACCCTCTTTAT
This sequence comes from Clarias gariepinus, assembly GCF_024256425.1. NCBI lineage: Eukaryota > Metazoa > Chordata > Actinopteri > Siluriformes > Clariidae > Clarias > Clarias gariepinus. The sequence goes on from NC_071111.1 coordinate 16,813,305, forward strand.
ATAAAAATAAATACACCCTTAATGACTGATTAATCTTTATAATCTATATAATAAGATCTTCAGTGACATCCAAAATAAACAGCTTTCATCAGCATGTTGGTCATTCCTATTTCCTACATTACCCATAATGCCAGTCGATTGCCTTCACTCTACCTAAAGAGAGCTTTGGAGCAACATGTAGTCCTTTAGTCTGTCCAGCTTTCTCATCTTCTTATTTGTACACACTGTTCAAACAGATCAGCTTCCAAAGCTACAAATCAGCACTGAGCTTGTCATCTTGTAGACTATTAACTAGCTGAGCTGAGTCTCTGTGCAACTGCTCCATATTGCTGAAAATTCTGAAACTTTGAGGTGGTTTTATGTCTCCATTTCTTATCCCTTTTGGATTTCTTATTGATATGACCTTGAACGCTAGTTTAAGAAAAAAAGTTGTTGCATATAAAATTATAAGTTGTTGTTGTTGTTGTTGTTGTTGTTGTTGTTGTTGTTCTTCTTCTTCTTCTTCTTCTTCTTCTTCTTCTTCTTCTTCTTTGTCTTTCGGTTGTTCCCTTTCAACTGTTGCCTATAATAATTTTTCAGAGAAATGTTCCAGTACATTAAATATAACTATAGATAAAAAAAGAAAAAGTTTTGTCTTGTTCAATAATGGATAAAATATGCAAATTTGGCTGTTATAAGAACAATAAAATACTCCAGGATGTGGTGTTATAGAAAAATCATCAATTACTATCATTAGAATATTAATAATTGTTATTAGAATTATTATTCCATATTTATTTCCAAAAACATTTTGAACTTTATTCGTTTTGTATAGTCACATCAAAACAACAAAAAAAAATTGATTATAATTTTGTGATATAAACATATGTAAATATACTCTATAGTCCAATCAAAATGCCACAAAGCCATGTTTAAACTTTAAACCACCACAAAGCATTTGACTAGTATGAACCGTGGCATTGATTCCTCTGCTGACTTTAATGATGATGGATAGAAATGTCAAAGCATATTTTCTAAGTCCTCATTCTTCATGTGAATCAGTGGGGAAGTGCCCAAGAGATGATGGAGGTAAATAAGAGGGATTGAGAGACTACAAACACACAACAGAAGGTGCAGGCTTTGTTGCATGCCTGAGCATGTTATAGATTTCTCTCTAAGAGAGTTCTCTTAAACAGAGACAAAGTAACATTTTTCTCTTAAAAGGGGAAAAAAAAACCTTTGGAAAAGTATGCTAGCTCTTTGTAATTTGGACTGCATGTAATTGAACACATAACACTCTGGCAGCTGACCAGATGAACATTTTATGAGCACAAGTCTTAACTGAGTGTCACTCCACACACTGAAATCATTGAGGAACAGAAGTGGGAACTGAAACACATCCAGCCCTCAGGGGTTTACAATGTCAAAATGTGGTTATATACTGCCACCAAGTGGTTCAAAATATCAAAAACTACCCATACTGGATAGTTGTTTTTTTTCCTACTGTTTAAACATTTCTGTACAGGTTACTGTTTTCCCTGCTCATCCACTTTAACTCAGTAAAACATGTACTCTAATTAATAAACACTATAATAACCAAGAAATTAATTCATTTTATTATTTATCATTAAAGAAACAATGCTGCTGCCACTACCACAGCTAGTACTACTATTATTATTTTTTCTTTTTATTAAATTAAATTGATGTTCTTGTTGTTAAACAAGTTGAACTTTACATGGTTACATAAACATACTTGAACCTAAAGTGTCAGCCAAAATTCTGTTTAGATCAGATACATTACCTGACTAGTCAAACAATATACTATAATAATAATAATAATAATAATAATAATAATAATAATAATAAAATATAAAAATATATCTTTTTGCAATTTATTTTGTTAAACCATTAGTGATTTTGCACATACTACTACTACTACTACTACTACTACTACTACTACTAATAATAATAATAATAATAATAATTATTATTATTATTATTATTATTATTATTATTATTATTATTATTATAGTATATTAATATCTATAGATTCCAGAGGAAATCCCAGAATAAATAATTTAATTCAAATTTATTTTGAGAGAAATGTTGCACTACATTAAATATAACTATAGGTTAAAATATGTTTGGTCATCTTCATTAAGCAGAAAAATAAGCAAAATCAATACTGGTTTTACAAAATAAATTGCAAATCCAAACTCTCTATACATTTGTTTAGCTTTGATTATGGTGCATAATGTTATGGCCAGTTCATAACCACAGTTTAAGTCCTGGAAGCCATCACAGAAGAAAAAAATGCATTGATGTAATAACTTAGTAATTCCGTACATTTGGTCACCACCTGCCCTCATTTTATTGCCACATAACATTGTTGAGCCAGGCCTGACCAATTAAAGCAAGCAAAAAAAAAAAAAAAAACATACAAAACAAAAACATAGCAACTGCAGATTTAGTAAACAGTCTTATTTTTATTATTGGAATTTAGCAGCTGTAGACTAAGATTTTCTTGCCTTGGCGTCTGTGGGCATGAATGAGTCTGGATGTTCTCCCCATACCTGTTAAGTTTCCTCGGGGTATTCCAGTTTTCGTCAACAGTCCAAACACATGCAGATTAGGCTAATTAGCGTTCACAAATTGTCCATACTGTGTGTTTGTGTGTGTGTGCCCATGTTGAATTGTCACCTCATCCAGGGTATACCCTGCTGCTGGCACTAAGTCTCCTGGGATTGGCTCCAGGCCCCCCGTGACACTGTATACACCATAAAGCAGTATAGACGATGACTGAGTAAGTGAGTGACTTCCTAGTCGAACAGTAACGCATCAAAACTGGAAGTAAAGCTAAGAAATACTTAAGCAGTACTACACGAGTGAGTAATCTTGTGAATAATTAAATATGGAGGTGGTGGACATTTCTGTAAATCTAATAAATTTCTCTTTATATCCCCACTTTTTCTGCTTTAAAATATCAGGTGTATTAACTTTTGGGTTCCAGGGTTAAATCCCAAATAGCCTTAAATGGTAAGCTAGTGCACTAAGGTGTACAATCACTTGCTCGACACACCAAGTAGGGCATTTGTTCAGGGGTTGGAAAGCTAATTGGGATTCAGCTTCGTGTTAGAACTTGATTTACGACAACTTAGATGCAATTATAAAAGTGCTTTTGTGACTGGTTTTAAATTTGTTTTTCAACAGGCAATAACATTACGAAGCAAAACATTATGTCAACTGGCCTGCCAGAACATGATTCAGTAAGACCACTGTGGGTATGTTGAGGTGTCTGGCACAAGGATGTGGGCAGCAGGTCGTTTGGGTGCTGTGGGTTGCAGGGTGGGATCTCTGTGGATAGGACTCGTTTCTCCAGTATATCGGATGGGTGCACAATCAGATTGGTTGGCAGGCTTGAGTTCGTCCACAATGGGCTGTGATGGACTGGGGCTCCTGGCGCCTTTCTTACATGAACTTTCATGGGATTGGACTAAATGGGCCCTGCAAGCAAGAGGTAACCTTAGATGCCCATGAACCTGTTTAACAGTTTAGAGTACAGTGTCATGAAAGAGATGTTGCCCCCTTTTTTTTTGCCTATTTGACACACTTAAATGTCTTTGATCAATAAACAAATTTTAATATTACACGAAGATAACCGTAGTAAATACAAAATGCAGTTTTATAATGATGATTTTATTTATTATGGGGGAAAAAACTGCCCAAACCTGCCTGGCCCTATGTGAAAAACTTATTGTCCCCAAGACTTTTGTGGGTAAATAGTCCATGAACCAATGAGACAAAAGTTGAATGTTTGGCTGGTATGTGTCCCATATCATTTGGCATAAAACTAACAACATTATACCAACAGTCAAACATGGTGATAGTCTTAGTGTAAGGGGTCTTCAGGACCTCTTTTAGAAAATCCTGGAGGAAAAAGTCTGGCCATCAGTTTGTGACCTCAAGCTCCAGCGCACTTGGGTTATGGCAGGACAGTGATCTGAAACACACCAGCAAGTCCATCTCTGAATGGTCAAAAATAGTCAAATAAGACATCCGGACTGAGATGACCTTAAACAACACCATTTATGCTTAAAAACCCTCCAATGTGGCTAAATTAAAAAAATCTATAAAGAAGAGTGGAATTTGTCTACAGGAATGTAAAAGACTCACTGTCAGTTAATGCAAATGCTTGATTTCAGTTGTTGCTGTCAAGGGTTACATAACCAGTTATAAGGTTTAGGGGAATGACTTTTTCCACAGGTCTGAACAGGTTTTTTTCATTAATAAATAAAATCATCATCATTTAAAAACTGCATTTTGTATCTACTTGGGTTTTCTTTGTGTAATGTAAAATGATTTAGATTATTAAACGATTTTAAGTGTGACAAATATGCAAAAAAAGAAACAACAACAAAAAAACAGGAAGGGCATATCTTTTTTAAGGCACTGTATATAATTGATAATTAATGTTAATGTTATGGCTGATTACTTTTTTGTGAATATACAATAAATATCAACTATAGTAACCACCTGGCAAACCTGCTACCAGTTATACTTACAAGGTATTTTGTTATGGTTGCATGAATATAATGTAAAGGACATAAATAAAATTTACATTTGTATTGAACTTACTTTTTCCATTAAATTTTAAACTAATTATTTATTAGTAATTATGTATGTAATTTATTTGTTATATAGGAGAACTCCCAGCCCTCCATCATTAGGGATTAAGTTTGACTTTACAGCACAGTATAATTTGCAATATAATTTTCTTCTCTACAAACAGCTTACTTAAACAATCATAATGAATTGAATTGAAATTTTTACTATGCATCAAAATGCTCTGATACATAGCAACTGTCAACCCTGCCCTTCTATTTCAGAAAAAAAAAAATTCTAAAGCAATTTTGAGAACAGGTTTTAAAAAGAAGCTAAGTGCATTTGTGGCCGGTCAGGAAGGTTTGGGAAAAACTGAAGCATACAATTTTTTTGCCAAGTACATTGTTTTTCTTTCACTCATATACAATATACTATAAACCCCACAAATTGTCAGAACTCAAACCAATCAACTGACAAAGAACAAAATGACAAACATTTGCAAAATGAACACAAAAGACAATGTGGTGTGACTTTATTTTACTTAACAAATAATAGAAGGAAAAAATTTAAAACCAGACAACAGATTTTTTTCATGAGCAGCAGTGCTAAGGTTTGACATCATCCTATTTTGGCCCAGAGTAATGAGTTGTCCATGTTCCGCTGGTATGCAAGTGCAGTTCATCAAGTATGTACAGTAAATACCATATGGTGGTCAAAATATTCAGAGCCATTACTGACGACTAGTGGCTAACTCGAGAAATGCCGCAACAGGTCACAAGTCTTGGTGTTCTGTTAAAATGTTTTCTGTGTTGGTGTTCTCATCATCCTCAGCAGGTCCTTCTTCCTGACTGTCTATGAGGACACAATAAAAAGAGAAATTTAGTCTCAGAAAATATGAGAAAAGTAATAATAATAAAGGAAAATTTATATATATATATATATATATATATATATATATATATATATATATATAAACACACACTGCGTTCCAAATTATTACACAAATGATATCTTTCTCTCATTTTCATAATTAGTCAATATAAATGACAGTCAGTATAATGTTCTAGTCATCAACTATTAGGATATAATTTGAATTTTATTGAACAAACCTCCTAATGATAACAATATTTATTTAAAAAAAATAAATAATTGAAATTGCACTGTTCCAAATTATTATGCACAACAGAGTTAAAACATTTTTAAGGTTGTAAAGAACTGAAAATGGGCTTTTGTTGAATTTGCAGCATTAGGAGGTCATATTTACTGAAATCAAAAACTATTTCAATCAAAAACATCCTAACAGGGCATGTTACATCTTAACATAGGACCCCTTCTTTCATATCAACTTCACAATTCTTGCATCCATTGAACTTGTGAGTTTTGGGACAGTTTCTGCTTGAATTTCTTGTCAGAATAGCCTCTCAGAGCTGCTGTTTTGAATTAAACTGCCTCCCACCCTTATAGATCTTTTGAGGATTCTCCAAAGGTTCTCAATGGGGTTGAGGTCAGGGGAGGATGGTGGCCATTTCTCATGCCCCTAGCAGCCAATGACACAGGGGTATTCTTTGCAGCATGAGATGGTGCATTGTCGTGCATGAAGATGATTTTGCTACGGAAGGCACAGTTCTTCTTTTTGTACCATAGAAGAAAGTGGTCAGTCAACATACTTTGCAGAGGTCATTTTTACACCTTTAGGGACCCTACAGGGGCCTACCAGCTCTGTCGCCATGATTCTGGCCCAAAACATGACTCCGCCACCTTCTTGTTGACGTCGCAGCCTTGTTGGGACATGGTGGCCATCCACCAACCATCCATTACTCCATTTATCTGGACCATCCAGGGTTGCACGACACTCATCAGTAAACAATACTGTTTGTGAATTAGCCTTCATGTATGCCTGGGCCCACTGCAACCATTTCTGCTTGTGAGCATTGGTTAGGGGTGGTTCGTGGAACTCCATAAGCACCAGCACCTTCAAATATCTGTTTGCTGTATTGCAATGGCATTTCAGCAGCTGCTCTTTTAATCTGATGAATTTGTCTGGCAGAAACCTTCCTCATTCTGCCTTTATCTGCACGAACCTGTCTGTGCTCTGAATCAGCCACAAATGTCTTCACACCTTGTTCAAGGCATTGCACTATTTGACACTTTTCAGCAGCAGAGAGATCCTTTTTCTTTCCCATATCACTCGTAACCTGTGGCCTGTTTAATATGTGGAACCACCTTCTTCAGTACTTTTTCTTTTATTGGGCTCATCTGGCAAACTAATTATCGCAGGTGTCTGAGATTAATTTCAGTGATCCAAAGAGCTCTAAGATACAATACCATCCATGAGAAACTAAACATTTAATGTTTGTGACACTTACATCCAATTTGCATAATAATTTGGAACACAGTATATACACACTACCCTTCAAAAGTTTGGGGTCATTTTCTAACTCCATGATTGTTACAGATTTTTATTTTCTTCTACATTGTAAAGGAAAATGCATTAATCCCTTTTGAACAGTTAATGGTGAGATGTTTCTGCTACTTATGCTCTGTAAAGACTTCATAACGCCTCTAATCTGAGGTGCTGTTAATTGGTCATTTTTCAGGCTGATAACTCTAAATTAACTTCTCGTCTGAGGCAGAGGTAGGTTTTGGTCTCGCCCTCCTGGGATGGTCTTTATGAGAGCCAGTTTCATTATGGTGCTTGACGGATTTTGCAAATGCACTTAACAATACTGTTCTTGCAAGAACTATTACTGAAAGGCTGACCTCTGTGTCTTAAAATAACAACTAACTGTTGTTTTTCCTTGTTGTTACGTAATTACCTAATTCCATATGTGTTATTTTATAGTTTTGAAATCCCCAGTATTGTTGTAGAATGTAGAAAATAAATCACTAAACAAAAACAAAGAAATTTGCAAGTTACCTTAAACTTTTGAACGGTAGTGTGTGTGTGTATATATATTGGATCCAACTTTTGTTTTTTCAATAGGAAGAGGGTCATGTGACACATCAAACTTATTGGGAACAGCGCTGACGTGGTATGAGTGAAACAAAATTTCATCTTTATCCAATCCATTTTTCCGATTTCTCATCTGTGATTCACTCTCTGATTACCGAACAGGGAGTGTATTTGGTTGTTGCCAAAAGAATTTCAACTTAACATAAACAAGGCGCAAGATATATATATATTTTACATTTTACACTATTTCCTGTGTCCTTAAAAATCTTTTAACCCTGGCTTGAAAACTGAAATGAACATGACACACATGTTAGACCTAAAATACAAGAGTAAGCAAATACCTGGTTCTGCTTGCTCAACACACACTCCATCGTGTTCCTCAAAGCCTCCTGCGCACCGACACTTGTAGCTGCCGTTAGTGTTGACGCACTCCTGGTGTTCCTCCGTACACACTGGGTCTGGCAGCTCGCACTCGTCCACGTCTGAGGGAATTTAAAAAAAAAATTTTTTTTTTACAAGTAACGATTAATAATATTATCAAATCTACAAATCATAAAACAAACACACTTATACGGCTTTGGTGTGTACCTGTGCAGGTGCCCTCTTCGTCCTTGTAACCTTCAGCACAGGACAGGCAGTTTCCAGGTCCAGGGCCTTTGCAGCCTGAACATCTGCCGTCACACACTGTGGTACAGAAAAGATAAACACGGTAAACGCAGAATCAGAAAAATTGGTGAAAAATGAAAGTAAATACCACTAGAAGAAAGCGGGTTTTTCACATTCTGTATCCAACCCACCCCCCCGCACTTTTTTTTTTTAATCCTCCCTTCGTTTTGTTTGACCACTGGTTTAGTTAAGAAAGCAAAAAAAAGTGTTGTTTCAGTAATTTCCTCCATATTAATGTGGCAAGGAGTCATATCATAAATCACAGCTCTGTGCATAATATCAAGACCTGAACAAGTGTTTACTAACCATTGCAGGAATACGAGCCATCCGTGTTGAGGCAGTATTCTTTGTCTTTGCATGGAGGGGGATCTTTGGAGCACTCGTCTATGTCTGAAATCACATTTAAACAAAAGAAATGCCACAAAACTCATGGGAGAAATGAGATCACATTAGGACATTGGAATGGTAGCACAGATAAAAAGTTCACAACATAACCCATAAAATATGCATGAAAAGTATAAAATGAGAATGTTTCCCACCAACACATGCTTCTTCTTCATCTTCTTCCCAGCCATCTCGGCATTCCTCACAGTCCTTATTAGTGGCTCCAGTGCAGGTCGTGCAAGATGAGTGACAATCTGCAAGCAGGATCACAAACCAGATACAGTACACAATTGAAAATTTAATTAAATCCGAATGCAAAGTGTTTATAAAGAGGTGAATAAATTTCTAGCTCAGGTGTATACGACAATTATGTTATGTAAAATTAATTTGAAATCTTTGATCTACGTGTTGCCATTTGATGTTGTAAAATGTTGTCGCTCTTCTGCCGCTCTAAACTATTGACACAGCATGTGTTCCTGTGTGGTAGGAGCAAATTATTTTTTAACAAAATGTTCAAGCTGCTGTTTTTGGAACATGCTTTTTTTTTTGACAATTAGAATTTTAGATATTATTTTTATAATGATAATTAATTTTACACTGTACTTTACTTTAAATGTTGAGTGTTTCCACACACCTGCGTGTTCCTTATAGTGAAAAGATTGCACAATAATAAATTTGTCTAGTAAAAACTGCTGTGTGTAGCACATGCATAGTTACAGCATTTAGGCGTCATAACTGTGATGCACATCAATATATACACACTTTTAACTATCTAATCAGCCAGTCACATGGCAGCAACTCTTCTGAATTTAGGCATGTAGACATGACCAGGATGATCTGCTGAAATTCAAATTGAGCATCAGAATGTAGGGAAAAATTATTTAAATGACTTTGGACGTGGCATGGCTGTTGATGCCAAAAGGGCTGGTCTGAGTATTTCTGAAACTGCAGATCTACCAGGATTTTCACACACACCATCTCTAGTAGGTATAGTAATATCCAGTAGGTTCCCTAGCCAAAATGGCTTGCTGATGCCGGATGAGAATTACCAAACTGGTTCAAGTTGATAGAAAGGCAACTGTAGCTCAAATAACATATTGATTACAAAATCTCAGAACACACAACAGTGAAGCAGATGGGCTACAGCAGCAGAAGACCACAATGGTGTCACTCCTGTCAGCTGAGAACAGAAAAATGACACTACAATTGACATAGGCTCACCAAAATTGACAATAAAAAAAAAAAAAAAAACTGTGAAAAAACATTGCATGTTTTGAGGAGTCTCGCTGTCTGCTGCATTTAGATTTAGATGGTAGGTTCAAAATTTGGCATTGACAACACGAAAGCATGGATACTTCCTACCTTAAGTGTAATGGTGGATATTTGGGGGATAAATGAGGGATATTTTGTTGCCATATTTTGGGCCGTTAATACCAATTGGGAATCACATCATACTGGTTTATTGTACGTCAATGGCTTTCACTGTCACCAAATCTCAATTAAATAAATCACCTTTGGGATGTGGTGAAACGGAAGATTCGCATCATGGATGTGCAGCGGACAAATCTGCAGCATCTCATGTCAATATGGACCAAAGTCTCTAAGGACTTTGTTGAATCAATGACATTAAAAATGAAGGCAGTTCTGAAGGCAAAATGGGATCCAGTGTATAAAAAAACAAATTCTCTTTTTACAAAGATTTTTATATAAGTCTGTCTGGGTTATATTTCAGGAGTCATGATACCTTATCATGACCAGATTCCACTGGCATTAACAATCCCTCCATAGTCTGTGCTGCTTACCTTTGCACAAGGAGAAGGTGTCGTTCCTCTCCTCACTGTAATATCTCTCAGCACAGTCCAGGCAAAACTCTCCTTTATATCCACGGTCACAAGTGCATTTTCCGTTTCCTCCCCTCGTCCCGTCGCCATCACATTTACCGTTTCCGTGGCAAGGTCGGTCAGATCCTCCTACGCATGCTGAACAAATTTTAACAAAGCATCATTTAATATTAAACAAAGAAAAGTCAAATAAACTAAACAAAGCAAAAACAATTGTCTGACTTACAGTTACAATCTGGTCCAAATGTTCCTTTGGGGCAGCACACTTTGATGGTTTCAATACAAAACCACTTATGCAAATCTGGATGCTTCGATTTCCTGCAAACAATTTACAGGAATTACAGTAAAACCGTCGGCAAGCTAAGATTCCAGATTAACATTAATTAAACAAACGACGCTTCCAGAGACGGATCTCCCATCCTGACCTCTTGAACCACCAAGTCTCGAAGTGCTCCTCGTATTCTTCTACCATGTGGTTACACTCAAAACTGCTGCTTTCACACAGACCCTCGAGAATCTCCACCAGCCGAATCTCACTGGAAACACACCACAGACACCGTCATTCGAGGATGTCACAGCATGCAGAACTATGTCAACAATGCACTTAAACAATGCATGACAGGTAACAGGAGAAAACACAAGTGAGCACCTTTACAAACTTTGCATGCTTGCAAACTCAACATTTAAGATCTGCATTAAGGAAAGGTTTAATCAAATATAAAGTTAATTCAGCCTGACCTGGTCTCATACTTTGACAGCTTTCTTTCTTCCCAAGCTGTATTTCCACCACCAAAATTTTTCTTTGCCGTTTTTTCAAACCCCTACGTGAATAAAAACATCAGCCATCATTTACTGATTATTGTAGTGACTTAACTAAAGCCTATACTTTCTCATTCAAAACAACTGCACTTGGAGATCACAGAGCACAGGACCTACCTTGTTAAAATTATTAGTTATTTGTTTACAAGTGGAACACAGAGATTCAATATCCTTTGCATTGCCAGATCCAAAGAATAAAACAAAAACAAGACACAAAAACAGACTGATCGTGCCCGACAATGTCATGTTTAAAGCATCTGGTGAACTACCAAACTCCAAAAATCATTATAATTAAAAATTAACCATAAAGGAAGGAAAGCGAACAAAGCCACAACATCGAACCCGAGTCAGCGAGCAGCTTTCATCATCATGAGAAAAGTTTACCCGTTAGTCGACTGTTATGTATACTGACGGATATGCAAAGCTTCACAATTCTCATGCCGGCTACTAGCACTGCTCCACTTCCGCATTAGTTCCCTTGCTACGATTGTGGCCTGTTTTGATTGGATGGTCATCACTGTCAGTTAAAGTAAGAACCAATCGGATGCCGCCACGCGCGGGCCTTCTATTTCAAACCGTGTGTGAGGCGTTGGATTTGTCATATTAGTAATATGGATTTGTACACTTTCTGCAAAAATGATGAATGAGATTAAAATAATAATAATAAAAAACAATGGTCATAATAACAGCTTACATAGCATCAGTATGTACATTTATTTACATTTGTTCCATGTTGTGTGGTTTGGTACATTACATTTTTATTAAAGGGACATTTTCAGGTAATATTCAGGACAAATGACAAACCAAACGGATATATATTAGTAGTATAGTAATAGTATATATATATACAGAATTTTATTATGAACGTATTAATTTTCGTAACCAGGTTAAATGTTATATCATTTATAATGTAACATCATGTCACATTTACCTCGATTATATCGGTCTCTGTAACTTCGCTATTGATCATATACATTAAACCCAGTTTTCAACATGTGCCAACTTCATGAAAACTACAAATCCCATAATCAGAATGAACAGATGATCCCGGATACCCGGATGTGGGGCAGGTCTTTGATTTAACCCCGCGTAATCAAATTGTACAGTTCCTGAAATAGACCTTATGTCAACCTTATGTAAGTGCTAACGAAAAAAAAATTAACGACAAGACCAATAAGTGCTTTACATTACACGGACTTATTCAGAAATTCAGGTATAGAAGACGTGGTTTAAAACCTGTTCATTTCCGACATGGTGACGTACAGGGCCAGCTGGGCGAACAGGTTTGTGGCGCGCATGCGCAGTTTAACTCTTTCGTCCAGCATGGCGCGGAAGCGAAGCATTTCCCAGGTCCCCCAGTTTGTTTTGTTAATATCCGTAATTTCTCTGCATTTACTCGTGTGCCCTTTTACCAAAGTCGAGGAAAGCTTTAATTTGCAAGCCATTCATGATATTCTTTATCACAGATTTGATTTGGAAAAGGTAAGAACTTTCAAACATACTTTTCATACGTATAGTAAATGGAATTTAGGGCTGGACGATTCGATTAAAACATATTGCTAGAATATTGATATAAACTGCGATATGTAACGATAAGATGTATAATTTTGTATACAAATAGATTTATCTAGGCTAACAACTGGACAAATGATCTCATCAGAGTATGTTTGGCAATGTTTATTTATCACCTGAAAATATGTTTCTTTAAAAAGTGCTTGAATTATTGATAAATTGTTGACTATGCATATAGTACCTGTAATAAATTGCAGCCTTTTGCAATTAAATAATTGCACAGGGCCATATTGCAATTTAGATTTTTATGTGATTAATTAAACATAAGACCGTATATGACAGATGGAGGGGAAAAAACGATTTTGTTATGAATCACTCTTTTTTTTGTGGCGATTCACGTAAGTGCCCACTGTCAAGTTGATTTTTGAGATTTGAGGGCATTTGAGGAGGTAAAACATTATAGTTTTTTCATAATTCTACAGGTGGTACACAATTACATTCCGTGTGGTAGGAGTGAATTATTTACTAAGTTTGTATTGAAATAATAATTATGCTTATAAAATCGCAATTTTAATCGAATCGGCAGCTAGGTATCGTGATGTCGTATCAGTAGGTGACTGGTGATTCCTATCCCTAATTAAAAATAAATCTATCTATCTATCATATATATATATATATATATATATATATATATATATATATATATATATATATTCCACTGTTGCCATATATATATATATATCTGATTTAGTTAAAATTAGTAATGTTGGTTTATAGAGGTTATAATATGTTAGGCTGTGTGATTGAAAGTTGTTTCACTTTGCCCACACTATATAGACACACGTCTGTCTGTATATGTGAATTCTGTCATGTTTGCATATTTCCATGGTCATCATCAGAAGTCCCCTCATCCTGAGGTGTGTTACAACAGCTATCTGTGCTCTCTCCTCTTCAGTACGATCATCATGAATTCCCTGGTGTCGTTCCTCGCACCTTCATTGGGCCGTTGTTCATCTCTGCTCTCAGCACACCTATGGCTGCTTTACTCTCCTACCTCGAGGCTTCAAAATTTTACACACAGATTATCGGTGAGCTTGTCTTCAAAGGATTACCTGATTAATGCTTTTTTCAATACATTTTTTGAGCTCACTGCCATGCGAGTGATCTTGTGTTCCCCACAGTGCGTGGTGTTCTGGGAATGTGCGTCTGCCTGAGTCTATGGCACATGCAGAAACAAGTGCGGAAACATTTTGGCTCTCTGGTCTCCGGCCTTTTCTGTCTTATGTGCACTTCGCAGTTCCATCTGATGTTTTACAGCACAAGGACTTTACCAAATGTGTTTGCTCTGCCTATAGGTGTGTGTACACATGCACATAATATCAATGAAATATGTATGTTATGAGAATTTGTTTATGTAGAACAAAGTACACATTACTTTTAACATGTTGTTTTGTTAGGGATACAGAAAAGCTAGATATGATTCTAACGGACCTTTTTTTTTTTACACAGTTTTGCTGGCATTTACATCCTGGATGGCCCAAAGGCATGGTCCGTTCATCATGCTTTCTGCTTTTGTTATCATCGTGTTCCGCTCAGAGCTCTGCCTCCTGTTTGGACTCATGTTGCTGATGTCGCTATTCAGGAAGCTCAGTATTAAAAAGTTGCTTTATTATGCTGTACCAGCTGGCATTTTGTCACTGGGTGAGTGTTGTTTTGAATGCATGGGCTTGGGTTTTTCACATCGTTGTTATGTGCAGTAAGCATACATTTTTTTTATTTATTTTTTTTGTAGGTTTCACAATTGGTGTTGACTCTGTGTTTTGGAGGAAGCTGCTGTGGCCTGAAGGCTATGTCCTTTGGTACAACACCATCTTGAACAAAAGCTCCGACTGGGGAATATCCTTTTTGTGACTAAAATCAGTTAAAAACTCTGTTCTGCCTACTGCATTTCCCCTAGCAAATACATATTAAGACTTTACAGTATGCAGTTGTGAAATATTAACAATTTATAATAGTACCAGATTCATCTGGAGTCACCCGAAAGAGGATGGCTTCCCTTTTGAGTCTTGTTCCTCTTAGTGCTTTCTTCCTCATGTCATCTCAGGAATTTTTTTTTTCTTGCTGCTGTCACCTCTGGCTTACTCCTTAAAGATCTAAATATAAGTCTACATGCAGATGTCAGAAAAAGCTGCTTTCTCAAAATATCTGTTGTTTAAAGCTGGATATACTGTAAGGGGGATTCAGGGTGTAAATCTCGCTTCTGGTCTGTCTGTACTTGGTGGGTTTCATGTGGTTACTCCAATTTTCTCACATAGTAAAAAGACATGAATTTTGGGCTAATTGACATTTCCAAATATGATTAATAAATATGATTTCCGGCAATAGGTTGGCACCCTACCTTGTGCCCCAAGTCCCCTGCCACAGGCTCCAAGACCCTACACATTATAGGCGCTATAGACAGTGGATAAATTCAGGTGATTCAGGGCAGTCAATTTATATAAAAACCCAGCATCAGCAAGTCCATTGGCTTTTTCCAGAGCTCAGGTTAATTTATCTGGTTGCACAATATAAACAATTTTATATGGCAAAATATACTGTACTATAAAATCTATACTTCTAAAATATTTCCTACTGTACCCTGAATGTGTGAGTTTTGTTTATGTTAGATGACAGGTTTTCATTTTTCAGATAGAAACAAATTACTCCAAAGCAAAATAATTTTATTAAGTTGATAAAAAAATAGATAGCATGAACATGTTTTCTGTGAGCTTATTTAGCCAAATTCTACCAAAGGAGAATATAGTGAATTTTACTATATGCTGCTAATAATTATGTGATGGCAATCCATGTACGAAGATTGAGCACAAGTTTGTATGTATTTGAATCATCAGTTGCCACCAACACTGATGCATTCGTTATGTTTCTCCTGTATTTTCTTAACCACCTCTCAGTAAACCTCCCCTTTTCTCTGGTATTTCTACTCTGCGATTCCTCGTGCTCTTGGCGCCACTATCGTCTTTGTCCCGTTTGGACTTTTGGACAAGCGGATGCACAAGTTGCTGATACCCGTCATAGGCTTCATCCTGCTGTACTCTTTCCTGCCACACAAGGAACTTCGCTTTATTATTTACACCTTCCCCATCTTTAACTTAGTGGCTGCGCGTGGTAGTGCCTACATGTAAGTAACAATTGACCATTTGCTTAGTAGGATGTGTGTACATTTTTCATTATTTGTTAATGAGCGGAACATAATGTTACATGGTGTAATGCTTGTGCCTGATTACGAGACTTTATTTCTTTTCTTTTTTCAGTTTAAACAACTATAAAAAGTCATGGCTGTATAAAATCGGGTCTGTCGCTGTAATTGTCCATTTGGTGGCAAATGGTGTTTACTCGACCGTTTCATTATACGTTTCACGCCACAACTACCCAGGAGGCAAAGCCATGCAGGAACTGCACGCATTAGTGCCGGTTAATTCGGGTATGTTCCTTCTAGTATTGAAAAAAAAACATTGTAACAAACATCAATACTGGTACCTTATCTGTATCTATTTTCTTGTTTAGATGTGAACTTGCACATAGATGTACTTGCTGCACAGACAGGCGTCTCACGCTTCTTGGAGTTGAATAGCAAGTGGAGGTGAGTAAAGATTTTTTTTAAAAAGCAATATGTATCTACAGTATTATATATATGGATCGGTATGTATTTGAAGCATACAAATCTTTTTTTTAAAGGTATGACAAGAGAGAAGATCTGACACCTACAGATCCACTTATGAAGACGTACTCGCATGTACTGATGGAGGCAAACACAACACTGATATCCCTACTTAGTGGTTCTCACAAACCCCTCATCTTCATCCAGGGTTATGAACGCTTGCTGGTCAAAGCGTCACAGTTTCCTCCACTCAGCATTAAATTTAACAACAAGCTTGTCCTTCTCCAGACTCTGACACACTATGAGCCTAGCTGATGCAGAAGTTCAGGACTTTGTGTTCGTAAAAAATCCGAGTATGCTGGTACGAGTTATCACTCAAAAATGTACTAGAATAACAATCATCTTTTTCTTCTCCAATAAAAAACAGCAGCAGAGCTAATCAGTGTATGAATCTGGATCGACCGAGAGTTGCATAGATGTGTTTTGATCTCTGATATTAACTGACACCCTCTGAAATCTTTATCATCTTCTTTTATTTTTACATTAGTCATGTTCTGGCGGGGGCTCGTGCTCCTTGCATTTTCGACCTTAAAATTGGTGTGCTAAACAGGAAATGTTAAATATTAGATGAGCACATATTACATCACATATAAGATGAGTGCAGTTTCCCTGAAATTGTTATGGAAGCACTGAAATTTTAGCCATATTGTGGGAAAAGTAGGATTCTATGTTTTTGGTTAAATAAAGAAAAAATAGCAGCTATATGTTAACTATTTACAGGTGACTACAAGGGACATATGACTGATTTTGTAAAAGCACCATACTAAAAAAAATATATTTTAACCTTTTTTTCTGCTTTCACACAAGTCCACATTTCCTTTCAATGTTTGATGTTTTTTCTTATAGATGGTTAATGCCACAAATTTCTCAAATTAGATTTTCTCTGCTAAATAAACACATGCGTGTTTTTTTAATAAAGAGCATCCTAGAGTGTTTTTATCAACATGGTGTTGACACAGAGACCGTGATGCCACACTGCACCTAGTCTTGACACTCAAGAAAAACTGGTTTGTAAGTCTAATCGCCTACCACGAGCCACCTGGGTTGTGTAACGGCTTGGTCATCTACTCACCACTTCCCTTTCCAAAGAGTGAAAACAAACTGTTACTGGCACAAAGTTTCCTGTTTAAGAATAGGAAAGCTCACACTTTTGCTTCACTAATCTAAAACAAGATTCATGTTGCAAATTATGCAATGCTGGAAAGAAAGAAAAAAAAAAGGAAAGGGTAAACATTTTATTAACAAATAACCACCAGAATTGCATGGTTTCAGTCCGACTCTATACCAAATTATTTTTTTTGGAAATAATTTTATAAAATGTACATCTTGACATTGATCCATAATTTAATACCCAAAGAAAGAAGAAGAAAATTGTGCCTGAGAAATTAATTTGCTCACCCTGAAATTACAACACCATTTTACATAATATTTTCGTTTCCAAGTTTAAAAAAAGTACTAATTCTAATGGACAGTACCATAATTCATAATATCACAATGAAATAATTAAATTAAAGACATTTAAACAGTTTTCAGTCACAGCATTTCTTTTTGGGTCATGTATTCTTATATATAAAAACAGTATTCAGCATCGGTTTGCATTTTACATATTCATTAAATCAGAAGTCAAAAACATTGTTGCACATCAAATAATATATACAGCAATTTGACCTGAAGTAGTTCGTATAAGGCACGAGGAGAGAGAAGGAAAAAACAATATCTGGCCATAAAAAGTGTACAGCAACACACACACACACACCCCAACTCCTAAATCTAAGTAACCCTCGCTCACTCGCTCCCTGAAAACACTTTTCACTGGGTAGAAGACCAACTCCAGTTATCAAGCATTGAACAGTAGTATGCATACAAAACATTTATTTAACTTAACATATTCTAGATACCAAATCTAAACCTCAGTGTAAAGTATTAAGTTTAAAGGGCCATCTCAGAAGTGATTTGGTCCTTGGTCGGGGTTCATTGGGGTCTAAGAAAGTCTTTTGCGCGCGCACACAAAAAAAACATTCTTAGTACTGAAAATATATCAAAGGAAGGTTGACCTTTAAAAATAAGAGTCTTTCAAGATTTTCTAGCAACGGTCGAGACTGATTGAGGGCACAGTTCACACTTGATGTGCTGAACAGTGTATCTGCTGGTACAATGCTAGGTGGACAACCCACATAGCGTACGGCTACTTTGGCAAGCTCAGGCCACAAGAACAACTTGAGATTCCAATAGTCCAAAGGATCACAGCTCTGGTCAAGTATATCTTCCTCCAAATACTCCAGAACAGCAAGCTCAGATGACTTGGGTCGGTCATCTTGCTTAATCTTTTGTCTAATGTCATCCATCAGTGCCCACAGGTTGTCCTTGTTTGTGGCTGAACTGTTAGACGGAGCTGGGTCTTCAGTGCACCCGTTAGACAACGGACGCTTTGTTTCTGCAGACGAAGACATGGATACCCTCTGAACTTCTCGTATGAGCTCCTGCTTATACTTCTCAGCTTCCTCCTCGGTGAACAGTGATGTTTTGTACCTAGGATCCAGCATTGTTGCCCATGTATAACGTGGATCATGAAGTGTGGGAGACATTCTGGTCACCATGGCTTCTTTTAGAGATTTAAGCATGTTGTCTATACCCATAGTTTCGTCAAAAAGCATGTCTATCTTGCGGTTAAGGATATGAATGAGCGGTATGACCTGGCCGAGCGTGGCCGTTCGATTGCTCATTTCCCTGCAGGCCACCTCAAAGGGTTTCAGAGCGTTGCAAACTGATTGCATCACCTCCCACTGATCACAGCTTACAAGTTCCCTGAAATTGCACACTAAAGACATTTCGTCAATGGCTTTCTTTTGCTCAACTAACCTTTCAAGCATAAAATATGAGGTTTTCCACTTGGATGGAACATCCTGGATCAACTGATTCTCAGGCAGGTTATAGGCTTTTTGAAGTTCCGCCAGCTTTTCCTTTGCCTTTGCTGAACGATGTACTCGTTCACAGATCTTCCGTGCGATGCTTAACAAACTCTGTACCATCCTCTGGCTCTTTATGGCTTCATTAATAATGAGATCTATGTTGTGACCAAAACAGTTCATGAGCGTGTGAGCATTGTCCTCCAGGACATTACCGATGGCTTGATTATCAGTGACTGTGAATCCGAGCTCCAGGCCTGAGGAAACAATCCAGGTGTTCCAAAGGTACTCGAGTTGCTTCTGTATGCTAAGCATGTTATAATCACAGTCGATCGGGGAAACACCAAGCAAAGCTGAGCAGTGGAAATCTTGCCCCTGAGGTCGGACCTGAGACTCAAACGTCACCCAGTGGGCTGTAAGAGTCAGGTATTCCTGCGTTTGGCTGCTTACCCATATGCTTGTTGTGAAATGAATAATTCCACTTTCAGCTTCTTTGAGGTGTGTAAGGACAACCTCTTTTACACTTTCGTACATTTCCGGGATTGCAGTGCTGGTGAAGTATGATGAAGAAGGAAGAGAATACTGTGGTTGGAGGTATTCCAGTAATCGGTTCAGACCAATGTTTTCCACCACAGCTGATGGCTGAAGATCGAGTGCAAGCATTTCAGCAACGAGTTTGGTGATCTTTTTGGCAACTGGGTGACAATCATCAAATTTCTCATTATTCTCCTCATACGCAGACACATCCATGAGCTTCTGTTTTACTTGAATTTCAGCTGATGAAACATCACCTGAGAGATTACTGTTATTTTCAAGCACATGCCCATGAAACCTCTGCATGTGTCTGAACAAGCAACTAGTGCCTAGGTTGGTTGTTTTTTTCCCCCTGCTTACTGTGCGGTTACAGTGCAAACAGACCACCTTTGTGGGGTCTGCAGAAGAAAAAGAAAAGTGATTCCACAGCTTTGAAGTCTTTTTGCTGAAAATGGTTTGCCTGTGCTGTTTCTTCTCGCCGACAGGGCTGTCCGTTGCGTTTGACGACACGTCCTCCTCTGCAGCGAGGGTGCTATGGAGTGACTGAGGTAAGGTTGCTTTGTCACTTGTGCTTTTTTGGTTCTTTAGGACATCAGGATGCCGTCTCATCAGATGGCGCATCAAACAGCTTGTGCCGAAGTCTCCACGCTTGCCACGGCTAATGACGCACGGACAGTATCGACATAAAGCCTTGAGTTGGTCAACTGGGGATACAATAAAGTGGTGCCATACTTCAGATTTCACTCTCTTCATTATCTTTTTGTTTTGTTGGAAAACTGAGCTTGGCTCTTGAGCTAGACTCGAGACTTCGGCAGAATTTTCTGGGGAGGATGACAGCTGCATACTTTCACTTTTGAAACCAAAAGACATGTTCAGTGAAGAGTCTTGTCCACAGTGATATGAGGCATCGTTTACCTCCTCTTTTAAATCCATATTTTCACGGTCATCCATGGGCACTTCATCTGACATGGTTTCAGGGGATGAAGAGGTACAAGGGGGTTCCTTTTTTATCTGTACAGTTTCCTGCATCTGCGTTTGTGATAATAGTGTTGGCGGTGTTGTATATGGTGGGGGAATTGTCGAACCTTGTCCGTTTTCTTCGATGACGATGTCTCGATGGGCCCGCCACATGTGGCGAATTAGACAACTTGTCCCGAGGTCTTTTCCATTTTTACCCCGACTGAACTCATTCATACAGTGAATGCAAACTGCTTTGGAGCTGTCTGCAGGAGAGAGATAAAAGTGTTTCCACACAGCTGAACGCCTTCGTGAATTTGCACTCTTAGGGGTAGATCCTGAGCAATCGGACCCGATGTCCATGGCATCATCACTGTGGTTGTTAATGGAATGAGGAGATGGTGCTGCGCCAGAGTCGGCCTTGGCACTCTTTTCCACTTTTGGCTTGACTTTTTGCAGGGACTCTTTGGATGCTACATCTGCTGCTTCTGCTGTAGAGGTGGATGGCGAGGTGTGACTGTTTGAGTTGGATTTACTGTTAGCTGCCAGATCGTTATTTGGTGACTTCACAGGAGGTATTAGAGATGAGGCAGAATTAGATGAAGTATTTGGCGAGTCACTGTCTTGCAAAAGTACAGTAGGGTGAGCCCTTCGCACATGCCTCATTAAACAACTAGTGCTGAGGTCTTTCTCATTTTTACCCCGACTGAACTCTTTCATACAATACATACAGATAGCTTTGGTACTATCGCGAGGAGATATGAAAAAATGGTTCCATGCAGGAGATTTTTTTCTTGGGTTAAGTGGGTTTCGAATAGACGTCAGAAGGCTTTGTGTGACCGCATCCATTGCAACATCGTAAAGAGTACTTGTGTAGCCACTCAGCAGGTTATCATAATCATCATCATTACCTCTAGTGACAAAGGGGCCTACAGCCCCATCAAAGAATAACTTATCGTCCTCCTGAGAACTTTCACCCGTTTCAATTGGTTCCTCTTTGATATGTACACTTGAGTCGTTTATTGAAATGTCTTTCTCTGTTTCAGTAGTCTGAGTTGTATCATCTGAAATGGCTGGAGAAGATGAACCGTCCTGCTTATCGCAGGTTTCGGCCTCTGGACCATCTTCTAAATGTCCATCATCCTGAGAAGATAAATTATTGAGTGTGTCTTGCAGGGGCGAGGATGCAGGCGAAGACTTCTTTGCCAGTGAAACCTCATGAGGGGTCATGCTGTATGACTTAAAAACATAACCGTCTTGCCCCTCGATTTTTAAACAGGTGCTTTTGACCTCTTTTCTCTTGTCATTCTCCACAGAACCATTGTGTTCAGAGTGTACGTCGTCAGTGTTTTGCGAAAGGCCTTCCTCCGCCTCCATTGTAGCAGACTGAAATTCTGCTAAGAAACTATACTTCATCTAATGAAAGCAGCTTGTCGAGTGTTCCAGTGTCATCTGTGTGGCTGTCTCTTTAAACATCCAGTTGAATGGCTACAGCAGCGTATTAAATTCGAATCCGGATGATGAAGACGCAGGAAACATGTCCATTTAGGAGAGTTCTTTACTCTGTAAATAAGAGAGGGGAGAGAATTAAAACTAATGTTTCAACTAAAGAGTCAGTTACTCAGTGATGATTATAATGTAAGCTATTTATTAAACAGACCAGGCCCCAGTTCTAGGTTTCTAATTTGCTTAACACATGTATGATGCATCGGAATTTTTTTTAAATGATCATGATTATTCAGAACAAATTTGTCCTTTTCCTGCATGTGAAATGTAAAATCTAATATAGGATTAAACTTTATGGGCTATTTAAATACTTGTAGTAATTGGATTGAGCAGATATATTGGAAAACTAATTCACCATATTTACCAAAGCATTTTTGTGTACAGTCTAATTTTGATTGGCAACAAGATGCTTGTGGTTCCAAAATCATGTGGGCACTTAACTTTGATCATGCTTGTCGATTTGCTATTTTGAGTTTTATAAATCAATAGAAGTGAACAGAATAAAAAAAAAATTACTTAACTGAGTTTTAAAAGGTTTAGTTTAAGATGCAGTATGGAGGAAACAATTCTATAGAAACCATCCCAAATATACAGTGTTTAAAGTCTTCAGACCCTTTCAAGTTTTCCCTATTTTATGTTTTACACTCATCTTAAAATAGATTAAAAACTTTTTTTTTTTCCATCATCATTCTATACACAATACACCAGTTTTAAATGTACTGGGAGTGTCTTGTTAATTTCTAAAATAAATAAATAATAAAGATTGAAATATCCCATTTACATAAGCTTTCAGATGCTTTATTATGCCACTTGCAATTGAGCTCTGGTGCATCTTACTCCCATCAATAGCCTGTGAGATGCTTCTATAGACCTGCAAGACAAGATTGTGCCAAGACACAGATCTGAGGAAGGATACCTGACAATGTCTGTAGCACTAAAGTGCTAAGAGCACAGCAGCCTCCATAATTCTCAAATGAAAGAAATTTGCAACAACCAACGGTCTGCCCAGATCGGGCTGCCCAACCAAACTGAGAACCTTCTAGTCTGATGGCGCAAAAATATAACTATTTGGAATTAGGAAATCAGGCACTGCACAACACCTTATCAAAACTATCCATACAGTCAGACATGATGCTGTGGACTGGGAGCCTATTAGGGCTGGGAGTCAGTATAGAGGGAAAATGGGATGCACCCATATATGAGCTATCCTGAGTAAAAAATAAAAAAAAATACTAATTATCAGGCTGTGGCGACAGTTAACATTTTAACAAGACAAAGAACCACAGCATACGGCCAAGGAAACACAGGAGCGTCTTCAATTCAACTTTATTTGTATAATCCTTTTAACAATGGTAATGTTAAAGCAGCTTTACAGAATTAAGAATTTATGGAAAGAAATTATCACATGTATGGAAAAAAGTATAGACTATAATTAGCAGTTTGTCTCTAAAGAGCAGGCCAAGGGGGTGACGGTGGCAAGGAAAAACTCCCTGAGATGACAATAAGACGAAACCATGAGAGGACCCAGAATTAAGTGGGTACCCACTCACTTGTGTTATATCAGATAGCATGACCATACAAGTAAAACCGTCCCTGCAACTCTGTGAAATCTCTTGCTACATATGTCATTTTCGTGTATTTTATGATTTAATTTTACAATTTTTGTCCACATGTTGAACTTTGTTAGTCACCTAGGAACTACTTGTTAAAGGATAGGTGCTATATAAATAATGTTTGATTGATGAACTGAAAGTTCTGGTGTGGCTTAGCCACAGTCTGGAACCCAATCGAGCATTTCTAGAGAACTTGGCTGAAAGTGGCTGCACCTATCCAACCTGGCTGAGCTAGAACGAATACGACAAAAAGAATGAGACTCTTCAGAAAGAAAGGTTTGCCATGCTTGTAGCATCATTCACAATCAGACTTGAGGTTGGCACTGCTGCCAAGGATGCTTTAACAAAAAAAATAACAATAACAGAAATTATGGGGCGGTGTTCAGTTTCAAGGTATACCGCAGTTTGAAACAAGTTCCTGTGGTTTGATATGCTTACGATTTCTTAAGAAAAGAAAGTGCAGGAATCTCTCCTCCTCCACCTCTGGTTGGTGAACCCCCAAACTTTTCCCCTTTTTAAAAAAAGACGAAGTTGGTTGAATGGGAATTTTTTTTTATTCTAAAAAACACAGATGCCACAGCTTGGAGGAGGAAGGTCATCTGGAGGAAGATGTGCTTGCGAAGGCTGGCTGCCAGAGGAGGTGATACTTTAAATATGATATCACATCTACAAGTGCACCAGATCACTCTATGCCAAAAAGTTAAAGTCTCCATTTATGGTTAAATAAATATTATGGCTTGCTACTGAGGCAGATAATGCGTTTAAATAATTAGCTAACATCAGCTAATTTCCCTCCAACATTACTTTCACAGAGCAGAGAAGTACTGATTATCAGCGAAATTCGAACTCCAATCAATTTAGCTTGTATCATACCTATACTTTTGTTTAAGTTTTCCACCTTGGTGTACATCTGTTCAAAATCACAATTTCTTTAACAGCCTGCTGACTCTCTGGTGTTCTCGAAATGGTGCTTGTTGTACAGAGAGCACGCGAGTGTGTGTGTGTGTGTGTGTGTAAAGTAAACACACGAGTCAACACACTTGCATCAGCACTGAAATAACAGAATCAATATTATTACAATATTTTATATTATTCTCAGTAGCAGCAGCAGTAGTGTATTTTATTTTTATTTTTAAGAATTTAATTATTTATGTTCTGAGCTTGTTGAGCTAGTTACTAACAGGAAGCTTTGAATTAAACTTATATGCATTAGGATTTTGCATCATGGCCATATTAACCTAATGAGGAAATATAAACTACTTAAACATTTGATTTAGTTTTGTTTTACAAGGAGTGTGCATACATGTTGTGCCAAATCCAGATTTTTTTATATACTGCACATACACACAAACAAACACACACACAGAGAAAGAGAGTTCAGCCATAACATTAAAACCACCTGCCTAATATTGTGTACATCCCCCTTCTGCCATAAAAACAGCTCTGACCCACAGAGGCATGAAATCCACATAACCTCTGAAGATGTGATGTGGTATATGGCACCAAGATGTTAGCAGCATATCCTTAAAAACCTTGTGTTGTGAAGTGGGACCTCCATGGATCAGACATGTACTCAGCAAAAAAAAAGAAATGTCCTCCGACTTTCAACTGTTTTTACTTTCAGTAAACTTAATGTGTAAATATTTGTATGAACACTAAAAGAGTCAACACCATAAGACATAAACTAAAAATGTTTCCCAATGTGTCCCTGAATGAAGGGAGGCTCAAAATCAAAAGTACCAGTCAGTATCTGGTGTGGCCACCAGCTGCTTGAAGTACTGCAGTGCATCTCCTCCTCACGGACTGCCTATTGCGGACAGTCTGAGCACTGATGGAGGGATGGTGTGTTCCTGGTGTGACTCGGGCAGTTGTTGTGGCCATCCTGTACCTGTCACGCAGGTGTGATATTCGGATGTACCGATCCTGTGCAGGTGTTGTTACACGTGGTCTTCCACTGCGAGGATGATCAGCTGTCCTTCCTGTCTCCCCGTAGCGCTGTCTTAGGCGTCTCACAGTGCGGACATGGCGATTTATTGCCCTAGCCACATCAGCAGTCCTCATGCCTCCCTGCAGCATGCCTAATGCACGTTCACGCAGATGAGCAGGGACCCTGGGCATCTTTCTTTGGGTGTTTTTCACAGTCGGTATACAAGTCTCTTTAGTGTCCTGCGTTTTTAAAACTGTGACCTTAAATGCCTACTTTCTGTAAGCTGTTAAGTTCTTAACCATTCCACAGGTGCATGTTAATTAATAGATTATGGTTAATTGAACATGCATGGAAAACATTGTTTAAACCCTTTACAATGAAGATCTGTAAAGTTATTTGGATTTTTACAACATTATTGTTGAAATACACAGTCCTGAAAAAGGGATGTTTCTTTTTTTGCTGAGTATATATCCAACATATCCAAAAGATGCTCGACTGGATTAAGATCTGAATGACCTGGTATTTCCTAATGGCTTTAGCCTCTTTCAAAAGGTGTTCAATTGGCGTCCAAATTCCACTGATCTCAATCCAAACTAATACCATTGTGATATGCTGGACAAACAAGTCCAATCCATGCAGGTCCACCTCACAACTTACAGAACTTAAAGGATGTGCTACTAACATCTTGGTGCCACATACCACAACACACCTCCAGAGGCCTTCTGGAGTCCATGTGTGTATGGGTCAGAGCTGCTTGGGTGGCACAAGGGGGAAAATACATATGTGGGTTGAATGGCCCTAAATTGTTTTATCCCTCTGTCTGAATAGATATGACAATTATAACAATTTCATATTTATTAAATAATACCATGCCATAACTTATGTTTGTTATCTGTGGAGAGTTAGATTTGTGCATAGACTTGCATATGGGCAGTAGTGACAACAGTAAATCAAGGGTTCATGCCCCTCACTGCCCTTAACTATATTTGTTCCAAAGGCTCTATATCATGGCTGACCTTAACTTCCTAACAAGCTGGGACATTTTATATATATATATATATATATATATATATATATATATATATATATATATATATATTTATTTATTTATTTATTTATTTATATATAATTAAAAAAAAAAAAAAAAAAAAAAAATCACCCACTCCATACCCTTTTGATGTAATAAAACCAAAGCATAGTTTACCATATAAAAGAAATGAGTGATGATAACGCAGTCCCCTCCAAAGTTTTTTTTTTCCTAAAAATTTTTGTGAGATGGAGATCTTACAAACTTACTGGCTATTAGAATGGACAGACCTGAGGCTCGTTCCATAAAATGGTAAATAATCGTGTCACATTATTTGGCTAAAGCATCAACCACAGAGGTGGTGTAAATTTCTGTAAATTGTAGTTATGGAAAAAAACGTATTAGAGAAAGCACATTTATATACAACTGTAAACTGAACTGAATTCTAATTACAACTGGTATTACTGTCAAAGCTGCTGTTATAAAACACCAGCATGTTCTCCCCAATCAGATCTATGCATTTACCTGGTCAGTCATAGATCAATACACACACAAAGTCAAATTTTTGGGCACACTTTCTAAATTCAGTGTTTTCTGATTTCATACTACATTGTAAAAACGCTGAAGGCATCCAAAATATACAGGTTTAAGTTCTGGTCTTGCTGTCCTGGAACGGTCTTCATGAGGTTTATCATGGTGCTTGAAGGGTTTTAAAAATGCACTTGACAATACTTCTTGCAGGAACTATTCCAGAACAGCTGACCTTTGTATCATAAAATAACAACTGACTCTTGGTGTTTTTACTCAATTTCTTAATGCCATATGTTTATTGGTTTATATGGTTGCCATTATTTCATAGTTTAGAAGAAAGAGAGAAAAAAAAAAAAAAAACACTGTTTTGTTCCAAAATGTGGAAAAATAAATTCAAATTTTGCCTGAGCACCTGGTACTGGTGGGTGTTTTTGTGCGTGTGTGTACATATACACACACTAATCGGTCACAACATTATGACCACCTGCCTAATATTGAGTAAAACCCCTTTTGGCCCCAAAATAGTAATGACCGGTGTTCTGACACTGTCTACTGAAACCAGCCTTAACCTTTTCCTCAATTTGAGCTACAGTAGCGCTTCTATCGAATCGGACAGTCACTTTTTGTATGTCCTAAGCGCTGCAGTCTGGAAAGAAACAACCCACAAGACATGAGGTTTTGGATTTGCCCTGACTCAGGTGTTTAGCCATCACAATTTTTTCGATATTTGGTTGCGGCTGGAAGTGGGTGGAATATATTACTGCAGCTCTTATGAGATGCTCCTGGTCTGCAGTGGTCAAGACTTACCAAACGTAATCCAAAGAAGGAAAACCAGTGAACTGATAAAAGGTGGCTTACTGATGCACATGGGGAGTGAAGGCTGGCCTGTGAAGTCCGGTCCAATAAAAGAGCTAGATCAATTTAAGGAGTTCAATGCTGATTTTGATAGAAAGGTATCAGAACACACTGTGCACCACTGTTATGGTCGCCAGAGCCTACTTAATATTAGGCGGGTGGTCATAATTTTATGGCTGGCCAGTGTATGCACACAAACACAAAATACTACGCGCTTGTCCTTTAATAATGTCTGGTTATTAGAATTTAATAAGCACAATTAAAATAATTTGCTCAAACAGGCTTCTTTGTCATGCCAGTGGATCTCTGTGAACCAGGACAACTAACCCTGGTTGTTTCATCATTACTGATGGTTCTGAGTCAAGTCTTGCACCTACAGATGCTTACTTTTTCCACTGGAACTTATCTGATTCACAGAATAGTGTCTGTGCAACTATATAAATGTAATGTACTACAAACAGATTTCTGCACTCAGCCGAAGAGAAAGAACTAGATTATAAACAACATATCTGTACTGTAATTTCTTATCTTAGTTAAGATTATATATTAAAATAAATGAGGCATATTTTAACCCTTATAGTACCGAGATGTTAAATCTTGAGCTGTAACCCTGCATATGGTGTAAGTGTTGCCTGTCAGTGTTGCCTACTTTAACCCGGAACTGTAGTACACTATTCTCCTCTCTCTCTCTCTCTCTCTCTCTCTCTCTCTCTGTGTGTTCCTACTCGAGTTACACCGAAACAAAAGCAATAAAGCGTGAATAATAAAACACAACGGGCAGCGATATGCGGAATAAACGCGTAATAACGCGTATTAGATGTACAGAATAGCGCACGGAAAAGGCTTCAGACGTAATAAGCTCAGCTCCGGGGAAATGAATTAACGTTAGCTTAGCCGTGTTGCTGTTTATGTTTGTATGAGCAGAGAGCTAATCACACACGCTTTTTCATAATGTTTTCATAAGTTTTCGCTGCCCAACACAAACCCACGTCTTTTTATATGATATTATTTATTTATTTAGTGTTTGTGTGGGTGTCTAAACAGTTTGTAAAATTAAACGGCCGTTATATCGAATTTAACGCTTTTCTAACCGACAATACACAAGAGGAGCACTGATGGAAAGTTGTTGGTAGTAGTAGTGATGATAATATATTAATAAAAAATAAAATGCTTAGGATAACTTTAAAATCGTCCAAAGTCATTATTAATCAGTCAATAATAACTTACATTAAAATAAAATAAAAATATATATACATAAAGATTGCAATATGGTCTGTACTACATGATAGTTTAAGTTTATTATTATTATTATAATTATTATTATTATCATTTGGAGTAGCAAGTTAGCCTGTTAGCTTAGAGGAACACATTTCACCTATTCGAGCTAATGGTTGAAGCTAACTCTGGCCACTGCACTGTCACATGGATTAAGAGCAGACTGACACACAGAGCAACTAAAGCAAAGCAAGACTTCATCCATCAGCCTGACATTACAAGTCCTCAGTTCAATGAGGTTAAGTTTTAAGCTGAATTAGGGTTAGTGAAATACAATGCAGAACAAGGGCATATTTAAAGCTAACTAGCTAGCTAGCGCGGCCCACATCACAGGGGGCAATAACCTGCCTGGCGGGGCAGAACCAGATCCTGGTGGTGGTAGAACCAGCCAGAGAACTGGATCTAACCGAAACCCCACACTGCTTCTTTCATTACAGCCGTTTAAAGTCTCATCTGGAAAAAAGGTAGAACAACTCACTTACCTTCAACTGACGGGGGGTAACGTGATCACCAGAAGTTGTTTAATAAGGTAAATAAACACGTCTGATTGATCCGAAGCGAGGTGATTATTTTCGTGGCTTTGTCTCCAGTGCAGCTTAAACACTCAGCAGTTGCAGCTCCGCTCAGCGTCGGGCGGAAGGAACGTGCTCCAGTGACGTCATGAGGGTATGAGGGCTTTCAACATGGCGGCGAAGGGGGGCAATAAAGAAAGGAAACAATAACAAAAAAACTAATCGTTTGCGTTACATAGCGAAACCGTAGTGGTAACCGGGCCTTGTATGTAAACTCTAAGTCAGTGCTTACGGAACAGACATGCCTACTGGCCATGCTCAGTGGCTGTATAGGGCGCTTTATTTAGAACAGTGTTGGAAGCACAATCTTATCAGGTTAGGAAGGCAAACATACGGGGTTTCTTGACCTGAAGGGTCTCTTTCAGGGGCACCAAGGCGCCAGCAGGGGTGGGGCAAAACAGGGGCTCTTGTGGGGATTTAAATATAGGCTTTTATCTTTTGATCTTCTGAATGGAGGGGAGCAGAAAGGCAAAAGCACCATATGTATATATGTGCATATAAACATGTGTGTAATGCAACAACAAAAATATTACTACTAATAATAATACTTATTATTATTATTATCTTTTGATTAGCTGATTCCATGTATTGTTTTTGTCACACCAATATAACAGCCACAATAAAATAACCCATATCCGTTTGCGCGGACAAACGTCTTTCTACAAAGGGCGAGGAAACGGTTAGGCCAAATTCTAAATATCTCTTTAAGAGACCTAAGTCCACTACGTACATATATAGAAGGCCGTTATTTCGAGTCACACTTGTTAGCGCACTTGTTTAGGGTGGTTGCATTTATTTGGCACTCAGCCATGTCGATAACGTGTTTTCTGACTCCCCTGAACGTGAAACGTCATCACGTCGTGCGTAGGGGGCGGTACTTTGTGTAGCAAACCCGTCCGCATTGTTGTGGGGGGGAAGGCGAAGCTTGTAGCAGCAGCAGCAGTAACAGCAGCTCTGCGTTAACAGGGAAGAGGACGTTGCTGAATTCACGGATGGCTTATAAACCCGGGTCCCAGCCATTTTACATGTTCTGGGGAGGTCACCGTGGATACCTTTTGGTGTAATTCATCTCCGCTAACAGGAAGTTCAGCCTGCGGCCCTTTGGATGAGAACATTGTGTGCGGAATCAGAGCCGCCGAGCAGGCCGTATCGCCATTGCGTTCAGCAGCCGCTGTCTCCGTCTTCAGCTAAAAGCATAGGACCTCCCAGGTAATACTGCGCTGTTTCTCTACAGAATGGTGGCGGTCTGCCGATCTGAGCGGTTGTAGGTGTTGTGATCGGCGTAGAGGCACAGGGCTATGAGATCTCCTAGTTGTTGTGACATGTATTTAAAGGTTCTCTAGCAACACAGTGTCAGGTTTGTTTTTGCTCAAGCGCCATTTGGTATTTTAGTGTTTTATTAGGAGCGTTTCAGCTGCTCGAGAAGCTTCTTCTAACGTACCAGACACCAAGAAGTACACAGTATGAATGAGATTCAACGTTTGGGGTCGTGTGTGTTTTCCCCGCCCCCCACCAACACCACAACACCCACACTGTGGTATGCAACAAAATCTGTCAGGAGTAATTACCATAGAAACGCTTCCACTCTCGTAGGACAGCCATGTGTTCTGGAAACTTCTGCTTCACGTGAAAGATGTGCACCAGTTTGTGTTCGTGTTGAGTTACTAACGCTGGTGTTTATTTATTCCTGTGTACACTGCTGTGCTACACGTTGCCCAGGTGAAGAGTGCACCTCTGATGGGTTCGCATCAGCGCAAGTTAGAGTAATTCTCATAACCTGACAGTGGTTGATTTTCCGTCTAATTCGCTTCATCGAAACAGCCTTGCTGTTCTTTAAAAAGATTTGAGGTTTTACTCTGTGGTTATCACAACAGCAACATGTGCTGCAGGCATCTGATAAAGATCTCAAGTCAGGCGAAGGTAGTATTTACAAAACAGCAGGACTCTCCACAGTTTATCACTAGAAGCTCCATTCTCCAAGACATTCAGACATCCAGATTTCTGGCTCTGAAGGCGATGCACCTACTCACCGAGGCCTTCTAATCTTAATTGATTTATTTGTAGCGAAAGTAAACTATTTCGTTTGCCATTTGATGCTTCTGCCAGTCACTATTTCTGTCTGCTTGTTTATTTTAGGTTAGTCTAAAGTTATGCCGTGCCTGGAAATTGTATCAGTTAATCAAATCTCTTTTCCTCTGCAGATCTTTGAGGGTCCACCATGGGGAAGAAAGCACGGAACAACAGGATCCCTGCGCTGCAGCGGGCGCCGTCTCCCATCAAACCGTCACCGAACAGGGAAACCCTGACATACGCGCAAGCCCAACGCATGGTGGAGCTGGAGGTTGATAGCCGCGTGCACCGGATCAGCATCTTTGACAAGCTCGATGTCATCTCAGATGATGACCCCGTGGCTCAGGAGATCATGGAATGCACCAGCAATAAGGAGAATACAGAGAAACCTCAACAGGCCCCTTTACGGTCAGCACGTCTCAAGAACAACCGCCTAAAAAAGAACGCTGCAGTAAACACCCAAGGGGTGCAGGCAGCGTCCTGTACCCTACCAGAACCAAAATTCCGCACTGTGGAGTACAACTTACCGGCCGTGCCGCGAAGACCTCAGACGTATTATACGTACGAAGAGAAAACCCCAGAGGAGCTAGACGAGGAAGTTGAATATGACATGGACGAGGAGGACTATGCCTGGCTGGAGCTGGTCAACGAAAAGAGGCGAAGCGAAGGTTTCAGCCAGGTCTCTCCCAATGTCTTTGAGTTCCTCGTGGATCGCTTTGAGAAGGAATCATTCCTAGAGAGCCAAGGCCAGCAAGATCCACAGTCTCTGGTGGATGAGGACGCAGTGTGCTGCATCTGTATGGACGGGGAATGTCAGGACAGCAATGCCATCCTTTTCTGTGACATGTGTAATATCGCAGTTCATCAGGAGTGTTACGGAGTTCCTTACATCCCTGAGGGCCAGTGGCTTTGCCGACATTGCCTGCAGTCTCCCACTCAGCCGGCGGACTGCATCCTCTGTCCCAACAAAGGTGGCGCTGTGAAGAAGACTGAGGATGACCGCTGGGGGCATGTCGTCTGTGCTCTGTGGGTGCCTGAGGTTGGCTTCTCTAACACGGTCTTTATTGAGCCCATCGATGGCGTAGCCAACATCCCACCTGCCCGCTGGAAACTCACCTGCTACCTCTGTAAGGAGAAAGGCATCGGCGCCTGCATCCAGTGTCACAAGGCTAACTGCTACACCGCCTTCCATGTTAGCTGTGCACAGAAAGCTGGCCTTTTTTTGAAGATGGAGCCCGTTAAAGAGACTAGCGATTCGGGTGACCCTTCCTTCACTGTGAAAAAGACAGCATACTGCGGCGCTCACACCCCCAACGGGTGTGTCAAGAGGCCACTCAATATATACAACAGCCCCAAAACCAAAAATGGACTCTGTCGGGCACAGAAAAAGAAAACGAGTCAGACAAAAAAACAGAACAACAAAAAGAAAAAAAAGGGTGTAGAGTCTGTAGCAACAGTCCCAACTATGACCATTTGTAGTTTTCCACCACATAGGTAAGCTTTAAATGGAAAGAGGGAAAGTCATGTACAGATGTTGAAGATGCATACTCACTTTGAATCACATTGTAGTGAGTCTGTATTATGAGTGATATTTTAAACTATTGAATAAGTTGTTAAAACAAAACACAATAAAAGCCTATAACATAAATCTTACAAAATAAAAGCTGCAACTGTTTAAGTAACAGTAAGTTTAAGGAATAACTCTGGCTATAGCAAATCTGTTCTTATTCTCTTTTGCTTTTCTGTCCAGAATGCTCAAATTCGGGTCCCTAATCAGCTGTGAAGCAAAACTCGGGTGTCTGTTTCATTTGTTTATTAATTTATGTGTTTGTTTGTTAATTTTTAATTAGTTCCATTGATAGAAAATATAACTTACAATGATCAAGTTAACATAGTTGTTATACATAGTTGTTATAATTATTAGCCTAGTCATCTGGTTGTTTGAATTGGATGGGTTTAATCAATTCTATTAAAATTCCAAACAAGTTGGCTATAAATACCAAACCAAGTTTTTTTTATACACCTTTAGGAAATGAATCCAATATTTTAGTAGTTTGATTATTTTATAAAAAAATCTGTATTGAGTGCACCTTTTGAGATTTATTTTACAGTTACGCGGAAAGAACAGAAATAACAGTTTAATCTATGCTGTGTTTTCATGTACTGTCTGTTAGTACATAAGGTGCTACTGTAGTTTACTGTTGACATAACTCATTAGTACCAGTCAGTGATGATAAATTTGGCAGATTTGAAATGTCGTTTATTTACATGTTTTGCCTAATTGTTTGAATGTTACATCACATGCTTTTTATCATCCTTTATAGATGTTTCAAGTTTTCATTAAAACCTGAAACATGGGACAAAGTCATTTGATATTCTTTGAATGTGATATGAAGAGCTTATTTTTGCCTAATCACTGAAACGATACTTTAATGTGAAACTTTATCTACATGGTGTCTGTTGTAGTAATTGGATGGCTTTATGAAGTTTTTGTTTTGTCTTTAGTCCTTGTATCAAGGCCAGGGTTATATATGACTGCAAAGTGTATTTAGAGCTTCCGTATTCATGCTAATCTACTCATGCAACAGGTTGGACTCGATCCTCAGTCAAGTTTCTCTCCAGAGAAAGAAGGCATTTGTCGAGCTGGTCTTGAACTATTGGACCCTGAAGAGGCAATCACGGAACGGGCTGCCATTGATCAGACGACTGCACTCCAGCCTCCAGTCCCAGAAAACTGCCCAGCCCGTGAGTCAGATGAGACCATTGCGCTCCATTGGCTTGAAAATGTTGAACAGTGTTATCTGAAACCATTGTGTTTCATTTGTTCAGAAGCACAGTGAGGACGAGAGCCGGGCACTGAAGGAGCAGCTGAAGGAATGGCACCGTTTGAGGCATGACCTCGAGAGAGCCAGGCTATTGCTGGAGCTTATCAGAAAGAGGGAGAAGCTCAAGAGAGAGGAGGTAATGACCTGGTTCGCTGTTTCACTTAAACACTTTTATGAAGAGCTCAGAACTCAGGAAGCCTATAAAAAAGACTGCAAAATGAACCTAAAGGGAAAAACTCCACTGTTTACAATATTGGACACGTGCTGAGTGAAAAAGAGCTTAAGGTTTTTTTTTTTTTAATCCTCATTTTGTTCTCCTTTTTCCAGTAATGTTTAGTGTCTGATGGATGAGATATCTGACACAAAACTAGTGACAGTATCAGGTGCTTACCTTCAAGTTCCAAAATGCATTCTAGCAGTATTGCACCAAATAATGCGATTTAAACTGCAATAACTGTTTAGTATTCAATCGCATTTGTCTGAACTAACACCAAATAATTGTTCCTGTTAAAAGGATGTTGAGCAATATTTATTTAATACCTCAAAAGTACAGTGCAAGAAAATTTATTTGTCCCTTGATAAATTTTGTTTTGTTGCATATTTGGCATACTTGATTAATGATTCAGATCATTAAACTAATTTTAATATTACACACAGGATACCAGCGTAAATACAAAATGCAGTTGTAGCAGTCAAAAAAAACTATCCATGGCCCTATGTGAAAAAGTAATTGCTCTATGCATGATAATCATTAATGAACTAGTGATTAACCACATTTTTTGTATAGCTGAGTTAAATTTCACTTCCCACTCCCAGATCTGTTAAATCAATAAAATCACGTAGAATTATTAACAAACCCTACATAAATTAAATTTAATAACAATGCGTATATCTCCTGTAATAAATTGAATTCTTTTAAGATGAAATAAATGCACACTTTAATTTTTATGCAATTAAGTGTGCAGCAGTAACATCATGTTACACAGATTTGACTTGGCAAGTGTCATTGTGGGTGATCCAAGTAAGTCTTTATTACAAAGTGAATCTTGAGAGCATATTAAATTAAGATTTAATATGCAATCATTCAGGGAGTTTTCCTGTTTAATAACGTTTCATAGACTTTATACAGTGTGAAGGAGTAGAGCAGGAATAGTGAGGATGTAAAAGACATTTATTCAGATGTCCGAGAATAAGTTGTCTCTATAACACAGATAATTTGAGTTGCATAGTCCAACCATTTGCATTGTTCTCATACTATGTACGCTCATTGTTCCTTGTTTTTCTTCAAAGATGAAACTGCAGCAGTCAATTTTAGAGGTGCAGCTCTCCCCATTAAGCATTTTGCTGAGAGCTGTTTTGGATCAGCTTCAGGAAAAAGACCAGGCCAAGATCTTTGCTCAGCCAGTTAGCATCGAAGAGGTAAGTAGAATACTCTGCATGTTTCTTTTAGAAAAAATAGACATAGAATTGTACCTCATTAAAGTTTTTTTTTTATGATGATCAGCTTAGGTAATCAAGTTTTACAAAAGTGTAATTGCTGTTTGCACTGAAACAGCTAGTGGTAGCATATTATATCAAAACTACATGCTGCAAGATAATCAATCAGACGCTACACATCATGTCCGTTACAGCAAAAGGCTCCAGGAAGTCTTAATACTGACGATCTTAGAGAATCCCAGACTTGCTCCCTGGTCAAATACGTCCCTGCTCATTGCTGACAAACCCTAAAAAACCTATTTATTTGTTTCACTTTTGAATACATGGAGCAGCTGTGAGCAGTCACTAGCAGAGGTAAGCAAATTATGTGAAGTAGTAGAAGATCAGGAAACTGCTGTAGCAGTGACTAGTGTTTTAACATCTCTTGTTCAAGAACGAGATTAAATTAACACTGGGTCATTTGCAAACCCATTATTTGTTGTGTGTGTAAACCTAATGTTTGTGATAGTGTGATACACCTCAATGCTGTAACTGTAGCTTATACTTTTGAACCCTGCCACCTGCTGAACTACACACTTCGACTTAGACATGAACTGGTTGATGATAGAGTGAGTTTCTATAAGGACTCTATAACACTGGAAGATTTTTTTTGTGTAGGGTGTAAAGAGAGAACCATATGTCATAGCTGAAACAAGCAACAGTGCTACTTTTTGGCTCTTCAGGAACTTTTTGAAAGCGTATACAAAGTCATACAGTAACTCTCTCCAAGAATTTAAATACTTGTGCTTTTCTCTGTCTGAACAAGTTGACAAGTACATTTCACCCACCTGGTGGGCTAACTCATAAATGTCCGGGTTGCTGCCTTCTGCTTACATTTCACTCCTCATATCTCTACCCACAAACATGACTATTCCATACTTATAACACGATTGCAAACCAATTATGCAGCAATAGCCTTAAAGCTTTTACTTCTTCTTGATTAAACCAGCCAATATGCAGATGTCAATTTGATTTGTATTGTGGTTTTGTAAATATTCTGATTCTTTTGACCATATTGTCATGCTGACTAAAGTGTATTGTTTTTCTTCTCCTTTTAATATATTCTAATTAAGTTGTTTTTAATTACCTTATATTGCTGTTCTTCTGCAGCTGTAGTGCACTCTAAACTTGTCATACAGGAGTGTGTCCTGAGCAAATCATTTGTTTAAAATAGGGAAAAAAATTTGAGTCAGCATAATGATTCTGTATTGACACACAAAAGAATCGTGTTTCATCACTTAATCAATTTATTTATTAACTGTTATTTTTCCCATTATTCCCTCTCATCTGTAATGAATATCTAAATATCCTCCTGTTGAGACATTTAGAAATCCGATTATATTGAAAACTAGATTTGAATCTCTGCATGTTTCTTTCAGGTACCTGATTACCTGGACCACATCACGCACCCTATGGACTTCTCTACCATGAGGAAACGCATAGATGCGCAGGCTTACAGCAACCTGGAGGACTTTGAGGCCGATTTCGACCTAATAGTTGCGAACTGCATGAAATATAATGCCAAGGACACATATTTTTACCGTGCGGCTGCCAGGCTGAGGGATCAGGGAGGAGTTTTACTTAGGAAGGCACGCCGGCACATCGAACGCATTGGCTTCGAGCCAGGCACGGGCATGCACACATGCGAACCACCCAAGGTCGAGGCACCTCCTTCTTTCTCTTGGGAAGATGGTAAGTACAATTTTTTTCCTTTAATATTGTAAATAATGGGAAATTAAATAATCTTTGGCTATTTAAAGTACAGTTTCTGACTCCAAGTTCCAACATTCTGCAAGCTGAGTGATCATGCTGCATGTACACACACACACACACACACACCGTTCCTTAGGATATTGCAAAGTTAGTGAATAAATATTTCTTTGTTTAAATGGAGGTGTTTAATGTGGTGCAATAAAGCATATGTGTTTCTCCTGCATTTACACTTTTCTTCTGTTAGTAGTGGCACATTTGTTTACTTAATGTAGAGAAATGATAAGCAGAACTATTGAACACAAAGCAAAAGCTTTACTTGGTCTACCCTGCTGCGACAGCTGTTATAATTCAAACATTGTGAACGTTCCAGGCGAGTTGAGTGAAAAGTATCTCATTGGATTAATGAGCTAGTCAGATGTGCCTCTTTTTTTTTCCATATTTCCTCACTAACAAACAGCGATTTCAGTAATCTAATACAGATGACTGGCATAATAATGATTCCTGTAAACACTACACGGAATAAAAACACTTTAGTTAACTTAAACATGATATAGCCGATGACTTCATTAGAAAAATTAAAACAAGAAACAAAAAAAATTGTAAAAAGGAAAAAAAAAAGCGTGATGTCTGACACAAGGCTTGCCTCAAAGTTAAGTTGGATAAATACAAAGATAATTCTTCTATAATATTATGTTCCTGAGTTTTCTATGCATTTAGGATTTCCCGTCGAAGGTGCTGCTATACCATTTTTGCTAACATGCCCAGCCCTGTAAGAACTGTTTACTGAAAACACAGCCGTTACTAAAAACACAACCTGCTCGTTTTCTCCCTCAGTGGACAGACTGCTGCTTCCAGCCAACAGGCAGCACATGTCGCTTGAGGAGCAGCTAAAGGAGCTCCTGGAAAAGCTGGATCTGACGACGGCCATGAAGACGAGCCCATCCCGCAGTAAACGGTT
This sequence comes from Clarias gariepinus, assembly GCF_024256425.1. Taxonomy (NCBI): domain Eukaryota; kingdom Metazoa; phylum Chordata; class Actinopteri; order Siluriformes; family Clariidae; genus Clarias; species Clarias gariepinus. The sequence continues at coordinate 16,852,524 of NC_071111.1, forward strand.
AAAACTGCTGAAGAAGGCCATCAGTGACTTGAGGATGGAAATGAGTCTGAGGAGCACATTGGCTCACTCCGCTGAACCCAGTAAACCAGCAGAGGAACAGACAGAAGAGCAGAACTCGGCTGAGGAAGGTTAGTGTGGTCTAAACACTACAGGTTTTTTTTTTTTTTTTTTGGAGGTGGGGTTTTAACACCATGGAGACACCATCATTTTGTCTGTTTGAGACAAACCTGCAATTCAGATTTCTTTTTCAAAGTGCTTCCTTAGCTAGAGCTTTCAACAGACTGATATGTTCTCCTACACCCACTTCGCATCTGCTCTTCCACACCCACTTTAATTAGGAAATGGCTGTTAATTAGTTGATTAGTAGTTAAGAACTACTGGTTTAAATAAGGAATAAAACGCGTGTTAAAGTATTAACATCCACACAGGCAGTTTGTTTAGATTGTCTTCACTAATAAAACGTTATTTATTTTTAACCATTTCTATGAGTCAAACTGGGACTGTTCCTGTGAACATTCAGAGTGTTAAAACATCTAAACTTGCAGAATAGATGCTGGAACTGTAAACACACTAATTCACAAAGATCACTTGCACATGACAGGCACTCAGCTAGGAGGTTTTGCCACATCCGCTGACCCTAGACCTCAGTCCAAACAATTTGCAAATGTTTGTACCCTTAAAGGAGTTCTTGGGAGGCCGGGGTGTTAGACTTATAGCAGGAAGTTGGAGAAAACTTGATGGTATCCAAACACTAGTGAAACTCTGAGATAAGTGCCTTAGATTTCGTGTAACAGAGCATTAGAGAAATAGTAAAAAGAATTTTACTTCCATTACTGTGTGTGATTATTTTATTTTGTGCAATCAAAAATCCTGGTTTGATTTGAACGCCCTTTGCAAGTTAGATCCTGTGAACACTTATCTGTATTTATAGCTGTTATAAGTATATATAACAGCTATAAACAGTGACTTTTCCCATCAGCTTGTTTGTTTTTTCTTACTCTCTAGTAGTTGAGGAGACAAAAATAATGCTTGTCATGTTGGCATGAAATTCCAGCAATGGGAATTTTACCATTACAAATTACTGACTCTAGAGACTTCTTACATAAAATGATAGAAACAAGTCCAATATATCAATTAATGATTGATTGTGTTTTTAGAATAAACATTTTTGAATGTGTTTTATTATTAGTTTATGTGGAAAGGGACCACATATATTTCTGTATAAACAATGAGGTATTATAACATACGAACAAGTGCATTGATATCGTCATTTATATTACAGCCAGAATTAGTTTCAGAGATGGTTTACAGGAAATAAAGATTTGAGACTTGATCCATGCTGTGGCGTAAAGTGATAGTTGTGTAAAGAAGGTGAAACCTGAATTTGTAACTTTTTAGGCATTGGGCTAAAAGTTCCAGCCGTGATCTAGTTCCTCATATCTGGATTCTCAAAACATGTTACAAGATGCTACAAGTCTTTTTTTTTTTTTTTTTTTTTTTTTGTGAACTGGACTAAGCCTTTTAGCCTTTTGTCTTTTTTTTAGGAGACAAATCATCCCCTCCAAAGCTGGAACCGTCAGATTCCCACCCCCCTGTCGTCCAATCCGACGGACCGTCTGAGCCACCCACGCTGAACCCTGTGGAGCTTACCTTGGAGCAACAGCAGCTAGGAAAGCCTGAGCGCACCGAGACGCTGAATGGACTCTCACGGGAACGGTTACTGATGGACAATGCTGATGTCAGTGTGGTGGCTACGTCCACCGTCGCTGAGCGCTCGGCTACTGTAAACAGGCGTACATCAGTGCTTTTCCGTAAGTCCAAAAGCACAAGCCCACAGAAGACCACGGGAGGGGATGAAGCCCAAATAGGTGCCAAGACCATCCTGTCAGTAGTCATCCCACGGCTGGAGACCCTGCTTCACACCAGAAAGAGGACGCGTAGTGCTAGCCGGGGCAGCGAGGGCGAAGAGGAGATGTCTACCAAGCGCCCCGGTACTGCGCAGTGGAGTTCAGAAGCACTGACACAACTAGATCATGACATCAGTAGACAGCTTGAGCTGCACTGTTTGGATAGTCTTTGTTTGCAATAGAGCCCCGAGTTAGGCTTAAGGTTAAAGAAATAAGGTGTGAAGACTTGGGAAAAAGAATATGAAATGTCCTGACTGCAGTTTGTTTAGCCCCAGGCAGAATCCACACTCCTCTGTGCAGATTTTGTTAGACATGTTGACCCTCTATCTTTCTCGTTTTTTTTTCTGAATCTGTCAGGTCTGTCGAATGGTTTTGTTCTGGGGAAGCAGAAAGCGTTGAATCCCAGCAGGCAGCAGGAGCCTCGTCGTAGATGCGCCTCAGAGTCCAGCATTTCCTCCAGCAGCAGTCTGCTGGGCAACACCAGGTACACACACACACACACACACACACACACACACACAAAAAATCCTTATAAGGCTTTTGTACTTTAAATATGGTTATCCTAAAAGAGATTTTTGGATTTTTGACTAAACCCTAAGTAAATACTTACTCAGCTAAAAGCTCTTATATTTGATAATGACAAAATGTACTTTACTTGCAGGGCAAAAATGGCCTTTACATTCAATAAAACTAACAATTAGAGATAGAAGGTGATTAAGTTATTTATAAAAAAAAAAAACATTTAAAATAGAGATTGGTCAGCCAGTGACCAGAATTGTCTGGTCTTCAGTTTGATTGGCCGTGACCGGTGATTAGCTGATCAACCTCAGATATAACTGGTTCTGTACAGAGTGCAAAAGCTTTCAAGTGGTGTAGCTGAAACGCATAATGCTTCTTTATGCTGGTATATTTTCACAGACTTCATCTGCATTTTCCTCCAAATTATGTCAATAAATCATTAGACATATTGCACCAGTCTTAAAAAGTTAAAAAACGCATGCATTTAATTACTCCTTAAACTTTTTTAAAGGTTTAAAATTGTAAAACAATCTATGGAATAAATCATACCTACAGCTGTGACAGGAAGAAACCAAGGAATTGGGAAAAGTACTATTTAAATTAACTCCCCATGCCTGATGTGGAGTATAAAATCTCATGTTATTCTTTTCTACACTTTTATGGTTTACATTTATGATTTATTTATTATTTAATAACAAATAATAATATTATTTATTTAAGATCTGAAATAAAAAATCCCTTGCATCCCCAAGGATAGCAATATCAACAGAGCTTTTGCTCATGCTCAAACACAGAAACCCACACACACACACACACACACACAGAAATACATGAACAGACGCATGTGCACAGAAACCTGATGAGGAATTTTCAGACAGCGCACAGCACTGTTGTAAGTGCTACACAATTTAGTGTGTTATAATTTAATTAGGTATGATGACAGTGACTTGCATCATTATTTCTTATGTTTGGTCTGCATTCTCTAAAACCTCCATGAGAACATTTTCATTTGTGTCTTGAAATTATGCTTATCAATTAATCTCACTGTGTTATAATATATTCAGTGTACTCTGTTTGATAATAAATGCAGATAGAAAAGAGGAAAGTACGGTACACAACAATTTTAGAGAAACTGAATGTTCCCGAGCTGTGCATATAACAATCCTTTAAAGCTGAGAGTAGTTCAGTTTGAATGCATGTTAATATCAACCGATTTTACTTACTGTAGCTTCAGAAGAGCTTCATCAATTATATGGTTGTAGAAGAAAAAATAAATGGTACTATACCAGCATGTTAAAACATATCTCTCTGTGTGTGTATGTCTGTATGGACTAATAGGACTCTAAATCTTTAAGCTTTGGCAGCAGTGACGTGTGTGCATGTGTGAGAGACATGGGGGGGGGGCTTCTGTTCAGTGTTTTGTTCATTTGAAGAGGTGACCCGTTGTGAAATATTCAGATATTTAGATTAAAAAACATTAGCTAATAAACCAAGCAGGACTGCTGTGCATGTGTTGTTATAAAGTGTAATAAAGCTGGTTTTATAGTTGGACACTCACTGCACATTCAAGTCTGTTTACTAAAAAAAGGACAAATCAGTTAACTCTGGAATGAACAGTACAGCTGAGTATATTTTCACATTTTTCCCTGGTAAAACAGCTGAATCTTATCTCTCAGAAATGCAGGTCACCAGGGCTTTATAGTAACAGAGTCAATTAGGGGGCATCTAAAAACTACATAACCTGGACAAGTGTAAGATTTTACAAGGATTAAACTTACAGCTACATCACAGGAGAGCTAATGCATTACAGTGTTAGGCTATAAAAAAGCAAAATAAATCCTGTTAATGTTAATTAATAATACACATTTTAAAAATATTGATTACACATATAAACCTATTGTACCTCATATAAACCCAAGGGTATTCTTAATAACTGCAGGAATCTGCAGTGGAGAAAATTGGGTTTTATTGCTTATTTTCATCTGCAAACAAATGAAACTAGAACTCAATTTTCATAGTCTGGCTGAATTAGAGTCTCTTTCTTTCATCAACAAGACAGCTTAATTGTAAATATTATATCATTGTATAACTTAGTCCGAGATAAATTTAATTAGTCTAATCAGAATTGTTTTCTAGGACTGGTAACTAATCAGACTCTCTGCTGTAACATCCATCACTGTTCTTGTTCTATCCTAAAGAGGTCTACTCTCGATTAAACTGATGTGTAGCAAAACCTTTGCACATTGTGATTGCGATGTTTTTGCGAGTTTTACCTTCGGTGCGTTTGTCACAATCTAACGATCTTACAGTAAGTTGTCTTCATCTTTTCCTAAGGAGCGCCCCTCTGGGTTTCCCGAAGTGCGGAAAGGGGAAACCAGCTCTTGTGCGCAGGAACACTGTGGATGACAAAAGTGAGCTTATTGCTTGCATCGAGACTGGAAACTTCGCCAAAGCTGCTAGACTCGCTGCTGGTGAGTAGGAAGCTCTCTTATCACTAAACTAAGATCTTAGTGAAGATCTCAATTTCACTGCTCTTACTGTTTAGGCTGTAGTTAGGTATAAGATATCAGTTGTGGTAGGACAGCCCCTGCGCAAATGATCCATTAGCACTGATCTGAGGTTTGAGTTGTTTTTTTTAATGCAATAAGCCATTTTTAGATTTTGTATAGAAGCTCAAAATTTTAAGGCCACTCTAGGTTTCTTGGTATTAGTCAGTTTGCAGAGGGTAAAAAAAAAAAAAAAAAAGAAAAACGTACATCACATAAATAAGTGAAATAATTTTAACAAGAAAAATGTGTTCAGGATTTTTTTTTTCCTTCTGTTGGCTGGTAAGAAATGGATCATAATAATACTACTACAAAAAAAATAATACTACTAATATTTATTATTATTGTAAAAAAAATTGTCTTGAAAAATCACACAAACATGGACAAAATGGCTGTGGCAATAAAAATAGACAATATCTATTTTATTTATTTATTTTTTCTTTAAACATTTTTCTTATATTTTATTCTTTATTCCTTTATATATTCAGAGCTCATGTTTTTTTTTTTTTGTTTTTTTTTTGTAGTGCAACAGTTTTCTTTTATTTTGGTTTCCTCCTTGTAGTTCAGATTAACAGCTCGAATGCTCGAAAAATCCAGCATAGTTCCAAGTTATACGTAATTATATATAAGGTTACTTTCTCACTGTATTGGCCCTTTATTGCTTTAGACAATGGTTCTTAAACTATGTTTTTTTTTTTTCTGCACTCAAGTATGCATGTTATTCTGTCCTGCTTTAATGAAAAATGCACAAGGGGTCTATTTGAATGGATAAAACACTGAATATGTGAAATTATCCTTACGCAAACTCTATTCACAAAAAGTTGGGACACTGTGCAAATTGTGAATAAAAACAGAATGCAATGAAGTGGAAGTTTCAAATTTCAATATTTTATTCAGAATAGAATATAGATAACAGATCAAATGTTGGCTCATTTTGGATTTCATGAGAGCTTCACATTCCAAAAAAGTTGGGACAGGTAGCAATAAGACGCCGGGGAAGTTTAAAGACGTATGAGAATCAGCTTTAGGACGAATTTGCAACTTATTAGTTCAATTGACAACATGATTGGGTATAAAAAGAGCCACTCAGAGTGGCAGTGTCTCTCAGAAGTCAAGATGGGCAGAGGATCACCAATTCCTCCAATGCTGCGGCGAAAAATATTGCCGCAACAACAGAAAGGAGTTTCTCAAAGAAAAATTACAAAGAGTTTTCACGAAAAGTTATCATCATCTACAGTGTATAATATCATCCAAAGATTTAGAGAATGTGGAACAATCTCTGTGTGTAAGGGTCAAGGCTGGAAGACCATACTGGATGCCCGTGATCTTCGGGCCCTTAGACGGCACTGCATCACATACAGGAATGCTACTGTAATGGAAATCACAAAATGGGCTCAGGAATACTTTCAGAAAACTTGTTGATGAACACAATCCACTGTGCCATTGCTATTGCTGGCTAAAATTCTATAGGTCAAAAAAGAAACCATATCTAAACATGATCCAGAAGCGCAGGCGTTTTCTCTGGGCCAAGGCTCATTTAAAATAGATTGTGGCAAAGTGGAGAACTGTTTTGTGGTCAGACGAATCAAAATTTGACGTTGTTTTTGGAAAACTGGGACGCCATGTCATCCGGACTAAAGAGGACAAGGACAACCCATCTTGTTATCCGCGCTCAGTTCAGAAGCCTGCATCTCTGATGGTATGGGATTGCATAAGTGCGTGTGGCATGGGCAGCTTACACATCTGAAAAGGCACCATCAATGCTGAAAGGTATATCCAAGTTCTAGAACAACATATGCTCCTATCCAGACGTCGTCTCTTTCAGGGAAGACCTTGCATTTTCCAACATGACAATGGCATACCACATACTGCATCAATTACAACATCATGGCTGCATAGGAGAAGGATCCAGGTACTGAGATGGCCAGCCTGCAGTCCAGATCTTTCACCCATAGAAAACATTTGCCGCATCATAAAGAGTAGGATGCGACAAAGAAGACAGTTGAACAACTAGAAGCCTGCGTTAGACAAGAATGAGACAAGATTCTTATTCCTAAACTTGAGCAACTTGTCTCCTCAGTCCCTAGATGTTTGCTGAATGTTAGAAAAAGAAGAGGGGATTCCACACAGTGGTAAACATGGCCTTGCTCCAACTATTTTGAGATTTGTTGATGCCATGAAATTTAAAATCAACTTATTTGAAATTTCCCTTAAAATGATACATTTTCTCAGTTTAAACCATTGCTACGTTATCTATATTGTATTCTGAATAAAATATTGAAATTTAAAAAACTCACATCATTGTATTCTGTTTTTATTCACAATTTGTACAGTGTCCCATCGTTTTTGGAATCGGGTTTGTACATCAGGTAGTGTTTAGTGAAAATGTTCCTTTAATTAAAACAAAATTTTCTGATGGTGTGCTCATTACATTCCTGAGTGTCTTTTGGCGTTTGCGTGTTGCTGTGTTGATCATATTCTACAAGCATGGCTTTGGAAATGTTGTGCTCTGTTTGCATCGAATCGCTCCTAACCAAATTGTCGTTATTCCTGCTTCCATAGAAGTTGGGAACAGCAGTTTGTGGATGCCTGCTAATGCTGCAACAGTTGTTTTGGAGCCTCTTAAACTAGTTTGGGCAAAATGTAGTGGATATCCATCCTACCCTGCCTTGGTGAGTGTGTGACTGACTGTGTGCTTAATATTACTTTTTTCCAGGAAACAAAATGTGTGGCAAACCTACTTCAAACCCTTGCACCATGTGTACTCATTGAAGCATTGCAGTTATTTGTTTACCAGGTGTAGGCTGGAACGATAATATGCATAAAATTGCTTGTTTTTATAAACTAGATGCCCACGTTTGTTTGAGCTTTTTAATATCCACTAGATGGCAGTATTCTTCCTTTTAATATACAAATGGAAATGCATGTAACAATTCAGTGGATCACTTAAGCAGTACCATTTTTTTTTTTTGTTAATATCATTTCTTTGTTATTTTATATGTCAAAGCAAACACATCACCATTAAATCATCACATGACACACGCACAGCTCCTCAGAAAGAATGTCTAATTGATTTAATGCACTGAAGCCATTAGGAAACAAGTAGCTGCCTGTGTTGTATACTTGTGCATGTTCGATGCCTAGATTTAAGGTTTAATTTAATGTTTGTCTCATGTACATTCTTATTTCTTATAGATAATTGACCCTCACATGCCTCGGGTGGGCTGCAACCACAACGGGGTGTCCATACCAATCCCGCCACTGGACGTGCTCCGCATTGGAGAGCAAATGCAGTACAAGTCCGAAGAGAAGCTCTACCTCGTCCTTTTCTTCGACAACAAACGCAGCTGGTAATTTTGGAAGCAACTGCCTATGCTCATTTACCTATTTATTTATTTATTCATTTATTTATTTGGTTATTTGTTACTGAGTCATTTTTAGATTATATATATATATATATATATATATATATATATATATAAAACTGCTTGAGAAGTATCTTTGACACCATATTACTAATTCACCGCCATCCCTACAACATTAGGGCATGGTTCTCAAAGTGGAGTCCAGGAAACATTTATGGGGGGGGTTGTGATTTTTAAAATGTTTTTGGTGCTACAGTATGTGTGTTTATGCCTGTAAAAAATGTCAAACAGAATCTAATAACTGGTCGAAGTTTTGCACCGAAAAAAAAAAAGAAAAAACAATGTGATTTTTTTTTTCTTTTATCACATTGCAGTTATTATAAATATTCTTTTTATTTTTTATTTTTACTCCTTTTATTTATACTGTGATACTATAATTGTACCATTTAGTATTTAGATGTATTTATCTAGGCCAACAGCAAATAATGGCACAAATGGTCTTATTAAAAGGATATTTATTTATATACTCAAAAGCATTTAAAAAAATAAACAAACGCTTAAATTATTAAATAAACAAATAAACCTTTTGCGATTATAAAATAGCACAGGTCCATATTGCCATTTTAATTTTTATCTGATTAATTGTTTATCACCACATACTGTAATACATGTAAGTGAAGGCTTTTGCACTTTTATCTATGGCCTAAAATATAATTAAAACAGCTTTGGGCAGTCTGACAGTGTGTACAGCTGTTTGTTAAACTTTATCCTTACTAATCAAAAATAAGCTTTAGATAGATACGTTTTTTTTTTAAGCGTGTGTATAAAACCATTATTGTTTTTATTATTTATTGTTTTTATTGTTATTGTTATTCTTATTATGGATTGACATCAAATAGGTTTTCCAAAACCATCTCACACATACGACAATGACTTGACGATAATGTGCACATACTTAAATATCATATTTATATATTGTCTACAATTCCATCTTTCTAGGCAATGGCTTCCTAAATCCAAAATGGTTCCTCTCGGCATTGACAAAACCATCGACAAGATCAAAATGATGGAGGGTCGCACCTCAGCCGTTCGCAAAGCTGTTCAAATCGCCTTCACGCGGGCCATGAACCACCTGAGCCGAGTGCAAGACGAGCCAAGCAGCGATCTCAGTGATGTCGACTAACAGCAGACACCACAGAGCACATGGGTGAACTGTAAAGCCTTAGTATTCTCCATGCCTTGCTCAGATCTTCAATTGTCTGCTGCCAAAGCTCTTTTTTTCCCCCCTTCTTTTCCTCCCCATGAGGAGAAAGTTGCTCTGGTGACTGCTGCTTTGATGACAGTGTGCTTGAATGCATTTGATTGTCTCTCCTTCACTGTGCCGGGCTCTTGCTGCCACCTTCACTGCCACTCACCTCCTTCATTTCCACCAGAAGTTCTCATTTTCACTCACAAAAGTGTTCATTTGTTCTAAGAACTCTGTAAATAATTGTAAATGGCTTCCTCCTAACTTATTCTGTAGAGTTGCCGCACTGGGTACTGTAAATTTTTTTTCTTCTTTTTTTTGTAGTAGTATTTATATAATATTATTTTTTGGTTGGTGAATTACCTTTAGCATCTCAGCGTCTTCCTCACTGATACAGAAGAAGAAAGAAAATGTTCAAGCAGGAAAGGACGCTTGATCAGGGCTTAAAAAAATAATGTGAGAATATTGATTTTCCTTTTTTATCATTTAAATTATTGAGGTTTATATGCATAAACTTCTTTTTGGTATTATGTCTTTTGTACCCAATAATGTTTTTATAACAGTTTTAGCCTATTTTGTTGTGATATATTTATATAAGTGAATATATATCTGTATACTTTAGATGCTCACACAAATTACCGTTGTTATGGAAACTGAAAGCGTGTTCTCATGAAACCAAAAGAGGAAAAAAAAAATGCTGCCCAGACATTTCATTTTTTTTCTTTTTTTTATATTATTTTTAAAGTTTATTTTTTTATACATCTTTAAAAGTTTTATTTGTGTTGGTTTAACAGCATTGTCCACACTGAAATGTTTTCGTTTGTTTTTGTCTTATGTATTGGTTGTGTAATTGGGACCTTCATGATGTTGTAATTGAATGACGTGGCCATGTTAAATTATTGTGGGTGGGGTGGGGGGTAACGAAGATGAATTAGTTTCATTTGGCACATTCCACTGGATCGCTAATGATAGCCTTTATATAAATACAGTTAGATATGACTGGTTAGTAAAATAATTCATTGCAGTCATTTAGTTGTCCTCTGGGTAGCGAGGGTAGATATAAGGGTGGAAAATTTTTATATGTTACAGGATTTTTTTAATTGGATAACAATGGTTGCTGGGATTTTTTATAGATAATAAAAAAGATGACTGACAATATATGAGATAAGAGTCTTCATTTGTTCTTTTCATTATATTGATCATCATGACAGGATCTTATGGTGGTCTCATTGCTTCCTCACAGCTTCAGGTTGACTTGTTTGGTCCTGGGCTCTCTGTGTCTGTGTGGATTTTTCTCTTATCCTCTACACAGATCAGTCAGTTTTTGGGAAATTCTCCCAGGATATCTATGTGAATGTCTGTCCTGAAACAAGCAAGCATTGCCTCCAGGTAAATTCCTTCATGTCCAGTATTCCCAGACTCCACAACTCCCACTACCCTGACTGAAATGAAGTGTCCAGTGCCTGAAGATGAATGACTTACTGAAGTGAGACAAGGTTTTAATTTATTTCCATTTCCACCATCTCATCATCCCTCCTTACTGATATGAATTAAGCGACCTCGCCACTAGATGGCACTGTGGCTACATGATTGGAAACAGTTGATGAAATATTGGGTTCTGTAAATGGGTGCCTCTCATATGTTGTAGCCCTCATTCAGCTTTCATAAGGTAAAAGCAAATACCTTTTTATGCATTTCATTTGCATACTTTCAAGAAGAAAATTTACATACCTTTCCATGTGCCAACCTCTTGCTTTAAAATATTAAAGTCAATCTTGTATATTATAGACATTTCTTTTTTCAGTCTTGGCCCTTTGATGGTTATCAGGTCTGTGATTTGCCAAGTCTTGCATGAGTTCTTTAAATTATGCACATAAAGCAGGCCTGGTCATTTTGCTATTCATAAACTCAAAATACCTATTGATATCAAGTAATACAGCCAGAAAATGTAAAATCTTTTATTTTTGCAAGTATGCAATTGACCGTGTCATAAAGGCCAAAATAGCTGTTGGTTATATTGTTTAGTAGCTTGAAGCATGCGTGCTGCTGAATGTTAATACGGCCCCAGCTCCACTTTTGTCATCTCTCTTCACCATCAGGTACTAATTGCATGGGGAAGTAAACGCCACGCTCAGGTGGAGAAGGTGGCAAGTGGAGCATGAATATCAATCTCCCACATCAGTGTTGTCAAAATGACTTTGACGACGCCTAAGTGCCCTAATTATCTCGGCCCACTCAGGAGGCCTCGCTTCATTCTGAGAGGCCTGGGAGCTTCACTGATCAAAGTCAGCGGGTGAAGCTGTATGATCCCTCTTATATTGCGTAGAAGTGTCATAAGGCTTTAGTGTAGAATGACAACTGTGGTGAAGAAAAGGGTGACTGACCTTGCTGTCATTCCTTTTTTTATTTAGCTTTTTTTTTTTTTTTTTTTGGTAAATTCCTTCAATTTTTTTTAACCTCACCCTACATCACACTGAGCTTATGAATATTGCTTGAGTTGCAAAAACGTCCTGAACGCTTGGAGTATTAAGCACATTAATCTCCTTTCTCCTAAACTATTTTAGGGTGGTCCAATGGCGTCACACCTCCAGGGTCAAGGGGTTCGAGTCTTGCCTTTGGGGCTGTGTGCGTGAAGTTTTCATTTTCTCCCCATGCTTGGTCCGTTTCCTCCAAGGTACTCCAGTTCCCTCCTACAGTCCTAAGACATGCAGAGTAGGTTAATTGGTGCTTCCACATCAACCTTAGTGTGTGAAGGAGTGCATGAGTGTGTGTGCATACTTGAGCCTTGTGATCAATTTGTACCTAGCCTAGTGCCCTGAGTGCCCTTGGATAGGCTCTAGGCATACAGCAACAATGTACAGGATAAGCAGAATAGACAATGAGTGTTTCAGTTTCCCATATAAGCATTTTAAAAACGATGCAAACATGACATCATTTGGAAATATTAAACAAATATATGTTTTTTGTTTTGTTTTAGATCTGCAACCAAGAAGAAATCTTTAAACAGTTTAAGTCATATTTCAGTCCCAAAAGTTTTACTGGTCAAGAAGAATCCAGCTATAAGCTCTTTTTTTTTACTTGACAGTTGTAACTGAGACAGACATAAAAGAACATAGACATGGGGGGAAAAGAACCAGAAAAACCTGAATAATTGAAAAGTCTAATTCGTCTGGTCTAATTACATTTTTTTTTATAAAAAGCTATAATGGCTGATCAAACTAAATGAAGAGATGACATATGAAATATCCATGGAAGCTTATTCTCTCTGAAATCTATCTAATCTGTCAAACGTTACTCAGCCTCTATTCTCCATGCATCGTCACTGATGAAGCCTTAGGGTAATTGGGTACCGTTTAACATTAAGATTCAATTCTCTGTCACATGTACCTTACAGCACAATGAAATTATTATCATTATTTTTTGCATATTCCGGTAAGGAAGTTGGGATCAGAGTCAGCCAGGATACAGCGCTCCTGGAGCAGATAGGGCTGATGGCTTTGCTCAAGGGCGAAACAGTGGTTCAGGGGCTTGAACCTCCAATCAGTTACCCAGAGCCTTAAATGTTTGAGCCACCACTGCCCCATTGGTATCCCAGTTAAAAATAAATAAGGAAATATTGAATCAGTTTGAAGCAGGTAGAGTATCGGAACATATTTTATTTAAACAAATACTTAAAAACAATAAAATCACTACTTTCCATCAAGTTTTACCTTCCCAGTCCACTATAACTACACTGAAATCCTGTTATTAAAAAAAATACAATTGAATCTTATTATAAAAAAAAATTATATTGAAAGTTCTTAATAATAATAAAAAAACAAATCAAATCATTAGCATGCTCTTGCACCATTCGCGCGCTTCCTAATCAAACGAAGTGTGTGCATTTGGCAGGTCTATGCTAAACCCTTTTAACCCTTGTTCTTATTTAAGAGCCGAAGGTGACCATTACTAGAAAAGAAACCCTTTTAAACTGAGACTGCTGTCTAAGATAGATTCCCAAATTTGTGCATGTTTTCTTACCTTAATTCCTAAGAGTTCAAGGTTTAAATGACACCCTAATTGAAAAGAGTTTAAACTAAGCCAGTAAAGCCCACTCCAGCTCCCAGATTGGCTCATTTTAGAACATTTCCTTGCTTCAACAAATCTTTAGTTTAACCTTGCACAGGTTTTGATAATGAGCTAATGTGCTGAGTGCAAAAAGAAAAAAACATTGTGCAGTGCAGGGTAGGATCTAGTTTGGGTATTGTACCAGGATGATAATAAAATAAAGCACTAAGGCAGAAATTGGAACCAAATCTGAGAATGTGTGGATTTGCAGGTTGGTCAGAAAACATTCTGTCATTGGAAACTCTGGACAGAATGGAAATACTGTACATAGTTTTACTTTTAACGAATATTCCCAGTACTATAGAAAGCACTATGCTACTGTGGGTTTTTTTCCTTAGCGAAGAAAAAAAAAAAAAAGCAGGAAGCAGGTGAATATAAATTTTTCCCAGTCTTTTAGAGCACTAATGCTAACACTGTATGAAAAAAACCCTCAAAATTGTGGTCGAGTTCCAAAATTCTAAATTTGACCTTTGTAACGTTTTAATTCGGAGCTGCCACTTTTAAGTAAATAGTGTAACAAATGGTATAAAATAATACACTAGAATGAGATGAAAGATGTTTAAACTGTGTAATTAGGCTGAATATGAACTATTCACAGAACATTTATTACATTTATATTATGTATAAAGAGATTAATAGATGTTCCACCTGGCTTATATGTTCAGCGTATTAAATGAGAAATATACTGTGAAGAAGTACGTTGTCTGACTGCTTGCCAACCTGCTCATAGCATGTTGCTTAGAAGGTAATGCAGCTCCAATAATCTTGTAGAACCCAAGAAAGAGAAGTGTTACACATTGCTTAATCCTTTATAAGCTTCAAAATACAAATACAAATTTTACAAACTAATATCAAACTGTATATCGTAACAAATAAACATTAAAGCATTTTTGGGTTTAAAATTGACGAGTGAGCCAATAGAACTGTCCACTGTGCCTTGAAAAGTGCGTACTGATCTTTGGTTGAGAGAGACACAAATACACACACTTGTTGGATTGTCATCAAAATGTTCTCTGGTTTATTCACAGATCAAATATATATAAGGGGATAGTCTCAGAAAGCTTAGAAAAATGCAAATTTTCCTTAAACACCAAAGTCTTAAATGTTCCTATATAAACATATAGTTGTAGCATGGTGGCTTAGTGTTTAGCACTGTCGACTGGCAACTCCAGGGTCAGTTTAAATGCACTTCTTGCATTTCCTCCGGGTAGTCCGTTTTCCTCAGTCCTAAAACATGTACTGTAGATTAGGCTAATTCTCATTTACTAACTCATCGTCTTTCCACTTTTGTTCTGTGTTTAGGATCGCGGGGAACCTAAAGCCTATCTTAGGAGACTACATTCTGGACCGGGTGCCAATCCATCACAGGGCACAGCGTACACACACTCACACACTCATACACACACTACGGGCAATTTGGAAACAGCAATTAGCTTAATCTGCAGGTCTTTGGACTGTCAGAGGAAACTGGAGTACTTGGAGAAACCCACCAAGCATGGGGAGAACATGCAAACTCCATGAACACAGAGACAGGAATCAAACCGGGACATTGGAGGTGCAAGGAGCTAGTGCTGATTATGGGCAATTTGGCAACACCAATTAGCTTAGCGTGAATAAGTGTGTGAGTATGTGTGTGTGTGTCCTGCGATGGATTGGCACCCCGCCCAGGGTTTACCCCGCCTTGTGCATTAAGTCAGATAGGCTCCATAGAGGATGTTTGATTGGATGAGAGAGTGTTGATCTTCTTAATTTTTATATAGTGACAGGATGCAACAAGATTAAACAAAGACAAAAACACTTTCTGGGCTGGACCTCATACCACAACCAGAGCTAATATTGTTGATTACTTGAAATTGTTACATAATAGACTATGCATTACCTGTTTGCAAAACGTGATTAAAGAATATTTATATTGTCCCTTAATTCCTCATCGAGGTAGTGATCTGGAACATGGATTTTCTCTCGGATTGTTTCATTTTTATTCTGAAAGTTTAGGTCACAAAAATAAACTTATAGGTCCCATGCAGACATCTTACATGGTGGGATCAATACACATCTGAATATAAGAGAAGATAAATTGAATCACCATTAGGTCTACACTACACTGTAATGCATAGCCATCAGATCATCATTAACCCCATCATTAAGACCATCATCAAAAAATCTGTCGAATTCTTTTAGAAAACCATTAAGTGCATCCACACTTAGTCACAGGTCACCTGTTAAACCATTAGGACCACTTAAATTGTACTATTTACCAACATAATAGATTATCACCACAATAAACCATAAATAACTCACAAATTCTGTTAAAAAATCACAACAAAAACCTGCATTTTTTTTTTATAAATGAAAAAAAAAATCGAATTAAAGGAGGTCTAAAATCTGCGATTATAAATTATTTATTTAATGATTTTTTTTTTTCATTCACATAAAATTCTCCAGTAATTTAACTGACAGCATGTTACTGGCCAAGTTTGTGTACGAGGGGTGTTCAAGTCAAACCAAGACCTTTTGCCAAGCAAAAAGGCAATTGCCATTAACAGCTGACTTTACACAGTATGATGATAAAACTCTTTGCCTCAGTAAACCATTTGAATGGCGCAAATGTTAAAGGAAGGCTGTAAGTCTATAATGGACGATCCTTCCCGAAGTGGCCTGGAGCCCACTGAAGTCATCCCCTGTACAGTTCTGACCTCACTCCAAGCCATTTCACCTTTTTGTTCTGTTCAAGAAGTTCCTGGGAGGCAAGTGCAGTCCGAACATGGCTCTGGCATACTGTGAAAACTATCCTTGATGGTGTCCATGCACTAGTGACACGCTGGGATAACTGCATTAGTGTAGCATACGATTATATAAAGAAATAAAAGGAATTCTTACTCTTATAATTGTGTTATGTTATTTTGCACAATCAAAAGTACCGGTTTGAAGTAAACGCTCCTCATCGAAAGGCTGGTAGTTAAAAAGTAAACTATTATAGTGCTAGCGAATTAAACTAATTAAACTGAAAGTACAAAAATACACTTAAAATACTCTCTCCAATTAAAAATGAATAAGCTTGAAACAAACTTAGCACATGGAGATCAAACACAAATAAGTTGGTCATGCTGGGAACCATGCCATGTGCATTTGTTCTCCGTGTACTTTTGGTATTGTTTTGTGTTTGCTTTTTTATTAGTTTATCTTCTTATACACTTGTGTGTTATACAGCTCCACCACAACCCTAGCCAGGAGAAAGCTGTTACTGTACATTTATGAATGAATGAATGAATGAATTAACACCGCTGCGCTGTTTAAAACCACAGAATAAAAACCTGTTTCAAACTAGCAGAGTCTGCTTTTAAAGGGATCTTGTTTACCCCATTTTTTAAAATATTTATAGCATAGTGCCAGTATGTTCAGACCAACAGGATCAAACAGAATCATTGCTTCTGTCTTCATGAGTGCATTTGTTACCAGTGATGTTTTCTCAGGATGACTGATGGATGAGTCTTCTCAAGCTCTCTATAGGTTAGCTTGTCTTTTAAATCTCCAGAACCACTGATTGTCTCCTTCGCCATCTACTGTATGAATTACACCAGCATCAAATTGATAAGGCATCATGAACTAAAACAGGATAAATCTATTCCATCTGTTGTAGCTCTCAAATGCAGGCTCTATAATCATATTTCTGATTAAAAATGGCAAGCCCAGACTCATTTGTCATTGATGTGCTTCCTCTGCATTGCCAAACTCTGCTGGTGGGCCACATTTACCTCCACACACGATTGATTTTTATGCTAATAGAGCCCTGGAAACTGTAACAAAGAACAGTGTGGCAGCTGCTGATGTTAGTACGGCAAAATTATCAGATGGAATAAATATTTAGATAGAGAAAATGGATTACTGACTAGCTTGAGTTGTCTTTTGGGCTCCCATTTCTTGACTTAAAGCAAGCTGTCTTCTGTGGTCTTCTGTGCTACCAGTGATGGGCAAAAGACTTGTGTTCATCTAGTACAAGCTACAAAGCCTCCATGTTCCCATTCTCATTGAAGATACATGCTTATTACTCAGTTATCTATAAATGTCACGATTCGGTCCACCTTGTAAACATGGGAACTCAAGCCACATCAGGAGAGACTTTGAAGTAAGGAATAATTAGTTGTGCAGTGAAGGTAATTAGATGAGTCCAGTTTTAAGTAAACAGACTAGAGATGACACAGACCTGACCGTATATTGTGGTGTTTTTCCAAAGCACAGCCTAATTAGAGCATGAACGGAAAATCAGATGCATTATTGTAGTGGAGGTTTTGGGTGCTGATCATGTTAGCTCCAATCAAAACTGGCATTTATTCTAGATGATAAACACAACAAAAGGGTTAAATAGCGTACAAGCATACACTGATCAGCTATAACTATAAAATCTAAAATTGTGTTGGTTTATTTTCTGTCACCAAAACAATTGTCAACCATCAAGGTGTGGACTCTGCAAGACCTCTGAAGGTGTCTCAGCAGCAAATACTGTAAATCCTGTAAGTTGCAAGATGGGGCCTCCATGGATCAACTTTGTTAGTCCAGCACATTTCACAGATGTCAAAGAAACACCCACATGATTGCCAGGCCATTTTCTTCCATTGCTCCATGGTCCAGTTCTGATGTTCACATTCCTATTATAGGAGCTTTTGGCAGTGGACAGGGGTCAGGATAGTCACATAACTAGCCTGTGGCTATTAGGCCCCATACTCCTGTGATGCACTGTGGGTTGTATTATAGACAGAAATAACTTTTTCACCAAATTGTGCTACAGAAGCTCTTCTGTGGAATTGGTCAACAACAGGCTAATCTTTGTTTCCCGTGGGGATTAATGAGCCTTTAATGCCCATGACTCCACTAGGTTACTAGCTCTCCTTCCTTAGTCTACTTTTGGTAGGTACTAACCACTGCATTCCAAGAACACCAGAGAAGACCAGGTTTTTTTGTTTTTGGGTTATGCTCTAAACCAGCGTTCTAGCCATTACAATGTTTTACTGATAAGCATCTGGTCCTTACGCTTATGCGTATTAATAATCATATCATATCAACTTTGTTCATTGTTTAGAGATCAATATAAGTAGATAATATACCAAACAACAATACCATTACAGCACAAAACATTATGCCCAGTATTGTGTAGGTTCTTCCCCCTTGTGGGAGGAGTAAGGAGAAAATGCAATGTACACAATAGCAGATTCCAGGTACCAGGAAGTTAATAGTAAAGATGGAAACCCCAATTTTAAAAAGACCCATATATAATTGTGTGACCCATAAAGTCTGTACACTGGGCATGAGACATGACTATAGAGTCATTTTAGTGTTTTAGCGGTTGGAGGAAACTAGAGAGCCTAGAGGAATCCCATGACGATTCAGATAGATGAGATAACTTCTTACTTAATCCTGAACTCAGGATCAAACCAGGAAACTAAACACTGCACTACCATAGCCTATTGAAGTGTGTGTGTGTGTGTGTGTGTCTGTGTGTGTGTGTGTGTGAGAGAGAGAGAGAGAGAGAGAGAGAGAACAAGAGTTTTATGCGCTCTCTTTCCCTCTCCTGCCAAGGTTAAGTGGACTTATGAATGTTTGTTATTAGCTTATACCTAGCCTGTCTCTGTCAACTGTATTATGAATGTGAAAATCTTTTCATGTGCACTGAAGGCATTTTGTCTCTTACTTTAAATGTCAATCTCAGTCAGGGTCTCCTTGATGTTTGCCTGGGTGTTCACACAAAAGGCGATTCTGCCTGTCCTAAGATAGCTTTCTCACTGTGATGAAATTGGCAGAAGTGTCATTAGAGTGAAATGCCTTATCTGTGGTGGAAAGGGCCAAAACCCTGATTTATCCCACTGAATTTGGAAGATATCCACCCTTCCACAGGACTCTGTCACTGTAGTCGAGACAGCGTGATGGCTGGAACTTCAACAGGATAGAAGTGTGCCATATTTTGAGAATGTAGCATTTGCAAAAGACTGTCCCAATGCAATATCCAAGATCGAATAAACAGAGCTGACCCTTGTGCATGCCTTTTATGCCATTATACCTGCGATGCAGGATAACAGACAGGCTCGAGCAAGCTTTAGATCTACTATCAAATCCTATTTTGCAGAACCGAGAACCCGCGGCGTTTCAGTCCATACATCCTCTGTCTGTCTCCATCACTCAGTCTGGGATGTTGCCTGATTACTAGTGAATAAAACACTGTTGTTCGTGCTCAAGTGAATTGATCTGAGGAGAAAGCAAAAGGCACAATGCCCCTCAAATTACATGGAGGGATGCTGGGTAATTACCTGAAGTGTTATCTGACCATCAAGTGCACTGCTCCTTGTGTCAAAGTGGCCTAATGCATGTCCGCTTTATTGATGAGCTTTGTTCAAATGTGCCATTGTGTGTGTGTGTGTGTGTGTGTGCGCGCGTGTTTAATTCCCCATTACGCAGTAATTCCCCAAACCTTTATTTGTGAATGTAGATCTCACTTTTAACTTAATGTTTTATCATGAATTCATAATAATCAAGGAGAATTTTGAAAACTTCAACTGGGTTTGAATAGCAGGCGGCATGATGCTGGGGTGGTTAACACTGTGGCCTCACGCCTCCAGGGTGTAAGGTTCGGATCCTGACTTCGGGGTCTGTGTGTGTGGAGTTTGCATGTTCTCATAGTATTTGGTGTGTTTCCTCTGCATATTCTTGTTTCCTCCCGCAGTCCTAAGACATGCAGATGAAGCTAATTGGCGTTTCCAAATTGCCTGAAGTGTTTGTGTATGCTTGTGCTCTGTGATGGACTGGGAGCCCATCCAGTGTGTACCCCACCTATAAAGAATGAGAGAATGAGAGTGGGCTGGATAGCGTCTACTTATGGTCAAGATACCCTAGATACCCCGCTAGGAGATGCTTATAAATGTTACGCAGACTTGATAATTGGATAATTGATTGGTTTTAAAAATTACAAACTCATTCAGTGTCAGGAAATGGTTGATCATAATCAGGTCATGTTTGATTTGATTTGAGTTCATTTGGACAACATTGGAAAGCAAAAAAACACCCTGGTTGGGATGAATCACACAATTGACGCCTGTCTTCCTATAGGTGAAAAGGTAAAAAAAAAAGAGGAAAGCCATGTCAAAAGAACTATGGGTGAACATTTAGTAATTAAAAAAAATTCTATATGTCTTTCTAGGACATTTCACCGCTAGGGGCCAAAAGTTTTTTAAAGGGGTGGAAGGCCGAGCCCTTTTTTTTTTCTCGTAATGCATTTGCCAACCCTGTCAAACAGTAAGCAAATAAAGAAGAGGAGTGGTGTCAGAGGCAGAGATGTGACACTGAAACATATAGTAGTGTTACTTTATTGAGCAAAGAAAAAACGTCAGGAAAGGAAAGGTATATTAAAGTGTTATCTCAAATGTGTACCAGCTGCAGAAGACAAGCAAATCATTTCGAAATTAAACTGCCACTTTATGCAGTGACCTGACAACCAGGTAATATTAGCACCAACTGGGGACAGTGCAGATTTAAGAATAGAAGACTGAAACCACTGTCTTTAAAAAGAAATTGACAAACAAACAAACAAACAAACAAATAAATGTTTTTCATTGTGAAATATGTGACCAGCAGAGAAAATGTGATCTAATTTCTTTTTTTTTTTTTTTTTTTATTCCATAACTGCTTTATATTGTTCAGAATTATGGTAGGTCTAGAATCTGTCACAGAAACACTGAATGGGATGCCAGTCGATCACGGGGCACTATTTGCACTCTCTTTTACAGCTACAGGTAGACAATCCGCCATGTTTTCTAACATGGGTTTAAACAAACAAACAAACAAACAAACAAACAAACAACAACGACAAAAAAAACTGGAGTACATGGAGCATATGCCAGTTTGGAAAGATCTTGATGTTAGAGCACAGGGTCTGCCATAAAATGTAATCTGAAGCAGAAAGGTTTAAGGGCCTTGCCCATGTACCCAAGAGAAGTAAATTTAATGTGCTGAGATTTCCACTCTTTACATTCAGTAGAAATACTTGTAAAATTCAAAGTAATATAAAATAAATATTTAAAACCGTTTGGAGCTCATGGATACGATTTAGAGAAAAGATTATCCTCCATGCATATTGCATGGTAGCTCAGTTTAGTATTCATTGTGATATGATAAATTTACGGGTTCATTTAGCATTATCAATATTTCCTAGACAATGGATAGAAGCAAAGAAGCACTGAGAGGACCAGTACAGTACTGTGGGCCTGTGTGTGTGTGTGTGTGTGTGTGTGTGTGTGTGTGTGTGTGTGTGTGTGTGTGTGTGTGTGTATATAAAGTGGCCCCCAGGCTGGACCCGAGGCCTCAGCCTTCAAGCACTGGTAGATTGGGCACCAGAGTGTGTGTGGGCAAGCGAATGCCTGAAATGGACTCCAGTGGGAAACAGAGTAATTTATATGCTGGAGGTCTAAGGTCTGCTGCCTGTGGGAGTAGAAAAGAGAGAGAGAGAGAAAGAGAGAGAAGAGACAAAAAAAAAACAGTGGTAGCAGAAGAAATGTTTCAACACTGCCATTAATGTGCTAATAATATAGAATATGCTGCAGAAAATATCCTGAAATTATGTAGTGTGTTTTCATTACATGTGTATGCAGGGCATTTTTGCCCAATCCCCTTATCACAGAATGTATTAAAACCTCTTCCTTTAAATGATTCGCCTTATTGCTTTTTCTTAGCATTCCTTTTATTTGCTCTCTAGGTATGCACTGATTTGCCTAAAATTGGGCCATAAGAGTAAGGACAGGATCACAGTCTCCACAGGCCACTCCATTTTGTATTCCCGGCCCCCCCCACCCCTTGCGGCTCGTCACGCCTAGAAACACCATGCCCTGCTTTGCTGTCTACACCGTACAGGCTGTAGACATCAATCTTTCGACCGTCACCGCTGGCACTGCACCAGCCCACTAACAGACCCATTATAGAGGAGAGTGTGAGCAGATCAGCAACCTGGAGAAGCAGTTAGTCTTAACCATACACAAACATGTCGAGATATCAGAGGATGCCAGTGTGTCGTCAGTCTGCCTAAATACGTCTAAAACTTTGCCAGCTGTGTGTCCATTTTTTCACAGTTTGATTAAGTGATTGAATAGTAACTTCATAGCAAAATGGGCATAAGCCTAATCAGAAAAGAAGAGCACTTCACAATAGCAGATGAAGTTGTGTAAATGAAACTGCAGCCAACAAAACTGACTTAACTCATGATTGAACTGATAGAGTTCAGTTAAGTAACTGTGGCCACAAAGCTGTAGAACTTTACATATATGCAGTACGTTTACCTTCAATATATCATAAATGACCAAACCTGCTCCAGCATAACAATGTACAAATTGTTACTCCTATGTACAAAGCAAGGTCCGTGAACACATAGTGTGCCAAGGCTAAAGTGTCCTGAACAGAACCCTGATGAAAACCTCTGTTATGAATTGGTACACCAATTGCTCACGAGACCTTCTTGCCCAACATCAATGTCTGACCTAACTACTGCTCCTGTGGCTGAATGTGCAAATCCCCACAGCCACGCTATAAAACCAACTGAAAAGCCTTCCCAGGAGATTGAAGGTTATTATAAAAAGAAAAGAGGCATATTTAAAAATAAAATAAAAAGCATATGCAGCAAAAGCATAATTGTCAGCACATATTGGTGTAATGGTCATTTATTGAAATGGAAACGTTATTAGTTAAAAATGGATGAAAAAGACCTAGATTCGTTAAAATTTTATTTTTATCGCACTTTTAACAACAGACATTGTCACAAAGCAGCTTTACAGAAATCCCAGTCTAGACCACTAATGAGTCACCCAGAGGTGAGCATGGCCAAGAAAACCTCCCTTTAAAAGCAAGAAAGGAAACCTGGAGAAAAGCAAGGCTCAAATAGGAAACCTCCTGTGGGTGACACCGGATGAGGGGATTTCGATGTTTCAGATGAATTATAGTACAATAGTAAAGAATTAATTATATTAAATATATACCGGATGCTAGGAATAAGAATATTGTTTGTGAGCGTTTCAGTGCGAAAGCAGCACAGAACTGGTTTTTGATGTCATGTACTGATGTATAATCACATCAGCAATTCTACAGAAGCAAGGCATCCAGATGAAAAATGTTTGTTATATGTGAAACTGGATACAGCTCTGCAGGAATGAGATTTGAATGTTAAATCAAATTCAAATTTGCTTTGTCACATACACAACCATACACATTACAACACTCAGTGAAAAGCTTATATGACTCTCTCCGTGACCTGAAAAATAGTAGAAATGCAGAGAAAATAGAATTACACAACAAATGAAAAAATTACACTTAAAATACAATCTAAAAATATAATTTTCAATAAATAATAATACAATTTTAAACTATAAATTACAAAACTAGAAAATATAATTGAATTAAAATAGCAATCAAAATGATTCAGTAACAAAATTTACAAATTAAAGGTATAAACACATGACAGCCACAGCATGATTTGAAACAGGGAGTTTCAATCATAAAACGATAAAAGCCGTGTATCAGCAGCAGTGTGATTTTTCCATGGCCCATTGTAAATGTGCAAACAAGAAATGTGCAACATAACAAACTGAGATACTGTGTACTTATTACACCACTCAGCCATAACATTATGACCACTACCAGTTGAAATGAACAGCATTGACGAACAAACTATACAACTGGAAATTTGTGACAGGATTATGGGTACCCAAGTCTTACCCATGCCCGTAGGAACTGACGGGCATCCTGTCCTGTCCGATCCTACGAAAAAGGCATTGCAGCCCAAATCACTGTAAAAAGTAAATAGTGACCACAATAAAATTCAACAGAACACCCAGTGCATCTCAGACTGCCATGTCCAGGGCCCAACAAGCAAAGAGCCCAAGGCCACCAACAAGGCCTCAAAATTTCCCAGATTCCAATCCAATCAAGCACCCATGGGATATGCCGGACAAACAAGTCTGATCCAAAGAGAGCCCACCCTGGAACCCACAGCACCCAAGGGACCCACTGCCTATGTCCTGGGGCCAGATAACATAACACATAACCAGAGCCACATCCCAAGGGGCCAGATCTGCCCTGGTGGCACAAGTTATGGTTGATCAGTATATAATTGTAGATGCTGATTGTATTAATTACTTTTCCACTAATTATTTTTTAAAAATCACACAGTAGATATTTATAAAACCAACTAATTCTGCCTAAGGAACAACATGTAAAAAATTTCTATTTTTATGTATAAAATAGGCTGCATTAATTAACGCATGATGAGATTAGGGGAATTTGCCTGCTTGCTAAGACAAACACACACACACACACACACACACACACACACACACACACACATAAATATATATATATATATATATATATATATATATATATATATATATATATATATATATATAAATTGTTTGTTACCATTTTGTTGTGCTCCTTATATCCCATATATGTGCAATTAGCTTACTTTTGATTATGTCATTGTTTTCTGTGGGTTAGTAGTGCTACTGCAGATTCCTTTTATTTTTAAACTACCCTGGGACAAACAACTGTTTTAGATGCTTTTATTGGCAGACCCAAAGTGATAGAAAAGGGAATTATTTGCTATGGCACTTCTGTTCCCTGAAAGCTCTCACACTTTTTGTTTATTTCAGTTGTGCCTCTAGAAGGATGTAGTGTTGAAATGGGAGATTTCAAAAACACATGACAGCCAACCACAAATCTCTGTTACTGATATGGATTTCCGCTATTTATGGACCTATCTATATTTAAAACAATTGCAATGCCATCATATTTAAAGAACAAGAGGGTAAAATCCGAGTCCTAACTTTTCATATTGCCCTCACTGCAAACAAGGTTGTTTTCTGTCTGTAGCTTTGAATTATGTTTCTGTATTCATGTTGAATTCCCACTGCTCCTTTTTTCTGCAGTGGTGTGATATGGAGTGCAGAGCAGGGAATAGAAACATCATGTCTCATCCTCTGAAAGATAAAATTATGAAAAAAAAAGGAAAAGGACCTGATGTTCCCAAAATAAACTTCCTCATTATGCATAAAGATGAGACTGATTCCCTGCCTGTTGATAACTCCCTTTGGTGATTGCAAACTTCTACCTCTGTTCATTGAGAGCACACACAAACACTGCAAAATACATGGTTCTCATGTTCTGACACACCAAATTGAGCAAAATTAGAATAATGAGCCAGTGTATTCTTCAGCAAGGCCTGATATTAATTGACCTTGAAGTTACAATCCAATATCTGTAGGTACACTACCTTATAATAAGGGTTCCTTATTCATTTTTATTTTCCACTATTTTGAGCTAATGATTAATATTTAATAATAAATCATATTGCATATTCCAGTTTAAAATAAACAACATTATTTAGCATTTTAAATATAAATGCATTCACATTTTACACATTCTTGTAGTTTTTTCAACAAGCCGTGTGAGGCTTTCCTTAATGCTTCTCATTAGATCTAAATGAAAATTCCCATTACAGTATTATTATTTGCATTATTTTATAAGGTAACAACGGTTACTTTTAACATACACTTTGGTTAATATTCAGTTGGAGCTTGAGCATGGTGTCAGAGATGTGTATATGTGTATTTATTTATTAATTTATTTTTGCTGTGTCATGCATTCTGCCACCTCATGCTGGTGGGTGGACTGGCGAAGAGAAGTTGTCCTTAAGTGTGAGTGACTGTGTATGTACTGTGTGAATGTATGTATTGATGAGCAGTGGATTGACATCGCATCCACACTGCATTTCTGTTTCATACCCAGAGTTGTAGGGAAATGGGAAGATGAATGGATGACTAAATTTTGCTTTAGAAATACATTATTAATATACTGTACATTAGGTCTATTTACATTCATCATAGAAAATAAATTCTATTATATCCGTTTATTACGAGGAGGTATCAAAAAATATGAAAATCACATACAGATATTATCGCCCTCCCTCAGACGCCTTAAAACCTGGCAGTAGAATTTGATATTGGTGGTCTAACCTGTGGGGACGAATTCTTGATGCACAGTGGAACGAATGTTGAAAAAGACAATGAGCATGCACTTTGTTGAGCTGCGGACCTGCCTTACCTTTTTTTGATCATGGTGATGATTGGCTCTTTCACTGTGAAGACTGGTGCTTCATTTCAGGGTCGTACCCATACACCCAAGTTTCATCACCAGTAATGATTTGACGTGAAGGATGGTTCATCGATGGCACACTGACAGAGTTCTTGGCAGACTTCGACACAATGTTTCTTCTGCTCCTAGGTCAGCAGCCTGGTGACAAACTTGGGAGCGACACGGCGCATGTTCAAATCACATGTGAGGATTGCTTGAACTGTTTGTTGGCAATGGTGGCAATGTTGTGGAATAGTCTCCCCAACAATCATCATGCACAAGTTGTGAAAGATTTTAACATTTTCGGGGGTTGAGATCTTTAAAAGGACATCCTCATCTCTTGTTGTCTTCCAGTGATGTTCTTCCTCTCTTGAAGGGTGTGTTCCACTCAAAACACCTCGAATGACACATTGCACTGTAAACTTGCTGAATCATACCAAATGTTTCTTTGTTTGGCAGATATCCCCAGTTTCATGATAAAACATGTCCATGATAAAACAGCTGGTCAGAGTAGCATAAGATAACACAGCTTCCGATGTACACAGAATGATGTCTTTTACCACACTGACTTATGAAGGTCATGAAGACATTCTCTGTGACTGTGTGTCTTACAAAACTAGTCTTAAAACATTTTAATATAACCTTGTAAACTGTCTATAAGACAATAAAAATATTTTAATGTATGTTTATATATACAGTGGTGTGAAAAACTATTTCCTGATTTCTTATTCTTTTGCATGTTTGTCACACAAAATGTTTCTGATCATCAAACACATTTAACTATTAGTCAAAGATAACACAAAATGCAGTTTTTAAATGATGGTTTTTATTATTTAGGGAGAAAAAAAAATCCAAACCTACATGGCCCTGTGTGAAAAAGTAATTGCCCCCTGAACCCAATAACTGGTTGGGCCACCCTTAGCAGCAATTACTGCAATTAAGCGTTTGCGATAACTTGCAACGAGTCTTTTACAGCGCTTTGGAGGAATTTTGGCCCACTCATCTTTGCAGAATTGTTGTAATTCAGCTTTATTTGAGGGTTTTCTAGCATAAACCGCCTTTTTAAAGTCATGCCACAACATCTCAATAGGATTCAGGTCAGGACTTTGACTAGGCCACTCCAAAGTCTTCATTTTGTTTTTCTTCAGCCATTCAGTGGTGGATTTGCTGGTGTGATTTGGGTCATTGTCCTGCTGCAGCACCCAAGATCGCTTCAGCTTGAGTTGACGAACAGATGGCCGGACATTCTCCTTCAGGATTTTTTGGTAGACAGTAGAATTCATGGTTCCATCTATCACAGCAAGCCTTCCAGGTCCTGAAGCAGCAAAACAACCCCAGACCTTCACACTACCACCACCATATTTTACTGTTGGTATGATGTTCTTTTTCTGAAATGCTGTGTTACTTTCACGCCAGATGTAACGGGACACGCACCTTCCAAAAAGTTCAACTTTTGTCTCGTCGGTCCACAAAGTTTTTTCCCAAAAGTCTTGGCATCATTGAGATGTTTTTTAGCAAAATTGAGACGAGCCTTAATGTTCTTTTTGCTTAAAAGTGGTTTGCGCCTTGGAAATCTGCCATGTAGGCCGTTTTTGCCCAGTCTCTTTCTTATGGTGGAGTCGTGAACACTGACCTTAATTGAGGCAAGTGAGGCCTGCAGTTCTTTAGATGTTGTCCTGGGGTCTTTTGTGGCCTCTCGGATGAGTTGTCTCTGCGCTCTTGGGGTAATTTTGGTCGGCTGGCCACTCCTGGGAAGGTTCACCACTGTTCCATGTTTTTGCCATTTGTGGATAATGGCTCTCACTGTGGTTCGCTGGAGTCCCAAAAAATTAGAAATGGCTTTATAACCTTTACCAGACTGATAGATCTCAATTACTTTTGTTCTCATTTGTTCCTGCATTTCTTTGGATCTTGGCATGATGTCTAGCTTTTGAGGTGCTTTTGGTCTACTTCTCAGTGTCAGGTAGCTCCTATTTAAGTGATTTCTTGATTGCAACAGGTGTGGCAGTAATCAGGCCTGGGGGTGACTACAGAAATTGAACTCAGGTGTGATAAACCACAGTTAGGTTATTTTTTAACAAGGGGGGCAATCACTTTTTCACACAGGGCCATGTAGATTTGGAGTTTTCTTTCTCCCTTAATAACGTAAACCTTCATTTAAAAACTGCATTTTGTGTTTAATTATGTTATCTTTGACTAATAGTTAACGTTTTTTGATGAGCAGAAACATTTAAGTGTGACAAACATGCAAAAGAATAAGAAATCAGGAAGGGGGCAAATAGTTTTTCACACCACTGTACTAGATGTGCCTGTGACTGTGTGGAATTTAATAGCACATTCAAAAGCATGTTTAAAAAAAAAAGTACAACACCATCTGTTTAATTTTAGAATAAACTAAAGTTACAGTGAAGTGTGCCGAATTAAGGTGTGAGATCGTGTTTATTAAGTAGATTTTAGTTGCACACTCATAAGTGTGTATTAAAAAATTTACAGATGTGTGCCATCTGTTGACTTTGAGATAAACTTATGATTTTTCCAAGGTTGTTTTTTTTTATTATATAAGGGCATTTTCCATTCTCTTCTCGTGGGCTGACTGCGATAAAACAAGGCTTGTAGCCCTCAAGCTCGACCAAATACACCTGGGAAAACTCCATAAAAATGTATACAGTAGTTTTTACGTGATGCGTGCAAAAACAAACAGACAGACAAAAATTTCAAAAAACATCTTGATGTGTTCTATTACTCATTTTACATCCTGCCAAAATACCAGAAATATCAACTTGAAAGTTTTATTTTTTTAGAATTATAATGTGTATATATACATTTCTACTTTTGACTTTTTACCATGCAATCTCACCAAGTATTTTAATAATCTCCAGTCATAATTTATTTTTCCCCATCTACATTTCTTTCACAAAGCTGATGGTTCAGCAGTAGCCTTCCAGGTTTTAATAATGCATATAACAGTACTCAATTCCAGTCATTTAAACAGACCTTTTTTGCTGGGGAGTGTTTAAATGACTGTTTGACAGAGTAAAGGGAAAACAAGTAATATTTAAAAAATAGCCCAGATATGGATGTATACTGTGTTTTAACTGAAAGTGGCTATATATTGTTTAGTTGCTAAACATTTGTTTGTTTTCCCCATTTCCTCTTGATTTTTTCTACCTGCCAATTCATACCTACCCACAAGCCATCTTTGTTCTATCACATGCTAACACATGCTTCCTTCAAAGGCATTTAAAGCTAGCTGCATACTCTGCATACTCACACAGTCCCAAGACTGGCTAGTGTCACTATGATTGACAGAGGAGAGAAAGAGTGCCATCCCTCGTACCCATAGAGCATGGCCAATTTTGCTCCCTAGACATGCCTTTTCTTTTCTGCCTCACTGTCAGGATCCAAACTTGTGAGCTCTTGACAATAGAGCAAACACATTTCTGTTGGGTCACTCAAAAGTCAATATAATTTATTTTACTCCCATAAAGTGCTCGCATTATGTCACCTTGTTTTATTGTTGATTCTTGTACACTGTAGCTTGGCACATGGTTGAACTGTAAAAAAAAAAAAAAACTCATTTATATATTTTTTAAATTTTAATTTAACTTATTTTTATTATTATTTTTTTAAATGGGGTGGGCAGTTATATTAACAAAATATAAGCAAAATATAAGCTTAATTAAATTAACTAGGAGCCATCAAAACAAAACACATGCATTTAAACATGAAATTGTCAAAACTATCATTTGATCCTTTTCATGACTTTTGTCTGGGGAGGATTATAAGAGTACAATAAAAATCCACATAAACATTAGTAATAAAATAATTTAATTTAATAGTATTGAAGTTTTGTATGACAACACACCAGTCTCTCTCTCTCTGTCTCTCTCTCTCACACACACAAATTACTATTATGGCATTTAAAAATTTATTTTTGACCCTTTTGCACTCAAGCATGTGGGTAACGCCACAAAGTCTAATGAAAAACAAAACTTTATTTTAAAATTGAGAATGAAATTATACAAATTGTAAAATAACTCATCTTTTATACCATTGTTATCATCATTAAATCATTAAAAAAACTCCCGTCTTAAACTGAATTTTATTATTTCTTAGTACACAGCATTATTGATCTGAAGAGGATGGCAAAGGGGATGGTGGTCTTACAGAAGGGATGATTTTTGTCATTTTTCACCCCCCCCCCCCGCACCCCCCTTCCCTTAAATCGAGCACTTATTCTAACCATGCTAAGAAAGACATAAGGCTTGATAGGAATGTCCCATGGCTCTGACCACTCTACTGCTATGAACTGACTTTTACCACTTGACTTTAATGGGCTGTGTTACTTGGGCTCCTGACTTGGGACTGTTTTTAACTGCCCTGTTACAAAAAGAATCAAACTGGCTGAATGGATGGTTTTGATTTGACAGCCATTCTACTAAAGGCTTATCACGATTAGGCATGAAGTTATTGTAAAAACATCTATTTTGATTTAGGAGTGTACAAGAGTTTCAAGAGTTATTTGACTAAGAAATCACACCTGTCTATTGACTTGGCTTTACCTCTGGCACACTGGAATTTTATTGGCAGCAGTTTTCAAAAAAGAAATTTGTGTCTCCCTCATTTTAAGAAAATAAAGCCTTCTGTTTTGACTCAGTGTCCTATCAGAAATGAGCTAAAAAACAGAATCCTGATTACGCATGCTCGAAATTCAGATATCAGACTTTTTTCTTTTGCCTCAGTAACCTTTGTGATTCTGTCAGAGCAGAGCCTCTGGGCTATTAACCTCCTGTCTACACATGCTAATGCGATGCTCCTGTGGATTCGTACAAATTTGCTCTTCCATGCATCAACTCTTACACTCCTGTACAAGTCCTTTAAACAGATGAGACAAAAGTACAAAAAAAGGTCTTTCACTTTTCTTAAAAAGGACATAAAGGGTCTATTACCAGCCCGATTGCAGTTGTGTGAAAGATGTAATAGCATATGATGCGCCTTAAAGTGAGGTGAAGGGAGCCGAGGAAGGACGATGAATAGGGAAGGCATGAACATACACTCACTACATATCTGTTCACTGAAGCTTCGCGGTGAAATCATGTCTTGTTGAAGTCTCTTGCCTGGAACAAAGCTTTTATTTGTGCATAAATAGCAAAGCACCTTACAAAATGGAAGCAAATCTATGGCTGTGAAAGACACAAATAATCACTGAGTGAATTAACTCAGAGCTGACAGCTTGGTTAATGCCTCAGCCTGCTACTAACAGATAATGACTGTAAAAGCCCTTACTAACATCATTGCACTGTAAAACCCCCTCTTACTAACGACCTTGTTAGAATTCCCCGCTGCTGCAGCGCTGGCCAGTTATCAGGCCAAGAGCACTGAGACGAAACATTTGTGATATTACAGCTTTGACAGCCTCCAAATAATAGAGCACAAAGGAACTGTTGATGTCCAAACTAGAGAGGCATTAAAATGACAGCTGCATTTAGACATGGTAGTGTTAGTAAGAACAGTCAACACAATGTCATTAACTGCATCTAATTTCAGTGTCAAAAGGGTTGTATGTCTTTCTTGTGAAATTTCCTGCTAATTCAGTGTATTTCATTTGTAAATCTGGCTACAGTGCAAAAAAAAAAAAGAATAGAAGTGTTTATTGTGTCATAAATTAATTAGTCACGCGATATCAGATCTAAAAAAATGTCTGAAACATTTGTTTTAAAAGAAGCAACAAATCCTTAAATGTTTTTTAAAGCAGTAGGTAAGATTAACCAAATATTGAATCAAAAATAATTAAAATTTTTGATATAAATTTGATTTTGAAAAATGATTTAATTTAAAATGATTTACTTATTTTTTATGTTCTTTTTGGTGGTCAGAGTTGAACTGATGCAAAGGCCAGCTGGAAAAGCTTTGAGATTGGAAAAATGTTTCATTATTCACTTAATTTAAGCTTTGGTAAAATTCTAGTAATTTTCAATGGCACATCAAATTTGGGAAGATTGATGAGTTTATGATTATTAAACTATTATGACTGAGATACAGTGAAACCTCGGATTGTGAGTAACACGGTTTGCGAGTGTTTTGCAAAATGAGCAAAGATTTTTAATACATTTTGACTTGTCAAAACAAGTCTTGGTTTACGAGTTCTGAGTATTATGTATCCCGCATGCGCTTCTTGTTTTAATGCGGAGCGTCATGTGACGCCGAGACACTGTTGTGACACTGTTACTAGATTTGGAAAGTATAAGATGATTTGTTTGACAGTTCTTTTATGCCTTTTTTCACTATAGTTTTTAGTTTAAAGTGAATTTGTTTTTACTTACATCCTAGGAGCATCTCTACATATTATTTTGCTGTCATGCTTACCAACACAATGGATTATAATCACATGATGAACTTTGCTAATAGAACAATAAGTACATAAAACATGAACAAATAAATATATTCACTTACATTAAATCAAAATTCAAATCAGTTGAAACTGTGTTTTCTCCATTAAATTTGTAGCAATCTAATGAATATAAATCTCTAAGCAACAAAAATGATGTTTATATTTAGTGGATTGCTGCAGATTTAATGAAGAAAATACACTGTTATTAGAGACAAAAGCATAGTTTCAGATTGTGTGATTGGGACTAATGCTTTCTACAACTGTTGTACCATTTGTGTCCAATTGATAATACATTAACAAATACATAAGAAAACAGCATTTTTTTGGTAAGTTTTTGCCCTCTATATCAAAATATAGATATAAAATATATTTTATATATAAAAATAAGTTCTCTTATTCATTTTACATTTTTTACATGTTGGCTTTCTTTCTTTCTTTTTTTAATATTAATAATTGATTTAATGCCTTACATGATTTGAAGTCATCAGTTGAGGTTTGCATTAGTGAGTCTTCTGATGTGTTTAAAAAAAAAACAGAAAGTTGAAATGGTACAAATTTTTATTTGTAAAATCATGGGAACTTCATGATAAGTAAACACATTTTTGAATAGATAAATGCACAATTCTGTAGATTTTTAAAAATAAATTTTTAGATGTATGTTTACCTATTATAATGACTTACATAACTTTTGATACTGATACAATGGCTACAATGCGCTGCTAAATATATTATAAATAAAATATAAGAATTAATTACATTTATTTATCGATCACTTGCAGTCAGCACCACTATCAGGAAATTAAAACAAACATCTTCTGATCAATTGGAATCCCAGCTCCCCTTGTTTGCTGCTGTTGGGCTCTAGAGCAAAGCCTTTAACCTTGGCCTTCAACCAGGAGTGCTGTATAATGGTTGACCCTGCGCTCTGACCCCAGCCTACTAAGTAGAAGCTGGAATATGTAAAGAATAAAGAGTTTCACTGTGCAGTAACGTATATGTGATAAATAAAGTCTGAATTTATTTTATAAACCACATCTACCACTTACTATATGAACATCGTAAGTCCAAAAACAGGGAGTCTACAGGAGATAGTTCTTATCCTGAAGCTATTTCGTCCCAAGCATTGTGTAAATGTTCTTAAATGAAGCGCAATAAGGAATGAAAGTAGGGATAGACATTAGTGAATTAGTCATTTTTCCCGGAGGACTGACTAATTCACCACTCCTCACCACACAAACCCTTTATTAGTTCACAGGTCTTTCTCTAAACTTGTAGACTAACAGACCTGGAAGACCATTAGTCACAAGCCTTGTCTGAAACTCTTGGAGACCTTCTGTCACTAATACTGTCATTCCATACCATGTGCTCCAGTGCTTTTCCTCCTTATACCCTTCACCTGGGGCATTGAGCTCACTCACACACACCAAATACCTCTCCATCATAGCTACCAGTCCCCACAGGGAACATGAATTATAAAGCACACACTTTCCCTCATTTCTCATTGTCCACAAAGCGAAGCTCCACATGTCTTGCAAATTATATTCAGATGCCTCAGGTGCCAAGGGAAGTCTCTCAGTGCAGACCACCTATGGGTACTTAACCATACATTGTGGATAATAAACATGGTCCTGCATGATCATCAGTGCCACTGTTGGGTTTAGCTGTTCAGAAGAAAACCAATCCAGACAGTGTTTTTTTTTTTTTTTAGATAATTTTTTTATATTTAAACTATATGGTAATTGTACTTCTTGTGGTATTTATACTTGTAATTTTTTTTAAATTTTCTTTTCCATCCTTGCTGTTTACTTTTACTGTGTCCTAAAATTTACATTTTTTTATTATATTTGTATTGTTTTTAATGATAATAGCAGAGTAATACCTTTTGATTTTGTATCCTGTCAGAGCCTACAGCAGAGCCATAGTGAAACTTTCCTTACCGTCTATTTAATACATCTGCCAAAATGAACATGTTAACAACACAAGAAGTACATGAGATCATATTGGTCCTATTATCTATGATTTCTCCTGGAGAAAGTTAATTTAATGAGCATTATCAGCAGCTAATGGGAATTATAATGAGTCAGATGAAGAAGATTATCTCTGCATAATTAGCACTATGTGTCAGCCTCAATTAAAAATGATGGGAATTAGGAGGAGGTTCAGGGTCTTACAGCTGAGACGGGCTGCTTTTAGCTCTGCAGCTTTTACATGTTGTATGGAAAATGGATTGTGGACTAGTGAATGAGAGTGTGTCAGAGAGTAGGCAAATATGGGTAAAGATATGGCATCATCTGTAGAGGAATGTCACTGACATGTTAAAGACATGTAAGCATGGTAGAAAGGGAGAGAGAAAGAGAGAAAGAGAGAGCGCGAGTTAGCGAGCATGATAATATTGGCTAAAATATCTAGATAGAACAATAATGTAAAAACGTAGTTCTTCCTTTTTTTGGAAGACTGTGCTTCCAACCCCTTTTCCTATACATAATTCTGTATTTTTGAATGATTAAGTTTTTTTTTTTTTTTTTATTAAAATATGGTTGCGTTTGTATAGCATTCATTTACATCATTTGTAACCAATGATATGTGCAGAATGATTACACTATAGATTTATATGATCTTTAGTTGCCATTGGTCAAATCTTACTATTTAGAAAGTTTAGATTTTGTGCATTAGAATAGACCTTGCTGTTATTTATAATTCATGGCTATGTTTTGGTTGCCCAAGAGGGCTTCTACTACTTCTGAGTAAATGTGTTTAAGCCTAAAGCCTTTCTTTGCTTTAGGTTATTGATCAGCTCAATTCATATTTACAGATGAATGTGTGCTTTTCTTCTTCTCCATTTCTCCTTGACGTGCTTGAGGACAGACTTGCAGTTATGCTGAGAGCATTCTCACAATATAATTGTCTCGAGAATGGAATCACTCACTGGGAATGATGTAATAGGACGACATTGAAAACATCTGAGTGTATTTGTAATGTTTGCTAAATCCTGTTTGTTTGATTTCAGTGTCTTTTATATTGACTTTTCTAAGCAGAGGATTTAGAGGACTTAAATAATGGATAAACTGCACTGTACATCAATGATGAGATATGGCTACATAATGGTGATGTTAAATAATATAACATTATCTACATTTGAATGCAGCAGACAACATGTAGATTTAATCATCTGATAAATATACTTTCACAAGAATATGTTAAATTGTCAGCAGGTGGGTGCATTTGTTGAATTTGTTCAATAATAAAAAAAATTTTCATGTTACAGATTTTAATCTATTTAATCAGGTTGGATGGGCATCCAAACAATATTGTAACCCAGAGCATTTTCAATAATAATAATAATAATAATAATAATAATAATAATAATAATAATAATATTATAGGACTCTCTTTGTGTTTCTATGGCTAAAAAAATAAAATAAATAATAATATGCTCATTTTAAGGTGTATATATATATATATATATATATATATATATATATATATATATATATATATATATATACACGTAAGAAAACTTTAATTAAATATTTTCTGTGAAAACATTTTGAAGTATGGTTTTAAATTTTTGCTCATTTTAGATGATAAGTAAAAAAAAAATTTACCTAACATATGCATTTTCTTTTATTTTCAACAACCACAGCTCCTGAATGTATAATCGTATCTTTCAGCATGCAGTATAAGCAAATCCATCAAGAAAAAAGGATTTTAATTCTCTGTCAGATGTCCCTTCTACATATAAACCTAACAGCACATATACATCTGAATAATTTTTACTCAAAATATACTGTAAAACAAAAATGTAGCAGGTAGAGTGCTAATTAGAGATGCCTGTATTTAATCAGAAAAATGGCAACCATGGTGATGTTTGGATGAAGAATCAAAGCTGTTCACAGCCGCTCTGCAGATAGACTTTGTTTGACGAAATGATACATTCAGGTCGGACCTTTTAGACATATAATTACTATTCCATATAGAAAAACAATACTGACACCCAAAACTAGCTCGCTAATTTGATGTGTCGTGATTCAAGTTAAGAAATTGTGTGTCGGACTGAATGCCATCAAAACTCCCGCACAAGAAAAGACATAAACAGTAAGAGTAAACAGTGAATATCACAGCCTGGCTAATACGGCACACAGTCTGTATTCTCTTCCTGATAGCCTGCAAGAGGGAGAAAAAAACAATGAGCACAATACTTCAAGAAACAAATCCGAAATCATTTCACCACATAACTTTAATTCTTTTAACTTTTTTCTTCAGCTGGATTAATGGCTGTAATCTTTGGATCATATTCATCTTTGCTTTGTATTTGCATTTTGAGCAGTATACTTCACACAGAACTTCTTTCCCCAGTCTTCCCATGTGGGCTATTTTATTTTGTGTTTTACTTGCTTAATGACCATGTCCTTCTGTTTTGGAGAAGAGGAGACTTCAGCCGATAATGCAGCTGCCCATAAAAAAACCCCTTCTAAATAATGTACCTTACACTAAAAACAACTTTAGCTAAATGATGATGGCTGTTTAACAGATTTGGCTTTTCCCTTTCCAAGGGTCAACACATCGAAGCATTCAATCTGCAAGATATTGGCACAGGTTTTACGATTGAGGTCGTTCCTGCCGTGACCCACCCGTTTCTCTCCTCTTGGGACCAGCAATAGAGATGTCTTACATCTCCAATGGCTGACTATTGCACTACAATGGCAATCAAGCAATGGTAGGGCTTGAACCCTCGACCCTCCGATCAACAGCCTAGAAACTCAAAAGCCTGAGTCAGCACTGCCCCCGCTGTTTAACAGATGCTTTCTTGCATCTTGATTTCTTGCTTTGATTGACCCCCTAGTGGGAGAAAATTACTATTGTACATTGAAGCAAGACCATGTACTTTTATTTTACCTGGTGAATAGCATCTTCTCTCATGCTTTGCAAGCAACTGTGCAGTAATATACTGTACTTGTTTTTAACAATGCATATGATCTCTGTCTCACATATTCTGTGTTCATTTGTGCATAGCTTGTGCATGTCCTTACACATTAACGTGATGTTCCCCCAGGATGCAATATGCATGTAAACAGTAGGGGCAGAATGATGTGACTTTACCGCTGCGCAGTGACAAATATGCATGTCAAAACAGTTGGAGATGAGTACAATACTATCTGGAAACTAAACAATGTCATCCTTAAGTGTCATCATGTTTACTTCATGTAAAAAAAAAAAAAAACTGTCTGATTGAACTCTCCAGTGTGCCCACTACTGAAATCCTTAAGTAACACATACAGTATATAGACAAGTAGGCGAATCAATATGTTCACGATGTGAACGCATGATTTAACAGCAAGTATTTTGCAGGGCCTTTCCCCCCAAACACATACGCACAGTAGTGCCTCCCAGAAGTGGAAAGCCACCCAAATCCAGCCTAGCTAAAAGGTTTGATGCACTGGGAAAATAAAGCATTACACGTCAGTAGATATCTGATGATACTTTTCAAATGTTGTAAATGGGTGGCCAGTGTGCTGATCTGAGGTTGATGTGCCACTCCAAGGCACATCTGGGAGCATTCTTCTCCTTAATTAGTAGCTATAAAGTCACTATCAACCCAAAGTTATTAACAAAGTATGTAGCATTAGAGTGTCCAGAAATCCTCTGCCCTAGTGTTATATGAAGGTTAAAAAATGCTTTAGGTTACTAGGGAGCATGAAGATTGGACTTTGGAGCAATGGAAAAAGTTCATGCAGTCTGACGACTCCAGAAAGTGACCCTGTTCCTGAGCAATGAGCAGATCAGGGTAAGAAGGGAAACCCATGAGCTGATGCACCCATCATGCATAGTAACCACTGTACCAGCCTTTGTGTTATGATCTGTGGTTGCTTCAGTTGGTGAAATGTGGCTCAGAAATGTTATGTGGCGATAAAATCAAGTCAGCTGATGACCTGAATGTACTGAATAACCAGGTTATCGCATCAGTGCATTTTTTTCTTACCTGAAGCCACAACCAAATTCCAGAACAACAAAAAAATCCAAGATTCAGCTGGTTCAAATTGTGAAAGTGTAGTTCGGGGAGCATGAAGAATCATTTTCCAGACATGAAGAGGCAGCAAGAGATCCTTGACCTTTAACTCATTGAAAGATCTTCGGGATGTGCTGTAGAAGAGTGGTTCAACTTTAACGTCATTAATACAAGATTTCTCAGTGTGTGTTTTTTAACAAGTCATGTAGCTTTTTGTATTTTTTGAGTTCATTAGCTAGTCATGAGGTGCAAAAAGCCCACCTTTTTAGTAAATTGATTTTCCTTTGCAAGGTTGGCCTAGTGCAAAACCTTTTGTGTGTGTGTCTAAATCTGTTTGTATGTGTGTGTGTGTTTTCTAGAAAGGATGTCTGGATTACCAAGGCCTGAACTTGAAATGTAAAAGGACAGGGCAGTCAATATTCACTGATTAATGATAATGGCATGCAAGCCAGAGGGATAATCTTTTAAAGCTCTTTTTTATCTTAAAACCAATTGACTTCAGTCGTTGAGGACAGAAATCACACAATCCCAAAGTAAACCCTGAGAGTCTGAGAATGGTCTGTGCATAGATAGTTAACCCTTAAATACATCTGTGTTTTTCTAGTGTGACCTGGATAAGTGGAAATAGACTCCTGGGAGAAAGACCCTGACCTGTATAAAGACCAGGAGCGATTCTAGGATCAGACCTTCAGGGAGGCTCAGCCCCTAATGATGATGTAACATGTAAAGTGATGGTATTAATAGCAATCATAATTAACATTATAAATACTATTTTGATATTTTTATTAACACCAATATTAAAAATATATGTGTAAAAAATATATGTTAAGCATTGGGTCTTTAACAATGGGCTTCACACCTGGTTCTTCTTGCTCTCTCAAACACTCAAAATAACAAAAGCTTAAACCTCAAAACCAGATGGCCACCTAACCTATAATTTATTCATCAACTTAATCTGAGTGCCAGTGCACTTTAACATCAAATCTGAACCGATCATTAGCAAACCATGCCTACATCAGCTGTCACTTTTACACATTTTACCTGTGCTTTTAATTGTACATAAGGAAACTTAAACTGTCATTCACTTTGTCTCTTATACATTAGCCACCTGAACCTGAGCGGTGGAAGTAACTCTCAGTATCTCTAAGCTCAACCACATTTCTTCCCACTAGTAATGCATACTGGTAATGAAACTAGGTGATCATCTACTACAGATAATTTTTGGTCATTTCTTTAAGTTGATTGAACTGTAATCGTAAATTATTTTAGTCAATAAAGATGCATTATTATTATTATTATTATTATTATTATTATTATTATTATTATCATCAATATCTTAAATGGTGCAAAGATTAAGTTATAGTGGTGTTGAGCACCCTTAAAAAGCGCCTAAAATCACCTTTAATAAAGAAATTAGTAAAAATCGATGATTAAATAAATATTTGGTTGAGCATATATATGCTTATTTGCCTAGATGTTTTTGAAGTATGTTCAAGGCTTATTTTTTCTTAAATAGATTTTGTTTCTATGGCTTATTTGGATGCACTAAGATTGCTTATTTGTAGCTCAACATTCAACGATTTATGAATTAACCCCTGAGATTTTTTTCAACCCCAAACAAACCCAGGAAAGAGTTTGTTTTTTGCCCATTGTATCCCTGGTAATCAAATGCTTATTTTCTTTTGACAATGATGAAATGGAAATGATAGTTTATCCCACTGTTGCTTATTATCTGTGACTGAATCTTTGAAGTTTAAGTGACCATGGGTAATTTATGCATAGTCAGGGATTTAATTATTCTCCTCTGCAGGCATTTTTGAGTGTGAAACAGCATTGTGTACTAAGTGAAACTTGAAGGAAAGAGCCCATGTGGGTGAATCTCACCCTAGCCAATATATTGGGGTTCTGGGGCTTGGCACTTGCTCCTGGACTCTGTTGTCAGCAATGGGATACGTCTCTTTCTGAATAATCCCTGTGCCTCATAGCCACAGCCTTATAGCCATAGTGGGATTGGAGCACAGCAGGCTGGATCAATAGGGCTTGAAGGCAGAGCTGCAGTGCAGGTTGTGTTGTTTTGGTGATCTGCGATGTCAACAAAGATGGGATAGGGTGTGCAGGGATCAATTGCAACTTTGCCCAGTTTAGATAAGCTTGGAAGAATCAATGATGTCTTTTGAGTTCCATTAGATTGCCTTTTAAAAAAGATGGGTTTAGAGCATAAATATTCACATTTAAAATAGCTATTACATGAATAAATGAATACAGTTCTGATTAAACAATGCTGGTGAAAAACTCATTTTCGGTGTATGGTCACAAATTATATTTTTTCACCCACGCAAATCTCTTTCTTACAGTATGTGCACAATTTCTATTTGCTTGCTCAAGCTCTTGTGCATGCTCCTACTGATTGGGTTACCAAATCACACTGACAAAATCCCCCCTAGGCAGTAATGAAAATGTTCCCACTCTGTTATAAAAAAAAAACAATTACTATCACCTCTTAACCTCCTGATTCACCCCCAATTACATATATACATACTTTGTTTCACTAACATTAGTGACATTCATTGTTCATAATCTTCCCAAGACACAACCTGAAGGCCAAAATAAAATGTAGCCCAATTTTATTATTATTTTATTAAATGCTTTTTAAATCATACAAAAGTAAATGAAAAAAAAATAATAATTCACACAGTTTGTTCACATAGGGCAAATAAAGTAATTAAAAAACTCATGTTGTGTGTCTCATATTGCAATTTAATTTAACAGTTGAATATTGAATATTTCATTTTAATGTTTTATTTAAACATTGGACGTCTTGAATATTTTTCATTTAAGACTATGCACTAAAACTCCTTGCTTTAAGTGTTCTTTTAGTTCTATTAGTATTAAATTTAAAACAAAATTATATGTTTTGTCCCTTTTTGCTGGTCTGAAATAATTACATAATCCATGACTCAAAAACCACAACCTGGTCCGAACCAGGGGTTTTGGGATCTGTTGCTACATTATACGAAGACATTGGACGTATACTTCATTGGCTTAGCTACACTCTCATATACATACTATACACACAAAAAAATGTCCACAGTAGAATTAAATCCATTTTCTGAACTCATTTGAGACCCCTCTTTACATCTTTTGTCACCTTTCAGCTTCTATACTCCTATATGTAAATCTAGATAGTTTTTTAATTAATGGCCTTTGAAAAATTCTCATTATATTTTACAGTTTTAAGTTGCTAATGAAAGTCAATAGCATGACCTTTGTGAGGAATTTGAAGGCCAATCGGACCTCGGCAGCAGTGCATAACATCAGTAATGCACTTGTGGCTGAACTGGAAAATCTGCCACATCCTAAAATGTAATGAAAAGCCTTTGTAGAAGAACAGAGTTCATTATAAAAGCAAAAAGGGTTTAGATCTGGAAAGGGCTGTCCAAAACACACATAGAATTCCACCTGAAAAAATTGGAACAACAAGGCAATTATTTTCTTATTTTTCAATTTTGATATATAATGAAGACAATTGTGTTTGAGATTTTTTTTTTTTTAAATGAGACAATAGATTAGAATTTTTAATCTAGACATGCTATACATAAAAAAAAAGTTTCAACCCTCCAATTTATCAAGTGATCATAAATATTGGAGCATGCAAATGACAGGTGTTTTCTGTTGTCCAGGTTCGCCTGTAAAAATTTAATGTTAGAATTGACTGTTTCAATCATTGCATGCCCCCCCCCCCCAAACTGCATTTAGTTAAGGATAGGGAGTTTATGGGAGAAAATCAAGTTATTTTGCAGCTAGGAAAAAAAGACAGCTAATCACACAAGCATTGTGTGGCATTTTTGAGTTGTCCTGAAAAAGAAACTACTACCAATGGTGTACTACCAACCAGATGTCAACTAGGTCATTCCAGGAAAACATTAGCACTTGATACCAAAAGCATTATGAGATCTTTATACAACAAAAAAACAAAATCACCAAAAATGTATGTGTTGAATTCCTTGAAGTGCTAAAATATTCAAATCACAAAAAAGAAAACACTCTAGTTGTTGTGTAAATTGGGTAGAAATCTTAGTAAATTTACTAACCATTGGTTCTTTAGTCTTTTAAACTTGACCAATACGGTATTAAGCAAATAATAATAATGAAAAAGCCACAGGGAATGTAATAAGCAGAAGTAATTTAGACTAGTGAATCTACTCTGTAATTCACACTCTGTGGCTGACTGGCATATTAATGACTCTTAGGTAAGCACTAATTGAGAAAATTACTATTTAATGAAGATAATGAAGTTTTGTGAGGACATGATTTTCACACTACGAAACACATTTCTCCACCTTAACTACCAAACTGCTTCTGTCAA
Source organism: Clarias gariepinus (assembly GCF_024256425.1). NCBI lineage: Eukaryota > Metazoa > Chordata > Actinopteri > Siluriformes > Clariidae > Clarias > Clarias gariepinus. The sequence continues at coordinate 16,896,136 of NC_071111.1, forward strand.
ACAGAGAAGCGGAAGTGCCAAAGTTCCTGTTGATATCCCTGTGGTGGCCATTTGACACATCCAGCCTGTTTCTTGAGAAACTAACCCGTCTGGCCAATGTGAGATGTGAAATGGCGAGACAAGGCTTGTGTGATTGAAAGCTCAACTTGTCACCCACACTCCACTGTGCCAGCCATGACTGGCAGCTGATGGACTCTGTGAGCTGCCAGGAGGAGTGGATGGGGAGTAATCTCATAGCCTCAGCCTTCGTTGTATCCCCAAAGCCACTGTGACAAGACAAGGAGCTGTCTCTGTACGAAGCATCTCTCTCCATGGCCGAGAATGATACACATTTATGTCCGAGCTGCTATGACTGATCTGTCAGAGTGCAATCGAAATGATTTTTGGCATACGATATGTATCCTCCATAACACTATGTCCCATGGTTTATGGCTCATCATTACAAAGCAATATGCTTCCATCACTCATATTTTGATTCTTAACTACTTGCAAGCTGTCAAGGACTCGATTCCACAGACTTTGGCCTCCCTTTGCCTCGTCACACATTTAAAGTTAACATTCCATCAGACTCACCAGTAATGTTTCTTCTAGTTTTTACATATTTATCAGGAGTGATATGTTCTTCAAAGCAAGCACATGAAAGAAAGCATGTAACATTTTAAAATTACATTTATTTAACAAAAAATATATTTCTGTCTTTTGTGCTTCTTTTTAGGGATTTCATTTCAAATTCAAATTTTTTCAAATTCAAATTTTATTTGTCACATACACAGTCATACACAATACGAAATGTAGTGAAATGCTCATACGACTGCCAGTGACCCTAAAAGAGAATTAAAGCTTATAATAAGAAATAAATATGAATAAAAGAAATACGATAGAAAAATTAAATAGAAAAATTAAACTAGGAAAAAATAGAACTAAAAATAAAAATAAAAATATGCTGTACATAAAAATAGAAATATACTGTACAAATTTAAATATACTGTACTGTACAAGAGCATTTAAGAAATTGAGAAATTTTGATATTTTGTAAGAAAGATGGTGTGCAAATATGCATAGAACAAAGTGTATTTGTGCAAAGGCTATTAAAGTGTCTTTGTGCACTGGTCCAGGATGTAAACGTAAACATGTAGTGTAGATGTGAAGGTAGGTGTGCATGGAATTGCCCATAGTGTCCATGGATGTAAAAAGATTGATTGATTGATCAATTGTGAAAAGACTGTCCTTTTTTACTTTTTTGTGTGTGTGTTTCTTTTTCACTTTGGCCATGCATTGAGCATTGATGTAAAATGTTTGCAGTAATAGTTATGGCCATTGGGTTCTGGACTACATTACTCACCCACCACTCAACTATTACACAGTACATGACCCTATTAATCACATGCCCTCCTGATTGCACTCATTTATTTTATGGTTGTCTCCATTTGTACCCCCATTTAAAAGACTAAAGGATAACATACAGTTTGTTACTTTATAGTGCTTAATTATTAAAAGCTCCCAATTTTTTCCAATTCATTTCTAACAAGTTAGCACGGCTTTGAGGTGTATCCCAGCTAGATCATTAACGGACACAGCTAGATCATTAATGGATACAGGATACAGCTAAATCATTAACAGACACACTTTATCTAGCTGGGATACCCCTCAAAAAATGGATTTTTTTTATCCCACAAAAATGATTTTTTTTTATCATTTGCAAAATCTCCCTTTGTTTCATTCCTCTTCCAAATAGCCGTTTCAGGGTTTATGCAAATGAACTACCCTTGAGCCACACCTTGTCATAGTATGCTCTTATACTGTATGAGGTCACATTAGGAGGAAATAATTTCCAGAGCCAATACAAAAATAGGAAGTACAAAAAGCTCTCTCTCTCTCTCTCTCTCTCTCTCTCTCTCGCTCTCTTAGTTTTTGTTTTTTGGATACATACATGTGAATGTCTAAAATGATTAAAAAAAGTTTTTTAACCTAATTGCACTAATCCCTTTAATGGTACATTTGTTTCTATAAATAAAACTATTTGGAGCGATTATATTATGTTTTTCTGCATTGCTAATTTTTACAAGCACTATAATAGACTTGATAAATAGTAAACTTTTTTTTATCAGTATTTACTGTTGGATCAGTGTTTATTTGGATGAAAGTTATTTGCATCTAGTTCTCACCACATGAACAAATTAAAAAGCACCATGACTCTCATCCAGAGTAAAGCTGTTACCAAATAATAACATATATATTTTTTTTTTTTCCCTTGGTAATGAACGAGTTATTCTTTGTTCAGAAACAACCATTTTTTTTCTTTGCACACTTCCAGTCTAAACAGATCAAAGGTCTCTTTTGAACCTAAAGCAAGGGGAATAGTTTCCTTTAAAAACATACTTCCGTGATAATTTATCTTTAAGCAAGTTTAAAATTCAGCCCTCAGGTACCATGCACTATATGGAATGAAATGTTTACTTGCATGTTCACCACCATCAGCAGCACAACAATAGACACAAACATATAGTATAATCTACATAATTGTGGATAAAACATAAGCGATGAGAGCCACAGTATTAAGATAATTGCACTGATTTACATGTATGTTTGTGTTGGATTATCGTAGTGGATTGAGTGCTTTTAAGTGGAAAATGTGTACAGAAACACAGGAGAGTGGAAGCCCACTGTAGTATTACATGTATAGACAGAAGCATTGTCGGTGAATATAGTGCCTATGTAGCCTAGCAGAAGATCTGCTACAAAAGCCATGTTGGCTCATGTTTTGAAAAACTTCAAGCTATGGAAATATTTTTGCATACATTTTTTCTCATTTATTAAACTGCCTCACTTTAGAATTCAATCACTCTGTTCAATTCTTTGAGATATTTTTCTTGGTCTGCATCTGTACAAGTATTTGATAATTCCTGTTTAAGACATTGTGACCTGTGGAAGAACTTTTATCAAACTCTTAATAAGTGTGGAAAGTATGACGTGACAATTGACCCGAATAACATGGCTTTGTTGCTTGTTCTCTTACCCACATACACAATTTGGGAGAACATTTCAAAACCAGGACTAATGGCAGTTAAAATCAAATACATTGACATACAGTATGAATATATGAAGTGACAACCCTATCTGGAGCCGTGTTAATTAAATACAAATCATGATTTCCAGCACATCCTTTCAAAGAGATGGCATTCCACATTTTATTAGCCCAGGGTTACAATTAAAAACTGAACAGTTTGCAAATGGTCAGAGTTGTGTACAGCAGATGCCAAGGCAATCAAACATCTAACAAAATGCTAATTGGGTGTTATTATTTCCAGACCTGGCTCATGATGTAATTATCCCATTACTTTATTACTCTGCTACAGAGCTTTTCTCTGTTCATTTTGCCTTGTGAGATTTTATCCCCCCTACACTGTAAGATTTCATTACGCTGTGAGTTTATATGCCTTGGCATGTTTATCATCCCTTTTTGTGTATTATTTGATGTTTTCTGTGGATTATGATACAGGCCCCAAGCTCCAGCTTTCTTTTTGATATGCCAGCATTAGTAAAAATAGCACCAATGTTGAAGGTTAAAGGTTGCAAAATATTCATTATTAACATCGCACCATAGGTTCCCCACTGTACTAATGCAGACAGTGCTTCCACAGCTCAGACGGGGGTCTAGAAACTGTAAATATGATTGCAAAGATTAATTGAACCACGCAATGTCTGTTTCTGTTTCCTTTTATTAAGGAATTGGGTCCATCTGTCTAAACTACTGTTAGTCTTCAGTGTCCAATACTACAAACAAGTGTGTGTTGTTTACATGATTTTCTATTAGCATATGAAAGGTGTGTAGCTTTTCCACCCCTGTCATGATTGCAAGGTTTTTCTAAAGTGTGGTCTTTGTGTCCACAAGGTCATGTGAAACAAATCAATACAGGTTATTGAATGCTCATCTCTTCATCCTTGAAGTGAGCATTAAAATCAATGCACATAAATAAAATGAAACTCCTACAGCTTGTGAAGAAAAAAGCAAACGGAAATCAGAATCATGTAGACATTAATACAGTGAAAAAGTTTTTAATCTGTAGCATTCTATAGGGCCTATAATATGACAACAATAAAAGAATACTATCTTTTGGCAGGTTGCTATATAAAATTATACCACAGTGCTGTAAAGTCATAAATCTGATACGTCAGAGTGTGTGATGGCAACTTTTACAATGGTACTAACTGTTATATAAATGATAGGTTTCTATAAATGCAAGGCATAGGTGATGCATAGGGATCGCTCGTCACCATCCATTGTTGTCACACTTTCGTCTATCTGCAACGCCTTTGAAACCATTCATATACATTTGACCAAGACTTTACCAAATCTTAATTAGAATGTTAACTAATTTTCTAATAAATTGTATTTTTTTATAAATATTACAATAATTTTATTTTTAAAAGATCAAATCTACTTTTCATAGGGATATTTAAGAGGTCAGAATGCACTTTGGGTTTATATGGAAAAAAAATAAACATCATAAAAATCATGCAAAATCTCAACACTTCACTATTTAAAATATAAAATGAACATAAATACAGTCATGAATGACATCATCTGAGAAAATAACTATCATGACTCATTTTATTATAGTAATAGTCAGTTAACAGGGGTGATTATGAACAGAATAAAAATTAAATAAGAATATAATAGAGATTTTACTTAAAAGTTATTTAAAGTTTAAGAGGTTAAGTTTTACAAAATGGAACATTACTTGCATTCAGCATCTGAGTGAGTGGACAGCAGAGTAATGAAAAAAGTTGAAAGATATTAAAAATGGCTCAGAGTATAGAAACTGATCTAGCCTTCTGGGTTATTTCAAGACGAAAGAAGAAAAATCAAGGTAAATTGACTGGCTAGGCAAGTTAGGGTTCTGTAACTCCCTCAGTCCAATTCAATTAAAATAGGCTTCACTGGTATAACCATAATAGCAGGAGCAAAATAGCAGGAACAGTAGATTTAAAATATGGAGATGAGAAAGAATGCATCTGTGTAGGGACAGAAAAAGAAGGTAAGTCATGCTAACATTGCAGTGGATAAACTATGCCATTTTTACTGCATAACCAGGGATAGTGCAATCTCTTTATCTTGTGTTTTTTTCTGAATGTGTGTGTATGCATGTACAAATTAAGAAATATTACATGAGATCACATGAGTGCTGTGAATGTCAGCACGGTTTGGGTGATATTGTCCCATTTTAATGTTGCGACAAGAACCTGTGACGGGTGGAGTATAAAAGGTGAGGAAAATAAACCATGGGATTTCTTAGAGTGTACAATCCCTTGTTTTACAAATCAAGCAATGCCCTTGATCAGGGGTCAGAAAGGGATTAGTTAGCTTTGTAGCTGACAATAGCTTTGACAGTTCACAGGCAATTCAGACCAACTTATAAGCAATTACTGTACTAAGGGAAAAAAGTGCTGAATAACACCTAACATTAGGATGATGTAACATTTGCTGAAAGAGCTTCCACAATCGGTTTTGAATGTTGGTTTTGGCAGACAGCTGTTCTTCCCTCTTTACAGTTCTGTGGACCGTACCGACCTACTTTCAACTCATAATCAGTGATTGTTAGAAAACCTGTGCCATGGAGTGTTACATATAGTTAAATGTCTTAGTGCTGTTATGCTTTGTTATCACCACTTGTGGAATGTCTCTTGTGCAATCATATTACTTGGTTTGAAGGAACTGCTGTATAATGCTAAATAAAGTAACATTGTACTTTTTCACCACCAGGGCCAAGAAGTGCCATAAGGGAACAGGGACTGAAGTTAACAGCCAGAAATCAAAGAAAGGAAAAGGTGAGCAGTGCACAAACCAGCAGTAAAGATAAGTAGCTTAATAACGTTTGAATCTGTGTGTAGTCCCCAACCTATTGATGCCGAACTTTCTCTAAAAGAAGACAAGCCCCAGGCAAGCTTGATTAAACCTGTGATCTTTTCAATAGCGTTTTTGTTGAGTTTTTTGTTGTCTTATTAAAGTGAGAACAAAGAGACTCGTGAGTGATTAGCTGTTTATGGGTGGTATAACGAAAGTGATAATAGTAACTCACATGTCTTGTGGACATTCCGCAACATTAAATGAACCTATAAATATGTTTTTTTTTTTTTTAAATGTGACATTTAGTAGAATTTAAAAGTAATGACCTTGTTAAATAAGCAAACTCTATTCACCTCCACTTAAGTCTGCTTTTGTGCAGGGGAGAAGCCTAGCACCTAGTCTCCTTTACCACGTCTTATTAAGCCTGCACAGATGGGTCATACTATTTAATTCATAAGGGAACACAAACTTTGATCTTGTGCGGTGTGTTTAGAATTCAGCTCCAGTCATGCACAGACCAGTGAGGCCCCACAGCACACAACCCTAAATGCTGAAAGCTCTAGTAACTTGACTCTCAGTTCAGATGGGATGTGACTTCAAATTTTAGGCCAAATGTCACCCACCAGTGATTTCAGTTAATTCATGAGTCGTGATGGGGAATAACCGAATATATTTATGATTACATTTATTTCTTGTCATCGCTTTTTTTTAGGGGGAAATTTTCTTTTTATTTTTTGTAATATAAAAATTGTAACTGTCAATGTCAACAACATTACTGATTACTTATATTTTATTTTTGTATTTTTATTAGTACTAACTTTTAAGATAGTGCTATGTGCTTTGTTATTATTATTATACTTATTATTATACTTATTATTATTATTATTAATATTATTACACAGTAATACAAAGTATTAATACACACATGAATGGATTGTTAGTGGTCAGAATAGCAGCAGCTACTCATAGCTTATCTTTTGTCTTTACTGATCATTTGTGATAGTGTTTTGTGACTGGAAAAAGATCGCCACATCTGCAAAAAGCAAGACGTCTTATCCGAAAGGAGCCCCAGCATTATTAGTCCGAGATCAAACGAAGCCGGCAGATGGCATTTCAGGACTAAGCCAGAGAAAGGTACTGAGATTGGTCAATGAAGCCTTTTTATGTGCTATCAATGGCAGACTGTATGGCATTTTGTTGTGGCTTTTCCTCGGCTAACCACATTCCGTGTGCTTTATTCATCTATCACACAAATGGAAAGGAGCTCTTATCTGAAGCGAGGAAAGTAAAAATAAAAGAAACAACGCATACGTTGCAGAAGCAATTTTTACTGTGTAGCAGGAATGTGCAGCTCTCACACACCATCATACAGGCCTCTGGTATGTGTACATTTCTTGCGCACATATTCTTAACATTGGGGCACAAGACTTTAACACTGTTATCACGGTTTTAAAATGTTTACATGTTTTTTATGAATCTTTCAATTTTTTTTTTGCAGAGATCTCTCATTAAGCTGCAGAGAAGATTTCACTCTTTATCTAGCCTGTAGAATAACCTCGTTTGAAAACTTCATATACAGTGTCAACATCTCTGTGTTGGAGCTTTCCTGTAGACAGTTTCAAAAACTGTGCATCAGACAGGAGTCCCGAGAATGTTAATTCATTTTCTCTATCGCTTGTCCTGTGGGGGGTCTCAGGGGGGCTGGCAGATGGTGCAGCTGTATTGTTAGCAGCTTCTTCTGCTGTTATGCATTTTGTTTGACTTGGTCAGGAAGTGTGCAGCATGTGCAGACCACCGAGACTGATGTTTGTGTTCGATTGAGGTATACAGTATGTTCAAAAGAAGCTTAACTCCTAAACACATGTCTGGGTGTGCAAATCCGACTTTGAAAATTCCACTAGTATTATTTTAGTTAGACACAATTACAATTATTTATATGTTTTAGTTGAACTTATTATTTGGAGCATGTTCATTCATTTTCTCTACCGCTTGTTCTGTCTGGGGTTGCAGGATGTTATCCTAGGGTCTGGGTCAAAGGTAGCTCAGTGGTTTAAATGTTAGACTTCTGAAATGCCTGAAGCTGGCACTGTTTGGCCCGTGAGCAAGGCCCTCAAACCTCAAATGCTCACATGTAAGGAAAAATTGTAAATTGCTCTGGATAAGGGTGTCTTCCAAATGGCATAAATATCCATGTAACAAGTAGGCTCAGGGAACAAGGCTGTGGACATCTTTCATGCAGGGTACAGACTCTCTCATATACCCAATCATACACTACAAGCAATGTTTTTGGACAGAATTTGCTTACCCACAATGCTAGAACCTATGTAAGGCTATAGTGCTAACCATCGAGTGACTTTGCCTCCAGTTTTAAGCACTCAATTATTTTTAATATAACTGCAATCCAGCAAGAATTTCATGATATGACAGCTTACCAAACACAATGCCATCCAAGGGGCACTATTGAACTATTGTATGCCATATCATGAAGGCATACAGGATGTCATACAGTATTTTAAAATAATGTAGTAATAAAAACATGCATTCACTTTGTTATTATACATTTTATATACTGTATTATTAGGTATGGGTATCATTGCTATAAATTCATGTATACAGTAATATATAGAAAAGAAGTAACTGAGAATGAAAAGAAATAGGTAGAGTATAAGAGGACACCTCAGGCCTATCAGACATAATAGCATGTCTGAGCTTTTCAAATGTAGCTTGATTTCAAGTAAAAAACTTTGAGCCATTTGTCACAGGGTTATGGCCAGGCAATGTAGTTTTATGTGTCACGAAACCCCCTTGAAAGGTAGCTTGAATAAATCTCACAACTTGTCTCTGGGACTCATACTGTATGTAGAGCTTTGTGCTGACCACTTGTAATTTGATCATTCAAGACACATGCAAGACACAATACAAGAAGTAGTCTATTAAAAACTCTTGAAAATTTGGCTTCAATCCCCTTAAAAGAGTAAGCTGGCTTTAAACCAGACTAAAGACAAAGTTCATATACAAAATTATTTATAAATCATTAAGTGGATCATGTTGAGTGATTTTATTCGTTTTTTTTTTATTGCATGAGTAAAGTTGATGTAATGTCATACAATACCTACAATTAGACATGACATCACATAAAGTGATTTCATTTAACTGTGCAAAATTTCGCCTCACATAGGTTTCTTTAGAAATAATATTATTTTACTTGCACAAGCATGTCTATTAATCCGTGAAGATTTGTTTATTTTGCATATTACAAATCTGCTGCTTTTCATTTCCTGCCTTGACATTTCTTAAATTTTTAACAGTGGTGATGAATCTGAATTCTGAGATTAATGAATGAAAAACAAATCTACAGTTAATGAAAGCAAGCCATGTTCTTGTGTCACTTTCATTTTGTCTGGATGATGTTTTGGATGCAAATGTCACATTCAAAATATACTTAATTTTATGGTAGGCCTTTTGAAGGCTGTGGCTAGCTTATTTATTACACCCTTACTCGAGCATCTCTATTGCTTGCTTGTTTGATAAGGGCTGTGGTAATCATTTTTTTGATGGAAGCTATTTCCTCCGTAATCCATCTGTGTGTATGCCAGATCTTTCCCCTTGTTTGGTGGGGTGGTTGATGAGAGGCGGCTGGCCTCCCAGGCGGTGTCTACTTTGCATCTGAACAATCTTGCTTTTGTGTGAGCATATTCATACATTCCACACAGTCAGAACATTTACATGCACAGATACAGTAAGTCAGGCTCTAGTTATAGCGCAACTAGGCCATTAATTGGACTACTGTAATTGGGCTATTATACAAGCAAGAGAATTGATTTATTGACTGTAGTATGTATGTTTGACTCTATGATGTTAGGATATGCCCACTTTTATTGTTTCCGGTTGACCTATCACATCACAGAACAAAACAATTAAGAAACAAGTTAGCTAGCAACAACCTAGCAACATATCAAGTGGTGAAATTTACATTCACATTTATACATACTGTACGCTTTACTTTTGAAATCAGATTCATGCTATCCCCTGTGGTTATGGTGCTATTTAAAGGTGAACCCATGTACCTTTTGTCTGGCCAGTACAAGGTGCAAATCCAGTTTTTCACATGCGTTATATAAAGAAATATTTCACTTTGGAGTATAACTATATATTACTTTTAAATTAACTATATGTAAAAATAATACATACATTCATGATTCTATTTCATGTTTTTCTGCAATCTGGTTAATGTTTAATTAGTTTTAAAATGTAAGTATTTGGTACTTTAAACAGGTTACATTCTAAAGTTGACTGTACGTAAAACAAACGACTACTACATCTTCAAGTCAATTTGTGCTCACTGTTTGGTTTAAAAGATTTATGAGTGTAGCTAAGAGTAAAAGAGGGGTGCTTTTAGTTAATAAAATGATTGTTTGCAGCTTTTCCATATAAGCTTATGTATATACACTACTGTTCAAAAGTTTTAGAACACTTTCTAACTCCATGATGGTTCCAAATTTTATTTCTTTCTACAGTGTAAAGGAATGCTGAAGACGTCCAAAAAATGCATTAATCTCCTTTGAACAGTTGATATTGAGATGTTTCTGCTACTTCTGCTCTCTAAAGACTTCATAACACCTCTAATCTGAGATGCTGTTAATTGGTCATTTTTCAGGCTGATAACTCTAAATGAACTTCTCGTCTGAGGCAGAGGTAGGATTTGGTCTCGCCCTCCTGGGATGGTCTTTATGAGAGCCAGAGCCAGAGGATTTTGCAAATGCACTTGACAATACTGTTCTTGCAAGAACTATTACAGAAAGGCCGACCTCTGTGTCTTAAAGTAACAACTAACTGTTGTTTTTCTTGTTGTTACGTAATTACCTAATTACCTAATCCCATATGTGTTATTTTATAGTTTTGAAATCCCCAGTATTGTTGTAGAATGTAGAAAATAAATCTACAAAAATCTAAAACCGAAGAAATTTGCAAGTGTTCTAAAACTTTTGAACGGTAGTGTAGTTAATGATAAGACTAGCTTTCCTTATCTTAATTTATCATTACAGTGTTCTTTCTCTTGTGCTGGATAAAAGGTTAACAGTGTATTTACCAGTAAGATGTCCCAGGTATCTGTCAAATATTACTGCTTCAGCATGTAGGAAAGTGAGTCCTGGTTATATTTATATAAAATATCTATTAAATCTCATAACTACAGAACAAGAGGTTTTGACTCTTATGGTCATCCAATACCCAACAGAAGTCCATGTTTAAATATCTATTGCAGTGTTTGTTTGAGTTTAACCAGTGCCTTACATGATCCAAAGTCAGTGTGCTGTTATTCTGCATTCACCACTCTGACATCTTGTGCATTGAAAAGATGCTTTTCTGCTCAAAACAATTGTAAATTGTAATATGTGATTTAAACTTTGGCCTTGTTTGATCCTTGGCCAAGCTTGCACATGCATGTTGGATTAAAATTTAAAGAATAATAAAAAAAAAGGTTTCAACTTTGTGCCAAAAAAGCTGCTTGGATTGAATCATTGATCTATAGAGATTTAACAGAAATCATCCCATCTTTCAGCCATCTTAAATGTGAAGAAGGAGTAGGAGGTTTCAAGGCTAAGAGCATTTTCACTTGGCTTAAAAGTAAAGTAAAAGCAATCATGTCAGGCCCATAACCTGCAAAGGATAGGATCAACTGGCACCCCGAAGATTAAAAGGGCTAATGGTGAACCTGGCAAAGTTTGTTAAACACAGTACACTTGAACCCATTAAATCTCAGTTGTTTTTGTTTATTCCATACTTTCCAGCATAAGAAAATATGGCAATATATCACCATCCAATACTGAATGGATAGAAGGTTATTGGATTGCTACTAGCTTGTCTTTATTTAAAAGAAAAAAAGCCAATTGGTCAGATATGTTCTGTGTGCCCAGATGCAATCTAAAAAAAGCAAAAGAGAGGTCTTAAATAAAATTGCTAGAGAGTTTTCTATCACTATGTTTAAGAGCTAATAGCCACCCATGGTGCATCCATCTCTCAAGTGAGGAAAATATAGTGAATGCAGTGAATTGGTGCTCAAATAGATCCTCAAGAATGTGCAGACCAGCAAAACCCATGAGATCAGGGTCTCATCAAATGTAAATCTAGCTGAAGTACTGTGTAAAGGATTGTCTTTCTCATGATAGAGATAAACAACAGTTTAAGGAGGAGAGAAGTTCAAAAGGGTTGATCATATTTACTAATCATCTAATGTTAGAAACAGGTTAAGGGTCTTTGATTAAACCTTATCGTGGAAGTATATTGTTATGCATATTAAAGGTAAGACTGACTCATTCACAACTAACGGCGGTTTAGTCTATTACATCTAGCATTTTGTGTTGGTAGGAATAAGCTGACATACAGTAGGTAGTACATATGTGTCACACTTAGATGCACAGAATACAAATAAACACAAATTAATAAAAACAAGCAAATAAATTTTTTTCTGGTTTAGGCCATCAGCATGCCTATATTGATTAAGTCCCACTTTTGCAGCCAATACAGCTTTGACACAGACTCCTCTAGACATCTCAAGATATGCTGTGGTATCTGGCACTAAGATGTCAACAGCAGATCCTTATAAGTCCTGTACGTTGCGATATAAAGCCTCCATAAATCAGACTTTGTCCATTGAGATGTGAGGCATTTTAAGGCCAAGTCAACACCTTAAACTCTTTGCCATGTCTTGCGCAGTGTTTGTAATGCATTATCCTGCTCAAAGAGCCCCCTGCCATTAGGGAATAGCTTGACCCTGAAGTGGTGTACTTGGTCTGCAACAATGTTTAAGTGGATGGTAAGAGTCAAAGTAATATCCACATGAATGCCATAAGGACCAAAAGTTTCCCAGTAAAGCATTGTCCAAAGCACCATACAGCTATTGCTAGCTTGCCTTCTTTAGCCAGCATTAACTTTTACTGTGTGCTTTAGTTTTCTATATTGGATTCTTCTCCACTGGTAAGGTAGGTTTTTAAGTTTTGTACTGTTTTTGAAACACGTTTGATTCTTACTGTATACTGTACCTAGTTTTTGCTGTTTGGTAGTGTTGATTGCAGTGTGATTGAAGTAGATCTAAAGCAATTTGTTCTCAGGTAATTAATCAAGAGTAGTTTCAGGCTTCCTTAAGGTGTGAATTGTGGGTAGGGCTTAGCTACATATATTGAAGGTGTCTCCGCTACAGACATTTGTCTCACAAGTTAATAAGCATATCCAGCAACAAAGTTAGTCAAGAATCTAGATAGCAAGTGCACAGGGATTTGACTCAAACTCTTGTTTACCAAGGAATTACAAGTTTTTATAGACAATTACCTTAGTCTAGGATGTATGTTCAACCTATCTCTGTCAGTTATTACAGACCAAGATGCTTTTACTCACACAGCAGAGGCAGATCTCCCAGAAACCTCATCTACCCTCCAGTACTGTCTCATTGCCCTGCACTGGTGGTAGGTGGGCTCTGGAACTGCCAATCTGCTGTAAAGACAGCAGGTTTTATCTCTGCCCTAGCTACCCATTACTCTTTTGACTTTCTGGCAGTAACTGAGACCTGGATATCTCCTCAGAACTCAGCTACCCCTGCTGCCCTATCCTCTGCCTATCTATTCTCTCACTCTCCACGAGAAACTGGCAGAGGGTCTCCTGTTGTCTAAGAGATGGTCCTTCTCGCCTATCCCCCTGTCTCATCTAAGTTTTTCATCAATTAGATTTCATACAGTTAAGGTAACCTCTCCAATTAACCTCCACATCTTAGTTATTTACCATCCTCCTCACTGTTCTAGGAGATTTCAACCTTCCATCTGACAAACTCAAATCCTCTTTCCTTCTTCCTCTCCTTACCTCCTTCTCTTTAACTCTAAACAGCTGCCCTCCCACACACAAGGTGGGGAATTCTCTCGACCTCATTTTTTGTTGCCCTTCCCCAGTCACAGATATCACTACTATTCCTCTTCATAAATCTGACCATTACCTGGTATCCTTCACCATAACCCTTCCTATTCTATGTAAACATAACCACCAAAATATCTCTTTTACCCACAGAAATCTTCACTCTGTCTCCCCTTCATCTGTGTCTTCATGCACCTTATCATCCCTCCCAGACCCAGACTCCTTCTCCTCTCTACCACTAGAGACTGCGACTGAAACTTCCTCTCTCTCCTCATCAATAGATCTCCTTTGCCCGCTGTCATCTAAACCAAGGAAGATGTCTTGTCCTGCTCCTTGGCTATCTGATGTACTGCGCAACAACAGGAAAGAATTAAGAACTGCAGAGAGAAGATGGAAGAAACTGCAGCTTGATGCGGATCTCGTCTCTTACCAGACTCTTCTCTCCAAATTCTCATGTGATGTGACTTCTGCCAAAACTACCTTCTACAGAAAAAATTCTCATCCTCAAAAAACCCTGCCTGGACCCATCAGAACAACTATCGCCCGGTTTCACTTCTCTCTTTTATTTTCAAAAATCTTGAAAGGACTGTTTATAACCAAATGTCTCTTTATCTCTTACAGAACAACCTTAATGATCCCAACCAATCTGGATTCAAAGTGGCACATTCCACAGAGACTGCCCTTTAGTTAGTCACTGAGAAGCTCTATGCCGCAAGATCTGCTAAACTGTCATCTGCCCTCATCCTCCTGGACCTGTCAGCTGCATTTGACACAGTGAACCACAAGATTCTATTATCTATTTTTACAAGCCTTGGAATTTGTGGAACAGCATGGCAATGGTTTGCTTCTTACCTAGAAGTTAGGTCATATGAGGTAACATGGAGGGGATCTATATCTGCCCCACATAGACTGTCTACTGGTGTCCCACAGGGCTCAGTACTTGGTCCTCATCTGTTCTCCCTCTATACCCGGTCTCTTGGTAAGGTCATATCATCGCTTGGATTTCTATACTATTGTTATGCAGATGACACCCAACTTACTCTCTCCCTTCCTCCCTCTGACACTCAGATTTCCACTCAGAACTCAGCATGTCTGGCAGACATTTTATCCTGGATGGCAGCTCATCAGCTGAAGCTCAATCTGAGTAAAACCGAACTGTTGTTCATTCCTTGTGACTCATCCCCAGGTCAAGACCTTGTGATATCCCTGGACAACAACCAAATCACTCCTTTAGCCACTGCCCGCAATCTTGGGGTAACTATGGACAATCATCTGTCATTTTCCCCACACATCGCTAACCTTACTCGCTCTTGTAGATTTCTTCCTTACAATATCAGAAGAATCCGCCCATTTCTTTCTTCACAGGCTACTCAGGTGTTTGTTCAGTCCCTTGTTATTTCAAGACTGGACTACTGCAACTCACTCCTGGCAGGCCTGCCTCTGTCCACGATTTGTCCTCTGCAACTGATCCAGAATGCAGCAGCAGGTCTTGTTTTTAACCTTCCCAAGTTTTTCCACACCACCCCACTCCTCCGCTCCCTGCACTGGCTTCCTGTAGCTGCCCGCAGCAAATTCAAAACGCTGATGCTTGCCTACAAAGCTAAAATTGGCCCAGCACCCACTTACCTCTCTCCTCTAATCACACCACGCACTGCACCACGTTCCCTCCGAGCCTCCAGCACTGCTCGCCTCATCCCACCATCTCTCAGGAATCGGGGGCGGCATACATCCAGACTCTTTCCTGTTCTGGCACCTAGGTGGTGGAATGAACTACCTCTAGATGCCCGTACAGCAGAGACTCAAGACGTATATGTGTTTGCAGTACTTGGACTAAACCACCCCCCCCCAAAAAAAAAAAAAATCTTACCAGTTGTGTTTGACTAATGGCACTCAGTTATTAACCAAGGTAACCCAGTGTAAGTATGTATCTATTGATCTAAACTTTAATGCACTTTTTGTAAGTCGCTCTGGATAAGAGCATTTGCCAAATGCCTAACTGTACATGTAATTGTACTGTACTCTTCGGCAGGTCAGCACAGTGGCTTAGCACTGTGGTGTGAGAGTTTGAGTCCCGTCAGCGTGCATGGAATATGCATGTTCTCCACATGATGGGTTTCTACTCTTTGTTTTGGTTTCCTCCACAGTCCAAAGACATACAGAGTAGGCTAATGGGCATTTCCAAACTGCCCATTGTGTGTGTTTGTGTGTGTGTGTGTCCTGCAATAGAGTGGCACACTGTCCAGGGTTTGTGACTGTTTTTTTGTGAGTGTGTAAGTGTGTATTGCTTTATTTTATTCTAATGCACAATCATGCACCTGCTGAACAGACAACTTTTGACTTTAAAACTAATATCCTGGCAGTCTGCTAAAAAGAATAAAAAAAAGGAAGAAAAGCTCTCCTGTGACATCTTTCACTTCTGGTTATCACACATCATAGGAAAATTCTGTAAAGACACATTTTTATTCCCGGTATACAGTACCTGTGGAAACAAATGCACTGATTGTTTTTTCTAAGAGCATTATGATTATACATTAGGTACAGTACGTTATGTTTTCTATAAGTGTCACTTCTTGAAACTTTGTCGAAGCAGTGTTATCACTATCGAAATGTAACATTTCAAAATGTTTTAACAATCATAGAATTCTATTTACCATATTTAGTAGAATATTGAATACTCTACCATTCAAAAGTTTGGACACACCTTCTTTAATGTTTAAAAAAACAAATTCTTAACATCAATACTGAAGGCAAAGTAGCTATACTTAGCTTTGATGACTGCTTGGCACACTCATAGCATTCTCTCGGCAGATTTGCGAGGTATGTACATTGAATGGTTTTCAATTCACAGATGTGCCTTTTTAGGCATTTATTTGTGACATTTCTTGCCTTCTTAATGTGTGTTAGACCATCCTTTGTCTTGTGCAGAAGAAAGGTGGATGCAGAATGAATAGCCCTATTAATGCTACTACAACTACTGTACAAATCCATATTATGGCAAGAAACACTCAGTTAAGTGAAGAGAAAAGACCGGCCTTAAAATATGGAGGCTAGTCAATCAAAAAAAAAAAAAAAAAATCTCAAAAACATTGACTGTATCAATAAATAAGTTTATTTATTGTAATTTATACGTTTATAAATTGTTTAGAAAATGCCTTTACAGCACCTCAGATTATAGTACACATAAATCTTCTTTGTCTTTCGGCTGTTCCCTTTTAGGGGTCGCCACTGCGAATCAACTGCCTCCATATAACACTATCCTCTGCATCCTCTTCTCTCATACCAACTAACTTCATGTCCTCTCTCACTGCATCCATAAATCTCCTCTTTGGTCTTCCTCTAGATCTCCTGCCTGGCAGTTCCAACCTCAGCATCCTTTTACTGATATATTCACAATCCCTTCTCTGAACATGTCTAAACCACCTCAATCTGGCCTCTCTGACTTTATCTCCAAAACATGTAACATGGGTTGTCCCTCTGATGAACTCATTCTTGATCCTATCCATGCTTGTCACTCCCAAGGAGAACCTCAACATCTTCAGCCCTGCTACCTCCAACTCGGCCTCCACTCTTTTCTTCAGTGCCACTGTCTCTAAGCCGTGGAACATCGCTGGTCCCACCACTGTCCTTTACACCATCCCTTTCATTCTCGCTGACACATAAATTACAATACACATAAATTATTCTCAGAATTCAAGCGGCAGACATATTTTAACATCCACCGTTCAGAGGTGGTTGCTTGAGTCACGCTTTCTTGATTGAATTGTGAAAAGAAACTATTACTTTAAAAGAACAACTTTTGTTGCAAAAGAGCAAATTTTTGAAAAGGTTCCTGAGCCAAAAAAACAAAAAGAATAAACATTAGATCAGTTGAAACTGTTCTTTCATCTGATGAGTCCAAATTAGAGGATTGGTTTTGGTTACTACCATCGAAATTTTGGTGAACAGACAGTTTCTGAATGTATTGTTTCCCACTGTGAAGCATAAATGAGGAGGTATGATGGTGTGGAGGTACATTGCTGGTGACACTGTTGGTGACTAAGTCAAAATTGAGCTCACACTTAACCACCGTGGCTACCACAGCATTTTGCAGCAACATGCCAACCCATCTGGTTTGCACTTGGTGGAACCATAATTTGTTTTTCAACAGGACAATGACCCCAAATACACCTGTAGGTTATGTAAGAGTTATTTTTTCCAACTAGGAAAGTGATGGAGTGCTGCATCAGATGACCTGGCCTCCACAATCTAAATTAAATTGAGACTGTTTGGGATGAGTTGGACCAGGGAAAGAAAGGCAGCCAACAAGTACTTAACACCTCTGGGTGATTATCACATGAGGCTTGAGAATGCCAAGAGTGTACAAAGCTGTCATCTTAGTAAAAAGTTGTTACTTTAAAGAATCAAAAATATTAAATATAGTTTGGATTATTTAACACATTTTTTGCATTGCCAAATAATTCTCTATTTGTTTTGTCATAATGTTGATATATTGAGTATTAAGATTCAAGTTTGAAAACAATTACCAATAAGAAAAAGGAAAAAAATACATAAGCATTTACTGCTTCAGTCTGAAAGCTGTTACGGTATATGCACAAAACATTGCAAGTACTTATACCACCTGGTCTTGATGAAAATCTGTCCTTTCTTGTCACTACTGGGAATCCTTTGATCACTTTGGTGATTAAAGAGAATCTTGTACATACGCTAACCTGCATGAAAATTCCCGCACTCCCACAGTGTGTGTCTCTGGCCTCACAGTACTCCTGGTGTAATGCCCTGCTGTGCTTGAAGACCCAGGGCTCATTTCACACCTCTGCATGCTATGGAGAGTCTAGTTTACTCTGCTTGTCTTGTCATGGCTGTATCCCCATGCTATGGGCTTGTTATGCCTCTCAGATTGGTTTGTGTTGCTAAAGCTTCTCTCAGGGATAGAATTTTCTGCCCATTTCTTCACACCTGCTGGGGGACTGTTTGGTAATCCAATTTATGAAACAGTGTGCAAGTTTCTGTCATGTTACATAGATTCATAGCAATTGAAACATAGTAGGGAGCATGCTTAAATATTGCTTGTTTCTGAAAAGATAAGTGGTAAATGGTAAAAATAGTAATTACAAAAGGAACTAAAATGTCAGTGATGACATGCTAAAATAATTATTTCTTTGAACTCTAGCTAATCAGGGGATGGTTTTAAAGCTATATTCTAAAAAAAAAAAAAACATAAAAATATCTGTACACTCATTTCATGATTAACACATTTATTATTTGTGTCCAAAGTAAATCTCATATCTAAGAACTGTCACTGGCAATAAGCTGTCACATATGTTCAGCCACACTCCTAATATGAATAAAGACTAAATAAAAACCTATCATGGATTTTCACAAAATAACAATCATCTGCTTGACAACGAAAGGAAAGAAATCTATGAATTTATGAAACTGAGAATCAAGGTTTGGTAATTACTGCTGCATAACAGCAGTGTTAAATTATCTGTGAAAAACCTCTTTATGCAGTTTTAACCTCAGACACCTTAACCAGCAAATAATCAGATAAAATACATACCAAGATCTTTTATCCCTGTTAATATTATGGAGGCACAGGTGCTCTAAATACAAGACCAGTTTAATAAAATGACTTTATTATTCCAACACAAAGTCAGCCTCTTAATAATTGATGATCATTAGTGGAGGGACAATAGTGGGATATATAAGGAGCTCATCTTTATTCAACTAAATGGAGGTCATTCTCCCCAGGTGTCCCCCCCCCCCCCCCTTCTCTCTTTTCAGATTATAAATTGCTCTGAGGTTCCTTTTACTTCAATATTTTCTTTCCCACACAATGTTCTGGCTCCATCTGAGAAGTTGAATGAATTTAAATGGGATAAATCATAAATCTGATTAGTGGAATATTCCCTGCGATAGAGAAATGATTTGATGAAGATAAATTGGAAATGAGGAGGAGATCCATTTGACACTTTACCTAAGCCATGGATTCATTCAATCTCTTATATTTGAAACACTGGGGATTCTTACATTTCCAGTTTGACACATGCTACAATGTTAACTCAAATATAATCTAAATAGCAACCAAATAATATGTTGCATGTTTGCTTTTACAGAACAGTCATATCATACAAATAGACTTCTACAATAATTTTGACCTTACATAAACACTAGACATTTTAGTTGTTCATCAAATAGAATGTTTTAACATACACAAAGTGTTCAAGTTAGGACACAAGACCTAAAGGCTTATCCCATTAGGCATGTAATAATGCCAGTAACATAAATGGCATCTCTTAGTTTATAACGTCCAATTACCTCCTGTTGCTTTGCATGCCATGGATCACAGCATCCAAATGGCCCCCATACACATAGCTGTTTACACCATCTCTGTCTCACTATGATTCATTGCATCTCATCAAGATCATTAGAGCTCTAATAACCCACAGACAAAAGTGGAGAGGAGATAATAGATATACTCTGAAGAATGCATGCTAGCATGCTTTGCAGGACTTAATGTGTTATGCTCGGCTGCAGATGGACTGACTGCCTGTGGCTTGCCGTGATATTTATATGACATCATTAAGCCCTCAGAACGGGACCACCGGCAACAATGCCATAGCCAAGGACACACATTTGAGTTGCATGTCATCCATGCCTAATTCTCTCTATAAAACACACCCATTGTAGGTAAATAATGCCATGCTTTAATTTAATCCTGACCTTAACTTTTAACATCTATTGAGTTTATTTTCACAAATGAAAGTTTCCCAACAACAAAATTGGTGAAATGTTCGTAACACAATATATCGTAATGTAATATGTCACCAATACCGGCTCTCTCTACAAAACTATGATGTTAAAAAAACTAAGCGTTTTGTAATAGTATTACAATCTAAAAAGGTTTTTTTTTTTTTTTTAAGTTTCATCAAAAGAATTAAGCAATATCACATAAGAGGGAGTGCTATTATGCTTGAATATAATCACAGCCATGAATGACAAGAGACAATTTGGACTGACTTATTAAGTAAACAAAATGTGATTTAAAAAGACTTAACATTATCTGATGTTTTTCGCGCTTCCATGTACTGATCATTTACAAATGATTACAGCACTGTATAATGTTTAAACACTGTAACATGGTATAAATATATTTATATACTGTTACTTATACAATCTTTCACTATACAGTTACTGTTCTTTGAAGATCTGACTGAACATAATACACTGTAAAGCCTTTAAAAATACATATGACAACATCTACATGTCTTATAGATGCAGTATAACATGAAAGAATGTATGCATATGTCATTATACATTTTTAAGCCAAATGTCTTTATAATGTTTAATATAGTCATGGGAACAAGAGCTAAATACTCATGTACACACTCAGACTCTATAAACAAACTGTATCCAGTTTGAGGGACATGGTTATAAGATCTTCTCTCTCTCTCTCTCTCTCTCTCTCTCTCTCTCTCTCTCTCTCTCAGATAGCTCCATTTGGTTGAATTGTGTTTAATTTCTTCACCTTAAATTTTATTTTGCTCCTTTTTTATTATTAGTTTTTATGGTCTATCCACATTCTATACGTGAGTCAGGGACATGCTGAACACGACATCCCCGCAAACTCACGAGTTTGCTGTCTAATTCAATGGAGCTTTAAACCACGGAATTGATATGAGAATTATGATTCAGTCGTTCCAGGGCAAAAAAGGTGTAAGGGTATAAACGGAAGTCAGCTTCCTTCTGCTGATACAGTCCTCTGGGGCTTTTCCCTTTCCTCTCAGGAAGCTTCTTCTCACACTTTTTACAGGATTGCTAAGCTAAGCTAAACTCACCCAGTATTTTGGGTTAAAAATAGTTGCTTAATTTAGTCTTTATATTTGATGATTCTGTTATATGGTCTAGTCAAAACAGGAAGTGAAAAAAAAACAAGGAGGTTTTCTTTTCTTTCTTTTTTTTTTCAGTGACAACACATGAATAATTTTCAATGCTACAAAAGACCAGCAGGAAGCAATTAGGCTTTTCATATTTGATCGATAATGGAGTGAGCAAAAAAACGTGACACCATGCAGGGTCTCTTTTTCACAGCACATCGACTTAAATATGATTGTTACAGTAAAAATGGGTACAGATGACTTGCTCAAATAAAGAGAGACCATTTGTTATCCCACCAGTCACTTAACAAGCAGGCTTTTTTTTACGGTTAGATGACATATGAGAATAACAAATTGTCTCTACTCACCTTTTGTTTGGACATTTTTCACCAGCTGGCTAGCCATTTAACACAGTTCTAGCATGTCAGGGATTGTATTCATATAAACATAAATCAGGGATTCGGTGTTACTGCTTGTTAAAACCTTCCAAACAATAGCAGAGATAAGCAGGACATTAGAAAAGCAAGGCAAATTTTCTCACAAATGGTAGACATTTTCTGGTAGACATGTGAGAAAAATAACGTTTTTATCATGTTTATAATATATTATTTTTCCTACTATCCTTGGCACATGCATTTACTTTTAGACAAATGTTTTTTGTCTAAGGTCTTGCTAGCTCATGCATGCTAATTAGTATCAGGCACTAGCGTCACTCTTATTGAAGGCAACATAAATCAGAGCAGCTCCCTGTTAAAGCTATCCCTGTTATACTATCAGGGTTTAGCAAGACATCTTACAATGAAGGCATAGAGATATTTGAGAATAATTACATTTTAGCATGCTGGTTCAATGGCTTTTCAATGCTACCTCTGGTGCCATCATACTGTATATTTCTATTGAGAGTTAATCACACATCAAGGGTCATTTTACTAGTTTGCATGACTGGCTTAAGCTAGCGAATGCTTTGCTAGTGCAGTTGTTTACTAAGTAGTGGCTAAAATCATTTTTCTTTTAAGTTTTTACCCAAAGATCAGGGCTTACATGCATAGTTTAGTCAAGCTACGGTTATAACTCATCTAGGCCATTTAATTGGACTACCATCCTTGTCCCATTATTGACTGAAGTATGTCTGACTTTGCTAAATTACTGTAGGTAGTAATAGCATCCCATTTCAGTTTGTTAGTATTGGATATTTTCCTGGTAGACCTATTACGTTACACTCCAAACACTCGACATATAAGGTAGCTAATGTTAAGTAGCATGTTGAAAGGAAAAAAATCATCAACTTTACAGATCTGTACAATTTGTAAGTGCTTTATGTTTATTTATTTATTTTTTTGTATAAATGAGATGCTATTTCTCAGGCTTATGGTGGCAGACAACACCACCGTATTGTTAGTTTGCTTTTCCCTCTGTTTCTCATTTTGTTCAACTTTCAGGTCAAAGCATGTAAAATTGTGGTATAACAGGTGACTCCAAATTGCATTATCTGGATGTGCTAGTCCGACTTTGAAAAGTTTGGTTTACTATGATTTAATTTTTGTGTTTTTAAAAGCCTAGTTCTAATCGTGTTAAAACTCAATTAGTCGGACTAACACAACGTCATGTAAAGGTACTCATGGGGGAATTACAGTAGCATCACCACACCGTTCCAGTTTAATATGTTTTAATTTTGGGGTATTTAATTTAGGATTAACAAACTCCAATCTCATTTTGTTCTACTACAGCATATCCCATTAATCCACTTGATAAAGTAGCCAATCACACCAGGCCTGCACCAATTAGGTTTGCTAGCTCTGCTAATGTGTGTACGTGTGTGGCACCTGACAGATAGTCAATGGACTTTATTTCATGCCAGTATGTGATATTGTAACTGGAGCAATCCCTTATATATGCAAACGCAATCAATATTCACATGCAGAATGCTCTTTAATTTGTCCCTAGAGTGTGTACCTATTGACTTTACACGTTCAATTCTTTAGATGAACAATGCAATTCCACTCCTGTTCCCTGACTTATGTTCCCAATCCATCCTCATGTGTGAAGTAAAACTGCTTTCTCATTTAGCTGTTGGTGTGGAAGCGGACTCAGTATCCGGAAAGAGTTACTCTCTAAACTTGACTGCAAATAAAAGATATTTGTTTATTTCTCAGACTCCCTACAGAGTGCTTTCTTTCTTACCCGTCCCTCAACATTCTTTTCGTACACCTTCTTTCTTTTTCCCTCTCCAACAACTTTATTTTTTTCTTTTTGCTCCTTATTTTTCTCAAGCTTTTCTCCTCCACCATCTGTCGATTTATCTTGGCCGTGCTGGCTCCTATGTGCTGGGGCTCTGGAGAGATGGGAAATCGGCAAGTGAAGACGTGCCAGCGATCAATCTTCGCTGCCGCTCTGCTTTGCCGTGAGCCTCCAGCGTCAACACCCTTATCCAGACTGAAAAGTCATTTCACCCTTCTACGCACTCCACTCTGCCTTTCACACCTCGGTCGTGTGTTTTGTGTTAGCCTTGTATCATACAGGTCAGCATCAGGCTCACATCAAACCTGATAGGCTTAGTCTTGCATCTGCATTATCTTTGTTGTTCTTTCTATTTGCACAAAAGGCCAAGTTAATACCTATCTCTGGTCGCTTCAAAAATCCATATCTGCCTAGGTGTTTTTTTAAATCTATAAAATCTTAAATGGAATCAGATGGAACATCCCAAATGTTAACGGAAAGTGCCAGTGGCGAGGGTTTAGGCAGATCTCTCAGCGGTACTTGAAGATCAGTGAGAGGGCTTTAACCTATCCTGTCAGACTAAATTAATTAGGTAATTATGGGCTCAGGTGGAATTAGATGGCAAAACCTTGGGTGCCTCCAGGCTGCCCCTATTTTGTGTTACAGTGGTGTGAGGGTAGAGAAGGGTCGATGGGCTATTATCGTGCTTCAAAGAGTTCATTGTAATAGCACATCGTAGTCTATTAAGCTTCCTCTATTGCTTGTAATTAACAGCTTTAATATCTATCTATCTATCTATCTATCTATCTATCTATCTATCTATCTAATATTTTACATTGTTTATCATGCATTCTTCTAATGCTGTATTTTCTTTTTCTTTCATTAGTCATGTCATTAATTAGCCAGATATCTATGTAAACCTAATTACAGGGCTTCACTTATGTGAATAGGGAAAAAAGGGCAACTAGAAATAATGTCTCTATTTAAGATTCATTCAGCTTTCTGGGTGACTACCTGTAGAGAGTCTAATTCAGTCCTCAGTAGGAGGCTGTAGGCATTTCAGCAGGAAATAAATTTAAGCCATTTAAAAAAAAAGTGACCAGTGTCTGTGTATAGAGGATCTGCAACTAAAATCATGGTTACTTTGACTTTTTAAAATCCTGTTAGAAAACAACAACAGCATTAGAAATATCAGGAACTAGTATTATGTTATAAAACCTATATCATGTTATGAAACACTCTCTTTTCACCCACCCACGCACTCTCACACACATACACACGCACACAATTATGTTTTTTGTATCTACAGTATCCATTTATTTTAATCACACATGATAAACTTATAGTATAAAAATATAGTGTCATAATTGACATGCATTTTTAAAGAATCTCTGCAGCAGCCTGAAATTGATTTCATTTGAAAAAAAAAAAATATTGGAGAATGATATTTTGTGCGTGTGTGTTACACTGAAGCATAGCTGATCAAATGGTCATCCACAGTCCAGACTCACACACTCACCACCTATATCGCTTAATACAGGGTTGCGGGGGGGGGGGGGGGGGGGGGGGGGGATGTGTATGGGCTGAAACCTATTCCAGGAACTTGGGACCACGGGCAGGGTGCCAATCCATTGCAGGGCACATACACATACAGTACACACACTCACACTCTATGAGCTATTTGGGAACGCCAGTCGGCCTAATCTGCACTTCTTTGGACTATAGGGGAAAACCATAGCACCCGGAGGAAACCCACCAAGAATGGGAAGAACATACAAACTCCATGCACACAGAGACAGGAATCAAACCTGGCTGGGAATTGAACTTGAACCCTGGAGGTGCAAGGCTAACCACTAAGCCACCATGCTACCCAGTTTAGAATCAGCTTAAGCTAAATATTTCTGCGGACTGACTATTTGAAAAAACACTGTAGCAGAGCTTAAAATAAATGTTTGTTAAATGATTAATATTGTATGTTAAGAGATTCTAGTTTCTGAACAAAAAACAGTGCATTTTTATTATCATTCTTATCCTCTCTGGTAGTTTGTCCAATCACACCCATTTATGTAAGTTGTTTAACTGATGGCAGCCAGTCCTCAGAGAGGGACAGTGGGTAGTGCCCCCTGTTTGATCCTGAGCTCAAGTTACCTTACTCACAGTGTCTAGGTGTGCTTTCTCCAGGTTATCTGGTTTCCTTCAACCTAAAATAAAATACTAATACGATAATTAAGAAAATAGGAAAAAACATAGAATGATTAATACAACACATTGCTCCTAGGTTTGAATTAGTGTGTATACACATGGAGCACTGTGATTGACAGGTTTTCCATCCAGGATGTATTGATGTGTTTTGTTCTTTGAGGACTTGTGACTTCAGTTGCTCGATAGTTCAGGACTTCAGTGTCCTACTGTCTACCTGAGCCTCCAAGAATGAACTGGACTCCATTTTAACTTTAACACATCTCCTGTTATACTGAACTTTCATTCTTACACGGTATAATGCAGGTCCTGCTATACGTTTCACCCAAATGAAGGATGGGTTCCCTGTTGAGTCTGGTTCCTCTCAAGGTTACCATCTCAGGGAGTTTTTCCCTTGCCATCGTCCTCGGCTTGCTCATCAGGTACAGTCTTATTATTTTTATTTATACTGTACACATTCACATTTCATACAAACTCGAATAATTCTTTTGATTGTGTAAAGCTGCTTTGCGACAATGAAAATTGCTAAAAGCGCTATACAAATAAAATTGAATTCAATTGAATCTCATGTTAAGTATAAACGCATCATTATGTGGTTCATTATGCGCATTCATCACATTCAATAGATAAAGAAATGTAACATTATAGGGAAGGGAAAATGCTTTTTGTTTTGTTCAAATGAAAACTGGAGAAAGTACCACACTTAAGTGACATTTTAAACAACATAAAAGCTTAAATGGTTAATTTGATTTTTCAAAGTATTTTTTTTTCTCATCTGTTGTGTCACCTTAGGGTTCTCACTGGGGAACATCGTGAAGCTGTTCTTCTGCAATGGCACAATAAGGGCAGTGCAGCACACCCCACTCCCTCATGTCCTCTAGCTGTCAAACTCACACTGACTTCCTGTGACAGCTGATACATTGCCTGACGCAGGTGTGTGTGGGTGTGTGTGTCTATTTGCATGCAATGTGAATCAGACATGCCCTCCTGTCTCTCCACTGGCTCCATGCCCCCAACCTGATCATTGTAGGTCATGCACACTTATCAGCAGACAGACATGTAGCAGAGGGAAGTGCCATCCTGTTCTCGCCCCGTTGTATGACCTCGGCCTCTAACACATGGCAAATGACCAGGACCACATACTTTAATGACTTTAAACAAAAAAGCAAAATGTCAATTAATTAGCAAGGTAGTCTCGCTCTCTCTCTGTCTCTCTCTCTCTTTCTGTCCTTTCCCCTGTCTCTATTTTGGTGGCTTCCTTTTTGGCCAGCGATCGCCCCGGAGGCACAGGTGAATTTGTCGCATTTGACATTTTCCAAGATACTTTTTCAGGCCCAGTGAACTGAGGGAATCTGACATTTAATTACTGGTGAGCAGCCACACAGTTCGGCTAATTACAATCCCCTGAGTTTAGTCATCATATCTAATTAAGATTTGCTTTCATGAAAGCTTAATGGCGTACAGTGGCAGAACGCCGCGTGTTATGCTTTTACGAATATTGACAGCCAGCTTGGGTATTAATTCCAGAGGAATCTGCTTTCCAAGCATATCAGAGATCAGGCGTTGTACAAGCATGCCATGCTTTTTTACCCATGATGCCCTCGTCAGATATGCGGCTGTACCCCTTGTCTGAATTGTTTGATTGTACGGCCAGCTAGTGTGAAAATGCTGTATACCACCTTTCCAACCTCTTGCTATGCCTAAATAAAAAGCTGCTCTCTTTAAGTTGTTTGATAACATTTTTCAGCAAAATTTGCATTTTCTTTATGAACTAATACAAAGTCTATATTATGCTGTCTTTGTCTATGATGTCTTTTTTTTTTTTGTCTCTTTGATCTCATTTCATCTTTATGATGATCTCATCATATCTAATTTTTATATTTAATAGTCACTGGGTTTGCAAATTATACTGAAAGTTACCATACAGTTATACCATACAGTTACCATACAACTTAAAATAAACTTCTTTAGCAGTTTATTTTAAAAGACCTAGCAGCTGATTTTCACACAGCAGTGTTCAGATCAAAACCATATGGGCATGTTTGTTAAGGAAAACTACACCTTAAAACATATTAAATGTTTTCGGTTCAAATATTTGTGATGTGCTTAGAGATTTCGTTGCTAATTGGTAAGGAGACATTTTTATTTATGTGCTGCTCTGACATCACAAGGGGGATATTGCTAGTACAGTTACAATGGAGTTTAATGAAGGGTAAGAAAATCTCCATTGAAATGTTTAAGTGGAGAGAATATACAGACATATCTTTACTTTGGATGCCACTGATGGTCAAAAGTTAATTAAAAAGATTAATATGCAAATTCTACTAATGCATCGTCTTCTTCTTCTTTGTCTTTTGGATGCTTCTCTTCAGGGGTCGCCACATCGATTCATCTGCCTCCATCCAACCATATCCTCTGCATCCTCTTCTTTCACACATCTAGACCTCCTGCTCGGCATTTTCAACCTAAGCATCCTTCTACCAATGTATTCACATTCTCTCCTCTGAACATGTCCAAACCACCTCAATCTGGACTCAGTCTGACTTTATCTCCAAAACATCCAACATGGGTTGTCCCTCTGATGGACTCATGTCTGATCCTATCCATCCTTGTCACTTCCAAAGGGAACCTTCACATCTTCAACTCTGCCATCATCAGCTCTGCCTCTTGTTTTTTCATAAGTTTCATAAGTTTTTTCATATTTTCATTATTTTTACAATGTTTAGTAATGACATTTTTCATTTTCTTGGGATAACAAAGTATAAATGGTCGTAATGGTTTAAAATGTGACGTATAACTGTACAGATTCATTTTATTTGAGCCACTTTGTTAGGCTCTGATTTTGTTAATAAACTGTGTTTAAAGGATTATTTAGTAATTATACCTGTACTGATCCTGCCCTTTTTGTAAAGAACAAAGAAAGAAAAAAATATTTTAAAAATCAATGTACTACATGTAGACTAGGCCTTGGTAAAATCCTGGCACACACTTTACATTAAATTATTTTATACTTTAAAGTATACAAATCTAACATTATTTACTGCACTACTCAACAAGAACTGAATTCATCTAATTAGCATGAACAAATTTAGTTAAGCTAAGTTCAGGATTTCAGGAGTAAGTTCTAGTAATAATCAAAATTTGATGTATAAATATTTATACGTTTACATTTATTTAATTAATGAACAAACAACACATCATACTGTTTAAACATTTATAGTAAATTTAATGCTGTAGAACCTCCATTATACAAATTAGGTCGTATTAGCACTTTAGCTATAGCAGCTATAAGCATTTGTTCTTTCACCTCTTTCCATATCCCACACAATTTCCCAAAATGAATAAAAAAAGCACAGTCAGGCTTTCTGAATGAACGCATATTACAGAAACAAATTGCCTACTTTTGTAAACTCGACTGTTTGCTGTTGCTTTTCTGATGCCATGCTGTTTGACAGCCATGCCTTTGGCTGGTTTTTACATTTTCTTCTTGCTTTTTTATTAAGCTCACATATGCACGTATACATATTGTCCATGTGCTATTGTTTTATGTCCTATAAAGGCAGCTTGCCTGTGCCTGAGATTGTAATAATGACATTAGGTGTCAAAAGCGTGCGTCTGATTTATGCCTTACTTCATGGTGTGCCTCTTTTATCGGGTGAGTGAAACATACCTGAAAAATGTCATCTATGTGTTGTCGCTAAAAGAAATACCGGCCCAGTCGAGCGTGATTTATAATGGAAATGATTTAGTTGTGATGACACTCACTATAAAGCATTGTGTATTCTTGAGATGAAGAGAAAGGCGGCTGAAGCAGGTTAAATCACTGGCTGACCGTAGGCCCTGAAGACTGTGTCTCCCACGTCTTATCAATCTATCGACATGGCATGTGTGCCAGGAGGCCAATAAACACAATGTGCCACCCAGGAATACTAATGCAGATGCAGATAGCTTGTTTGGCCACCTCAGCAGCCATTGATTCCCTTGCAGGCCTTGGGAGGCCAAGATGGATGGTGTGACACATGTGAGTGGACGGGTTGTCCCTCGCCCTGAAGGACCATTTCCTTCCTCCCCAACAACTCCGTACTAGTCCTCAACACACTCGTCTAATGCGTCTCAATCAACTTACAATCCCACAAACCGTCTACCCTAGGGTCACAGTGACATATAAGCTGGATCAGCTGTGGTTTAGCTTTCTGTGTTAATTACCAACAGAGAACCTCTGGCCTCATTAGCCCAGGAGGACCACTAATGAGCTGCCAGGTATTGAAAAGCTCATATGCAAATGAACAAGGAAGAAAAAGGAAATCTAATCTGGGATTCATTGTAATTAAAAGTGATTTACTTTCCCGCTGCACTGCAAAGGAATGGAATTGTTCTGGATGACATGGAGGACAGGATGGCTGAGAGAAGAGAGTCTTGTGGCTTTTTGGAACTCAGTCAAGTTGCTTGACGACACTGCTTAATTTCTCCCATGTGCAGCATACTGTTCTTCCCCTCATTTTTATTTCAATTTCTGGCAATTACCTTTTTTTCCCGAAGGCTTTAAAATATATTTAAAATGCTATTTATAGAAAAGTCATTGCAGAAACGTATTGGTCTCCGTTATGTAGTTTGAATTAGTGCCTAAAGGTTGATATTTACTTGTTTTTAGAGAATGTTGTTTATAAATCAAATTGTCAAGTGGAATGTTAGACATCATCATGCTGTGGTCTGTGTAAGAATATGACTCCGATGCTGATAAAGGGAGATGTGTGCTTCCTACGAAGAAGACATACTGTAATAACATCGCCTTGTGATACAGGGAAATCATAGAATGTTTCATGCAACTGCTGTGTATTTTCTACATTTTTCAACCTTCACATTGTTAAAGTTTAGGGAAAGGCGAGACAAAAGAAAGCAAGACAAGAAGAAAAGATAGCCCTCCTATGAAGTAAGTAGCTGGGCGAGGATAAGAAAAAAAAAAGTAGTATCAAGAAGTTCCCAGATGTAATGAGCTCAATCTGAAGCAACTAAATGAGCCATTTATTTCCATGGGTGATAATGTTTAATGCTTATTACACTTTTGTGGCCCAAATGGAATTCGCTCGGCTTAGTTTTATGTGCTCCTGGAGATAGCAACATTTTTCAATTACTCGGAGGAGACAACAGGTAATCTAAATAACCTCATCTTGCTTTGTCTGAGCTCCAAGCAAATGAATTGCATCAAATTATTACAGACATTGTGAATTGTGCCTTGGTTTTATTTGAGAACAGCTCCACTTAGGGCTGTCAGCTTGCCTTTTAGCCCTGGTGGAATAAAGGTCAGGCAATCAGGCATCTGTAAGGACAGCTAATTTGTCATCACTTGGCAAATGTGTCACTGTCTAATCTGCTCGTTGGGATGATCCTGGCACACATCGAAAAGGTTAAAAGATTCAAAGAGCAGTCTGTATAACAACATGCAGGAAATACAATTTCTCATTCAGTACTTTCTTCTGGTCTTTGGGACGTATGTAATTAAAAAAAATTTTTTTTTTTTTTACTGCATTCATATTGTACATACATGCAGTAAACGATACTCCATAGAGGCCTGAGGAAAGTTCTGTCAAAGTAACTTTTTCTGCAATATTTTTTTCTGAGTTTTGGCCAGTAGTGTGTATTCATGTAGCCAGTCTCCTGCATGTCCATGGGGCTTTCTTGTGCCAAAAGAAGGGCCTCATATGCTTCCCTTTTACACGTCAGCGCTACCTATAGAGGCAAGTTATTGCTATTTACCTTTGGTACCCTTAGAGACTTGTAGCTCATTGTCTTGTTTTCATCCTGCTCCGCCACTTTCGATCTGGAGGTAATTGAGAGTAAGTCTGACAGCAGGGCATTGGAGATATTTAGAATACATCGGTGGTAAATATTCTTCCTCGTTCTCTTTTTTCTCACCCTCACACAACCTTGCTTAACCATCTCTATCGCCATCTTTTTCCCTTTTTTTCTTATCTCCTGACAACCTGCCAATTATATCCAGCCCATTTCAGCTCTGAGACCAGAAAACATTGCTTCTCTGATTAAATTTTTTTCTTCATCAGGGAGTTGGCAGTATGCATTGAGATTGCCTGATGTGTCCCTGTGGTTGAGTTTGTTTTTGTGTGTATCCACAAATGGCAAGCGCTTCTGTACGTGCATGTGCTAATGTGTGTTAAATATTCTCCCCTGCTATATGTTTCCACCACTGAGAATGAGGCGTTATGTGCTCCTGAGGGAACGGGGAGATTCTGAGAGTACAGCAAAGTGTCATGACAAACCCATCCTAGTGAGCTCGAGACAGGAATAGGGAGGGACGAGAGAAAAGCCTGTCACACGCTTCCGCACTCAGACAGCACTCTTTCCCTTTCATGTTGGCCCTGTCTTTTTTGTACTGTGGCATGGTAGACAAGAGCTATACAAGCTAAACTGCGCTTGTCCCAGCTCTTACTGTGAGTACGACAGGCCATCATTGGCTGCTTCCATACAATTGCATTAAATGCTTTCATCTCCATTGCATCTGGCATGAGTTGCAACAAATCCCTTGTGTATTTTCTCAGACCAAAAGCGTGAAAAAACAGAAGCAGGTGGAAATGTCCATGTTAATATGCGCAGCATAGAACTAAGTAGAGTGTTTTTAGACAGACTGAAATGGAGAAAATAAGAAAAAAGCAGCATGTCTTTAAATGTTCAGAATAAAATGTTGTTGACTATTACTCATGCCCCAAAACCGTCATAGTCGGAAAGATCTTTTACCTTTAAGGTTTAATTTCTTTAATAATCTGGAAATGTGTATGTGTTTGTAATGGAAAAAAATCTGTCATATTAAATGTTGTAGCCAGAGTCCAAAAAAGTCCAAAACATGCATCAATAATCATGCTAGTCCTTTAATGTGTTCAGTGATGCAGCTGCTTAAGCTACATTGATGTGTCATTCACATTATACCAATAACATGTGTGTAGTCCTTGCCACAGAGAGTGGCAGATTTTTCATCAGAAGGATTTTTTTTTCCCATAAGTGTGTCTTTCACCACCTTTAAACACAAGTACTTGCCTTTGAGCGGGGGGCTTGCGGTGGCGGGGGGTGTATATGGACTTATGATGGCTGTATTGCAAATATTATTCTCTTTTTCACCCTTAGATATAATCTGATGTAACATAAAAGAAATTCATAAAAAAAAAGAAATGGGTGAATATGATTATTTATGATTGAGAACAGGATATGCATGAAAAATAGTAGTAACAATAATAATAATTAATTATTATTATTATTATTATTATTATTATTATTATTATTATACCAGTCATTGTCACAAATGTTTCTAATTTTAGGTATTTACTAATTTGTTAATACTATAGTGGCTATAATATGTAATACGTAACCAAATAAAGTAAAGCAATTATGGTATTACCTCCACAATTACATTAAACAAATGATAAACTCAGGCCTATACACTGTACAGTACATTTACTCACAAGAAAAAGTAAAGCTAATCCCTAATGTAGTGCTCTATTTATCATTAGTTTAGTCAGGGCTCCGTGATTATCCCCTTCCCCCCGTGAGTACACTGTATGAAGCCATTACTATGAATTCACTTCATTGGTTTCCCATTCATTTGCACTGCAGTGGACGGCCACCTACCTAACAAGAAACTTTATGTTCTGTTGGTATGTTCTGTATGTGTTATAAAAATTATTATTAAATACAACAACAACAAACCATCCACATGTTCATATGGGATACCTGAGGGTTCTCTGATTTTCTTCCACCTCCCAAGATGTTGACAGATGGATGAATTACTCTAAATTGCTCTTAGGTGTACCATGCAGCATTTTGCACTAAAAATTCCTGGTGTCTCATCTAGGTTGGATTCTGTTAGAAATACACAGTTGGACAACAATGAATGTAAGCAGAGATTTAATGAATATATGAGGAATGTTAAAGTCCAGCCAGTATTTTTGAGCACTGTCGCTCTGCACCTCCAGGTTCGTGGTTCGATTCCAGGCTCGGGGTCTGTGTGAATAAAGTTTGCATGTTCTCCTCCATGCTTGGTGGGTATCTTCCAGATACTCCGGTTTCCCCCCACAGTCTAAAGACATGCAGATTTGTCTAATTGGCATTCCCAAATTACCAGTAGTGTTTGAATGAGTGCGTGTATATGTGTGTGTGTGTGCTATGCGATTGATTGGCACGTTGTCCAGGGTGTACCCCGCCTCATGCCAAGGTCAGGACTATACTGGGAATGTGGCAATAACTCCCACTTAAGTTCCCTTAATGTTCAAAAAGTGTTGATGAATGATTCAGTTTCCACAGACAGATGCGTCTGTTCTGCAAGTTAATGACAAGTTATCTGTCGATTTTCAAGGATCACTTGCTGAATGTTCAGAAACGATAGCAATTTTCTGGAATTGGGATTTTAAAGCATTTGCATCATACAGTACATTTATTTTACTGTGACTAAGAGTCACATCACCGTACTATGACCTGAAATCAGAAGGTTAAAACACAATCAGGAGTTCAGGCTTAGTAGCAACTGCTAAAATAACACAGCATATACTTAGCATTGTGACAGTGTTTTCAAAGTCCTTATGTACGATAATGTAAGTGTGTGTGATTGAATCCAGGTGTGTCCCATCAGAAGTTTGGTGATTGTGAGCGTGGGATTTGGAGTACATTGTGATCATGCTTGTAGACGATATTGTACTCTTGAGACTGGAGCTCAGTGGAGTTACCAGTGTGGATCTAACATATTCCTATCTTACTCCCATTGGGGAACAAATAGCAGTTTTAAAATCCAGTCAATTTTAAACACTGACAAAATAAACACTAAATTACCTAGTATATCTATAAACTTCCCCTCAGAGTATATGAAGGTGTTACTGATTTACACGTATTTTATAGCACTTAGAAGAGTAACGTCTGATTTGATTTAATATACATATATACTACCGTTCAAAAGTTTGGGGTCATTTTCTAACTCTATGATGGTTTCTGTTTTTTATTTCTTTTTATACTGTAAAGGAATGCTGAAGGCGTCCAAAAAATGCATTAATCCCTTTTGAACAGTTGATATTGAGATGTTTCTGCTACTTATGCTCTGTAAAGACTTCATAACGCCTCTAATCTGAGGTGCTGTTAATTGGTCATTTTTCAGGCTGATAACTCTAAATGAACTTCTCGTCTGCGGCAGAGGTTGGTTTTGGTCTCGCCCTCCTGGGATGGTCTTTATGAGAGCCAGTTTCATTATGGTGTTTGACAGATTTTGCAAATGCACTTGACAATACTGTTCTTGCAAGAACTATTACAGAAAGGCTGACCTCTGTGTCCTAAAATAACAAGTAACTGCTGTTTTTGTTGTTGTTATGTAATTACCTAATCCCATATGTGTTATTTTATAGTTTTGAAATCCCCAGTACTGTTGTAGAATGTAGAAAATATATCACTAAACAAAAAAGAAATTTGCAAGTGTTCTAAAACTTTTAAACGGTAGTGTATATAGTTAAGAGAGTTCAAACAGGATTTTGGTTTTAAATTATCTATAAAACCAAAATCCATTACCAACTTTGATAAGCCCTTTAAACAGTTTTTCTGAATGCATGATTTTTATTGACATTTCTGGAAAGACTTATAACAATACAAAAGTGTACTCATGTTTGATTGTGATAACAAATTAAGAGAATGTTTTTGGGTATCTAACTTTCAAACTCTCTCAAGTTCATCTGTTACTTTTCCCATTCTTTTACAGAGGCACTCTGTTTTTACTTAGCATTTTTATATTTTAAGCTCTGTGTTATATTTGATTAATTATTTTCTGTATAATGTATATATTCCTAAGTGGAAAGCCCACCAAAGTTACTGAAATGAGGTCTATTTTTTGAATAATGCTAAAAAGTGTCCCACTGTTGTGTGTGTGTGTGTGTGTGTGTGTGTGTGTGTGTGTGTTTCAATTTAATGCCTGCTTTATTTAAAAGCTTTTTTTTTCTTTGAGGAAAAAAGGTTTAAAATATAAAGAAAGTCAAACAAAGTCAAACCTTGAAATCTGGTTTAAAATATAGCCAGCAAAGATGTCAGTAGGAGGCAGTCATATTATTTCACAGAATGTCAAAAAACTTTACATATTTGATAGATAGATAGATAGATAGATAGATAGATAGATAGATAGATAGATAGATAGATAGATAGATAGATAGATAGATAGATAGATAAACACATTAAATAAACAAAATTAACTAAAATCATGCAAATCTGTATTGAGACGTCAGAACTAATTACAGACTATAGCTCTGATTCAGGTCCTTAACAATAGTAAGTTCATGCTCAGCTTAAATTGTACATACATAAGTAAATAAATGGAATAAAAGTATTTCCTGTCATAAATTATTTAGTAAAAAGCTTGTGTAGCTTTACTTTTTCAGGTGTTGCCTTTATGTTTAGGTATTTTGCTGAAGAGATCAAACAAACCAAACATTAAGTAAGCTAATTAAAGGCTTTGCCAGGTATAAAAGCATATCATTGGTATTGGAATCTTTATACTCTGTGCCCACTTTATGCCCTTAATAATGGACTAATTATGTAGTGCTGTTGCCAGTGATTCAATTGCCAAAGTAAATGAAAGTGCTGATAAGGGGCAGCTTGTCTAACACCACTTAAGTAAACCATCAACTAATGAATTTGGTTTACAGATGGTTTGCTATAAAGCTTTTAAACAGTGGTTATGTTGCAATCTTAAGCTCTTAATACCGTTTTTTCCACCTTCTGACTATTGTCAGTTATCTGATATCTTTGGAAACGTATAAGTTAAGCAAACAAACAATAAAATTATAATTTTACAAATAACAAATATAAGAATATTAAACCAATTTCTTGACAGATTTATCATCTTCTAATTTCTTCATATACAATTGTGTTTCTTTCTAGAAATAAAAGATTAAAATAAAGTGAACTATCTGCCAACAGAACAAAACAATGGTTGAAAAATTAGTAATGAATGCTTAATAATCTTTTTTGATTTCTTAAATAATCTAATATACTGTAGAGAAAGCATGGTTCATTTTGTCAGTATTAGATATAGTTTACTTGTTAAGATATCACAAAGTCTGTGAGAAAGAGTCAGTGACAATCTCATTTGTTAAAGATATCTTTGTGATTTTCCAAACTCTAACACTGTCTGACAAATTATGTATCATGGACTGCTCAAAAATTGTCAAAAAAATTGAAAGTGCAGAATCACTGATTATCTTGAGAAGCTGAAGTGCTAGTGACAAGTTCAAGAATGTGAAGAGCCAGTGAAGGTTTCGAGAAACCAAAAGGAGCAGTAAAAATCTCAATAAAAGTGAAGTACAACTGAATATATATCTAGAGAACTGGTGGGAAAATAAAAAGCCAATAAAGGTTACAAACATGAAGGATTACCTGAATGATTCCTTCGTTTGAAAGCGCGTTATAGCTTATTAAAAATTACCCTACAGTGAAAAAAATATGATCTCCTTTAAATGACTTAAAATAATTGAGATATTGGATCACATTGCTATTTTCATTTTTTTTTTCATAATGATTTTCTTTCCTTTTAAAGGACAGTTTAATTTAAAAACAATAAAAAAAAGAACATTATGTAATTATTTTACATTGTTGTTTTTTTTGTTGGGGGGGGGGGTTATTGAATGAAATGTGATTAAAACTAAAACAGTGCAACCAAAAAGAACAAAACTACATTAAAGTTTCTTTTATCGCCTCTGTTTGCATGTTCTCTTGTGCTTGGTGGGTTTCCTATTATATATATATATATATATATATATATATATATATATATATATATATATATATCTTGATTCCATGTGAATTGGCCATGTCTGTAATTTAAGTAAGTAAAAATCCCCCCCACCTACCATAATTTGCCTAAAAACCGAGGTCCAGTGATTATTTTAGTCCCATGCATGTGAGTGATTTGGCCAGGATTTGGCATGGTCGTTTATTATTTTTAAAGTTTTTGTTTCCTGTGCGCCTTTTTATCTATCTTCCAAAGAGTGGAGGTTTAATTGAAGTGCTTTAAAAGTATTTGGGGTGCTGGGTCATATCACTATACACCCATACAATAAGCAGAAAGTGAAAGCTGAAAACCATCTGTTATGCAAAGCCTTGACATCATATCCGGGAGATAAGTCAGTAAATTTGAATAAATACACAGGCTACATTTCTTCCCTGTGAATGCAACTTTTTGCAGATATGAGGAGGTAATTTCTAAATCAAACGAGGTCCCCAGATAATATTTTAGACTTAGACAGGGTGGCAGTGAATCCAGATCGTGCCCCGGAACACGACTTTACAGGAAAAACAGGCAATCCCTTTTTTTTTCATCTCTGGGATGAGAGGAATCTGACAACAATAAGAAAACCCTGGGGCGAAAATTATTAGATCAATTAAACATAAATGCAATGATGTTTAATCTAAACAGCTAGAAAAAAATACAGCAAAAATGCTTTGTAACTAATTAAGTACTATTAAGAATATTTAACAAAATTAGTGTGTTTTGCTGAAAATATACATTCACTTTAATACAATTCCCCATAATTGGATCATTATCTTTATTATAAAGATAATTAGACAAAATAAATATTGAGTTTACTTTTAATCATTGCATCTCATATTTATTTATACATTCATTATTGCTAATTTTCAGTAATTTTATCTTACTAATAATTAAAACTTATGGATGTCAATAACAGAAATAATAATCTTGAGATTGTTATATTAAGTTTGGTATAACTTATAAAGTAATATAATAAAAAAACATAAAAAAAAGTTTAAGTCATATATGGATATGGAATAAGTATAACCTGTAAATTGCTTCTAAATCACTGGTACATCTACTGCACAAAATACCAAATTAAATAAAAAATAAAAATAAAATGTTTTAAACAATTGTTTTAAAAAAGCGGCACAGTGGCTTAGCATATTCAGGGTTGATGGTGCGATTCCTACCTCAGGTCTGTTTGTGTGTTTGCATGTCCTCCCTGTGCTTCATTGGTTTCCCCATTTTCTGTAGTTTTCTGTAATAAAGTTCTGTATATTTTGAGTATAATTTAATTAACTATTATGCAATCATGTAGAACCGACCGTGATTTTGTTTGTTGACGTTTTTGTTGTCATTGTGGTTGTTGCGGTTTAGAAACAGTAAGGAAAATTACTTCTTTCTTTTAATTTATAATTACCAGTATAAGTGATATATTTTTAAGTCAAAATGTGTATGACATGTAAATTAAAATTAATTTGAATTTTACGCAAAGTTAAAGGAATATAGAAAACAATATTTATAGGCTACATATAATATAAAATATAAAAATGGATAACTAGAATGAAATCTATGAATGTTCACCCAAGTCGATACCCATTTGTGATGTGCTTGGCTTGGAATTATGTGAATCTGTCCCACAGGGAAATGGAAGGGTGGAAGGAGCCTTTGAGCGGTTTATGGATGAGTGTGATCACCCCAATCAACGACTAAGGTCTGCACTCTGAGCACTGTGTATCATCTCTGTAATGGATCTCATTTTTCCAGCGGATAGTTTTTGTCTGTGTGTGAACTGATGTAAAAGTGTATTCAGCCTCTCAATTTCATACTTCCTCCCACTGACTGACAGGTCCTCGTCATCTTTTCCGATAGAAGGCATTTATCATCCACTTTCAGCTGCAATCCACTTCTAAGCCTCCACTGCCAGCAATCCCTGTAACCAGCAGACAAACACATGCACGTGCACACATACACAGAAAGGGGAGCACGTTTCCCCTCTTTAACCTAGCTACAGCTCAGTGGTGCATACAATCACTTACTCTTTCCCCCTTATAAACACACATACACACTCTCTTTTCCTCCCTCCTAATCAGTCTTTACTCTTTTTCCCTTACTACTACTGTTTCTGTGTATTTCTCTCTTTTTTTTACATAGAATGAAACACACACACACACACACACACACACACACACACACACACACACACACACACACACCTCTCTCACAACCCTCTGCTCGCGGCAAGGATTCTGTGTCTGTTTTGTCCTCTGTGTTTCTCCATTCAGACCAAAGCTAATTAGTGACCTTCTCTCTCCATCACACACAATGCCAGGCAAAGCTGGTGTAAGGATGTGGTGTTCATTAGTAATGAAACCACCTCTGCTCATAAAAAGGGGTTTATAGGCAAACACACATGCACACACACACACACACACACACGGCACACGGGATGAGAAACGCTGCAGTGCCACGACCTCTGTTATCATGTGATTTATAACACTAGATGGCAGTAGCGATTAAAATCAATAACAATAAGAGTGCAGCATACCAGACATACTGCATAGGTGATATTCAAATAATGTTGAGTTGCATTGTCTACTTTTGTTTCAGCTCTTTGAAGATCACCCTGTAAGATAAACCATTTATGATCCCTAATAAATCTTACATAGGCTCCTTTAAAACAAACCATTTCATCATTCATATTTTGGCCCACAGCCACTCCATATATATACATATATACTGTATGTATCACTGAAAAGTGCTGTAGAGCCAATGTCCTTTTAGAGAGGTGCAGAAATAAGAGAAGGGGGTATCACAATTTGCCCAGACAAGCAGGACGTGAAAGTGCAGTTCTGATGACGAGGGATACTATATCTTAACGCTTATGTTTTTGCAGCGTCAAAACATCCACTAGTGCCCTTGTATGACTGACCCTAGTCGATCTTTCTCTGTTCCTAATGGAATTTACTGGAGACATGTAAGGATTTCAGCTAGTCATTTTTTCGCATTTATATCTGGAGTGCTGGCACTGCATTGTTATGATGAATAACGCTTTGATGGAGCCTGTCTTCCCCTCCTCCCTGCTCAGGCTGTGAGCGATGAGGAGTGGATGATTGGAGTTTTGCTAAAGACTAACAATACACACCAGATGCTGGGTCATAAACCATCCTTCGTGAGGATGCATCTTCTTTCTCTTTCTCCCACTCTCTCGCTTTCTTTCTTTTTCTCTGTGTACGTGATTTTCTCTTGCTTTGCATTCCATTTTCTTTTTGTTGTGGGGATCAAAAAAGGCAGATGGCAAGGCACTACATGTCAAAACAACAATTTTGGTAGTTTGTATAATTTATTTTTGAGCCTTCCCCCCCCCCCAATAAACTGTATCTATAACATATTTAAAACTGTGAAAGTCTTGTAAATATCTTTATTTACACATTTATTATACATACACTTTATTTATTTAACTTTATTTTTTTACTATTTTTCGCACAATGTCTAATGACAGCTTTAACTGAAAATTCACAACACTGATGAAAGCCTTAAGCTCCACCCACTTTGGCAAAATCATATCATGACTATACCTGGCATAAAAGCTTGTTTTCTGTTATTTATGTACTCATTGATAAAATAAATGTTGCACTATTAAAAATTATGTTGTTATTGTTATGAAACTCTAAACTCTAATTTATTGCTTTGTTTGTGTGGCGTGTGGACTAACATTACAGAAAGTGTAAAAATTTTTATCCTGCTCAGTACTCAGTAGAGAATTACTTTATCTTGGCTGAGCTAAATTACATCTTCCTAAGACGTATTGTGCCTGTGCATGAGATGGCCATATATGGAATATGTCCAGCTGACATTCCTTGTTAGTAAAAGTCAGGAAAACATTCCTATTGTGCACTTTGTCCTCACACCCCTTGTTTAGACAACGCTAGCAGAGAGAGAGCCATCGGAATGCTTCAACTTGATCCAACGCAAGCAGACATTGCCAGAGGGTTTGGAGTTGCCAAGGAATACCAAGGCCGTGGATCAGATCCCTAACAACTAGTTACACTGCTGATTGCACTAGGTCTGAAAGGCCAAGAGCGATAATGCCAAGACAAGTCAGACTAATTTGATGGTGTCATTTGAAAAATCGCACAGAAGATGCTGCCACTACTGGTGTTGGTATTCCAGTGTTACACACGATAATGTGTCAGTTGATTCAATGACTTTTGGCTGCAGCTGGATGACTTTATCATGGCCTCTGTTAATTATAGAAAAATTTTCACTTTCATTTCTGTTGCTAAAGGTTTTTTGTATAAAATTGAACTTTTATCTCATTTATTTGACAGAAATAAATAAATGTCTAATAATATAGTATAATATACAGTAAGAGAAAGAAGCATCTTTTTTGTATTCTGAACCAAAAGA
Source organism: Clarias gariepinus (assembly GCF_024256425.1). NCBI lineage: Eukaryota > Metazoa > Chordata > Actinopteri > Siluriformes > Clariidae > Clarias > Clarias gariepinus. The sequence goes on from NC_071111.1 coordinate 16,938,368, forward strand.
ATCAGTTCATGTTTCATGAAATATTATTCCAAATAAAAGGATATTTTCCAAATGCTAATTATCATTGAATTTGTGTCACATTGTTTAGTACAAAATTGCATAATACAGGATAGCATTTTAATAAATAATAATAATAATTATTATTATTATTTCCTAAAAGATTGTTTTGTTAAATTCACTTTTGAGACTGTATTTCACAGTGAAATTAATATTTAAATACTTTCTTTAATAGAATTTCTATACATTTGTTTGATTTTACAAAGTATGCAAAATATATTGTATATTGTTTTAATTTGTACCCTATTCACTTGTCTTCACAAACACACACGCACACAGATGTTTGTTCTAAAATGAATCTTCAAATGCAACCTTAATGTTTTAAAAGTTTTGTTTGAATAAGGTGATAATGAAATTTGATTAAAATCAGCAGAAAAATGAGAGGATATTGTATTTTTGTACATTTTTTCCCTCTCTCTGATTAAACCACTGTTCTAATCGGAGTAATCGTCTCTTCACTCATGTTATTTGATTTGAAAACACATCCATTTTTTCCAAAGGCTGTGTGAGGCTGCGGCAGCACAGGTGTTTAAAATGGCCTCATGGACAATGGCTAATTGTTGGCCGTTTTTAATACAGGCATGGTAATGAGTGCTGCGAGCCTGGCCAGAGTCCCACAGCACTCTGGGTATTAATCAGCGCTCATTTGTCATAATAGCAGGTAAACAGAGTTACAGCCGCTTAGTCATAGAAAACAGTTCTACATGCTACACTGGAGCAAAATCAAAGAGACAAACTCAAAGCACCCCCCCCCCCTTCTTCCTACGCTTTCTCAGACTTGTTCCACTAACCAACAAGCAAACTAATTCACAAGCTAAATGACATCTCTCTATATATAACCTCTCTCTATCTATCTTTCAATAGAAATGCTTCATTTGTTTTTGTTAAATTTTTGTCCATAGTCATATCATTTATATCATATCTTTACTCTGAAAATCATAAAGATGTGTAGAACTTTTATCCACAGATCAGATCCATTTCCCGAAAAATGTGTCATTTTGTTCCTGTATGAAATGTAAGATGACTTTGTCGGTACCAGTGTGGAAATTAAGAAGGAAGAATCTACCGCTCACACTACTACTGTTTTCAGCTCCATGTAATGAAGAGCTGGTGTGAACACTGCTTTTGTGTTAGATGGTGAGTAATGAGCATTGTGCAGCTACAGCCCGGTTCTGCCCTCTTCCTTCATGATGCTCATTACCGCTGCTCCTAGGAGAGTCGGGTTTCAGCTCTCAATCGGGTCTGCGCCCACACTTACACAGTTCATCTAAGGAGCCCTTCCAGCATATGATTAAGACAAGCAGATGACTGAACCTACTGTAATGTCAAATTTTACAGACATGCAGCATAGTACTAAAGCAGAGATAAAGGCATTACTTAAGACATGTAATTGAACATACACATAAAATGATGAATTGGCACTCTTGAATTTTAGATTAAAGCAAAGCAACACCATGGAACACCTTAAATATACTTATATTGAAAAACTGTGCTTAGGCCCTGCTCACACTGCAACGAAGAGGGCACTGCATCCTCAATGTATCAAAGAATGCAGTGTGGACAGGGTCAAAATGGAACAATGTGCATTTATCAGGTTCATACTACTTTCTAGTCATGTCCCTGTCAGGTTCTCAGTGCATCTATCATGTTGTCAGTAATTTCCTATCATGCACATCATAATGTGCTCACCAAGTCCAATGAGATCGAATCAAGTTATCGCTATGTCTGATCAGATCTCATCGTGCACTTATGTGCTCACCCATGTGGTCAGGGGTAGCTCGGTGGTTAAGGCATTGGACTACAGTTCAGAAGATCCCAGGTTCAAACCCCACAACCACCTGTTGGGTCCTTGAGCAAGGCCCTTAACCCTCAATTGCTCAGATGTGTAATGAGATAAAAATGTAAGTCGCTCTGGATAAGAGCATCTGCCAAATGCCTAAATGTATGTGCTCATTGCATTAGGTGGGTTCCATGACATGCAGAATGCTTTTCATAACAAAGTTATGAAGTGAGGAATGATATCCAGTATTTACACTAAACATACCCCAGGAAGGTAGACATTACTGTATTTCATCACCTATTGGCCTGACCTCCAGCCTGAGACTCTGTTGGGATAATCATCACTCTACCTATAGCCTTCATGGTATATATGGTCACCATGCCCCACTGACTACGGCATCCCTCTGTCAGCTGACTTTGCAGTAGGTGTTGTCAGTCTACTGCCTGCTAAGCAAGGACATCGCCAACCTACCTGGACAATTCCACCTCTGTACATTATACTTAGCATTTCAGGACATCCTTCTTTTCATCATGTTTTCTTCATAGCCTCCCATCGAGTTTTGTTGCTTAGCCTCGATTTTCTTCTCCTCTTATAATTCACTGACACTGTGCTTAGTCTTTACCTGTTGTGTCTTATTTTTAGTTGATTGTACTGTATCTATACCAGTACAGTTTTTTCATCCTAGGTAAGCCAAGCATGATTTTCTGGTATGTAATTCTTTGTTAGAGTGTTATTACTAAAAGCATATCTTGCTTTCTTGCCCTTCGTTGTGTAGAGCACTCCTGCACTGTGCACATTTCCAACAGATGTATGCATTATTAATAACTACAAATATTTTTTTTTCCTCAAGGCTGCAGTTAGTGAGAGAATACTGCTGTCCCTCATTTATGCTTTAACCCCAACATGAATAACCAATCAATTAACATGGTAGGTGGGTGGACTTTTATACCCCTGAACCACTTTTCACTGAAAAACATTTCTCACAATAAACTTTTATCAGTTAAAAGCACAATTTCAAAACACAGCCATGTCAAAGGTGGTTATTTTCTACTTATTTAAACTAATGCATAGCCAAATAATTCATTGTATTTCTAATTGTTTTTAATTCTTGGTGGAGGTGTGCAATAGAGAAGCAATCTCTTATGTGAGGGAAATTGTGCTTCTTAGGTCTGTGAAAATCTTTGAGCTGAAAATCCTTGGGCTCATTAAATAAACACGAGGAGCCCCACTGAGCCCTAATAAGCATAAACACTATGAAAGATAAAAATCCGCCGAGCATTATTTTTTTCACATCCTCCAGAGTGACAAGCCTATTATATGGTGTATGGAATTTATGTGATGATCATCTTGATGGCCTAGATGTCTTTGGCTTCCAGTAATGTCTATGGTAATGATGAGCTTTTGGCAACTGTCTCTAAGTCAGCCTCAAACCAAAGTGATTGTTGATGGCTATATTTATGTGAAAAAATCATTCAGCACCCTAATTTTCTCTTCTTATTTGTGTCATTTTCTATGCGCAGTGTCAGCTTTAGATTTGTCAATTTTATGAGGAGGAATGATTTTGAATGCCCTTCAAACAACTTATGTAAATTGTCGAGGCTGGAGTTTAAAAAGAAATCTGCTTTTATATCTTTCACATGCAAGGTTTTTTCTCTGGCCTTAGAGTGAGAGCATACTTGATTTAGCATTGTCATTTATGTAAATGCTGATTTTTTTCCCCCCTGTTCTTAACCCAACACCATGATGCGGAAGATGATGGGGCATTTTTAGTAATATGAGAAAGGGGTGAAAAAGGCAGTGAAATAAGTGGAAAAGAAACAAACAAATTACAATGAAAGAAATAATGAAATCTGAATTCTGAAAATTGCAGTGGAGAAATGAACAGTATACCTGGCATAAAAGTGTGTTGAATATAAGAAAAAATATATATGTCTTCATGTTTTTTTTTATAGCAAAATATTATCTCAAAACCCTACAACTCCACCACCCATAGTTTTGTCACAATGGATAAATCAGCCTGCAGTTGTATTTATGGTAATTTAATTAATGGCATTTAGTAGCAATATAACATTAGTTGATGTTTAATATAAAATATAGCAAACTTAGGATTTGAGTGTATTTGAGTCCCTGGCTGCACATTAAGCGAAAAGTGTTACACACAAAAAAAGTTTAAATACAAAGACTGTTGAACAAAAAGTTGTTTGCAGCATAATCAGGCTCCTTCTCTTCTAGTGTCAGGTTTACCCATGTAGTTGGCGCCTTATTATAGTACAGGTGATAAAATATATCAAATAAAATAGCCCAAAAATCTGAATAGAGATTTATCAATCAGAACCAGAAATAGCAAATGCATTTCTTAGGTGTTGTAGTCTTAAATCTCTGCTTATATTTCTTTTGAAAATACTACCGTATTTGTTTCCCAAATTTATTATCAAAACAAATTTATTAAAACCACTGCTTATGATAGCTAGAGCTAGAAAAAAAGAGCAGTATTAAGTTACAGTAAAAGTGAAACAAACAGTAGCCCACACAGTGTTACAGTGGGTATATGACATGGTGTTTGCACAGCATCCAAATAGCATAATATCTTATTTCACAGAATGTATCGTGAACAGTAAGTGGGGAAACCTGTAGTTCATCAGTGCTGGTAAAACTTAGCCAGTGACAGAAAGTAAATTCCCTTTTTCTTTGCTTTAACATTCATCATAATGCACTAAACACATTTAGTTCACTTAGAGCAGCTGCTATTCTACAAAACCGGGTGTTTGGCTGCACTGATTACACAGCAGAAGGAAGTGATTTGATTGGCTTTTCATGACACATTAGCTGTGGCTGCTCCATGTTATTGAATGGTCTAAAACTTGGAAGTTCAAAGCCTCCAACCTTTTTTCTTTTTATTTAAAAGTAAAAATAAGTGATATCACGCAGGGCGTGCTGTTGTGCTGGATATTAGGTATCGGCTGTGATGTGGCCGTGATATTGTTTTTGTACAACAGTTCCACAAACCCCCTTAATTATATATTCATTTATTTAACCATTTATTTGGCTCCACCAACACGTATCCTTTCGCAACGGGTGGAGCTATTACACATTACATCACACTGGAGCTGATGACCAACAGTTAGCAACCAACAGTGTAATTAACAAGAATGATAGTAGTTTTAAATTCTTACTGGTACTATCCTACAAAAAGGTGAGGAGAATAAACCATGAGAGTGATGTGAGAGCCTGTGCTCTAGGTTATACAAGCACTTGTCCCACACACCAAGTAGAGCCCTTGATCAGGGGTTAGAGAGGGATCTAGGATTCAGCCTTGTCTTAGAAGCTTGTTAGCTTTGTTGCTCATCTTGCGTGTAAAAAAAAAAAAAAAAAAAACAGAGGCAATTCGGAATGACTTAGAAGACTCTTTCCAGTATGGCTTGCCATCCTGACCTACTTTCACCATGCTGTGACTGACAGTGTAATTAACAATAACTAGATCACCCATGACGCTGAGGGGTACATATAGTTAAACACCCCAGTGCTGTTACCATCTATTATCACCACTTGTTGTATGCTTCTCATCTTATCAGATTACTCGGTCAAAACAAACCTCTGTATACTGTAAGATACATAAATATAGCAAAATAAAAATCTTAAAGTTCACTTTACCTAGATATAAATTGGTTATTATAATACTATGATCTTGGCATACATATTCATTACAACCTGTTTTTCAGAAAGGAGAAACTATTAATTATACACAACTGTTTTTAGGAGTATAATAATTGTCGCTGTTTCCTTTTGAAAGAGACATGGTTATAGCATCACTTTTGTAGCTTGCTAATGAGCAATTACATCTTTAGCACATTTATGGCATTTATGGCGAGGAGTTTATTGCTCTATTTTGCTCACTAATGGAATAACTAAGCATAGTTTTCCCCCCACAATGTTTCAGTTCAGTTAGGGTTCACACAATGATTTTAATTTACAACAGTAAATGAAATTGCCTGTGATCTGTAAGTTTGGCATCCCTGGTTTAAAGATTCACTGTCATAGATTGAGTTTTCATAATGTGTTTACCCAGTGCTTGAATTCAGGAGACAATACACAACTTTGTATGGAAACCCAAGTGAAGGGTTCAGTAAACCTTATTTACAGTACCATAATGTAACAAATAATAAGTACGCCGAGCTACAAATAACAGCTGTCGTAACATTGTAGTAAAAGTGTCATAACACTTTATTAACCAACATTGAAATTTAGAAATTAAAATTAATAGAAAACTATCATTAGGTCAGTTGATGTCTGCTTAAAGCATTATAAATGTTAGTAAGGGTTAGTGTTGCCACCTGTCCCAGTTTTCCCAGAACTATCCCCCTTTTTTATCTGTCCTGAAAATTATATCACTTTTCCCTGAACACATATTGTTCTCTTAACTATATGGCTGCTTTTCTATAGTTATATTTTTTTTTTACAACTACAGTGCTGTGCAGCCACAGTTGAGAAACTGGTCTCCAGGCTTCCTAAAGAACTTTTTAAAAGGGCTTATTATTATTATTATTATTATTATTATTATTATTATTATTAGAATTATTCATGAATCATTCAGGCATAAAACTATCTAACTTGTTAAAACATAAACCAGTGGGAAAAAGGTGCAGATGATGACACATGATCAGACCGATGATTAGTATGATGCTGAATTCTGCGTGGAACAGAAGGGGAAATGAGATTGCTGCTGAGGTTGTTACATACGTAAACAAGCATTTTTGTAAACAAATGTTTTTTTAGGCAGTTTGCAGCCTGTCATAGTAAAGTAAATATTATTATATACAGTAAGCTATTCAGAACAAGTTGTCAATAACTATAAACACTAGAAATTAACATTAAGTCATTAGATGCAGTCAATCTTTCTGTCTGTTTGTCTTTCTCTGTAAGGTTACCAGAGAAACTTGGCATCTTGAAAAGCTAATATACTAAACCCCCAACCAGACCTATTTTTAAGGGCTCCTGTCACTTAGTGGCTTTTAGAAATCATTCTTACTTCTAAAGTCCTTACCTCTAAGCCCCTGCCTTTACAGTGACCCTGGTTGGTTGTGTCAAGGTTTTTTTGTGTGTGTGTCACCCCTATCATAGGTTGATTGAAGCTTTCATAAAGACTTTACAACTATGCCGTGTTTGGTAGTTTTATAAACTTCAGAACTAAAGTGTTACTACACTGCATCATGCAAAATGATTCTGGCCTTAACATATAACATATGAAAAATATAGATAATTGATATTATCTATATTTTACTAAAGCAAATTTAGTTGTCCTTAATTCTATTTAATTAGTTGAACCTTAACATACTTTTTTTAAATCATAATTTATTTTGTCCAACATACTTATTGTACTGGATTGGTACCCTGTCTCGTGCCCTAAGACTCCTGGGATATGCTCCAGGTCCCCGTGACCTGGAGCCTATGTTACATATAATTTCTTTTAATCTAGTCTTGTTTGTAACATTTCCAAAAATCGCTGGCCCATAGGCAACTGAATCATAATCAGATATTTTTGCTCAAGCCATGTACTTTGAAATGCCAGAGCGCTGAAGGTGCATGCCTCAATTACCACATGTGAGGAATAAATAGTAAACATCAAAAAAGATTTGGCCTAAAAAGAAAAATGGATTTCTTAGAATCTCTTCTCCAAAGAATAAAACGGAATAAAATCCCAAAATATGTGCAGGCTTGGTGAGGAGAAATAATGATTAAAATGAGATTTCTGGTGGTGTGTTTCAGAAAATATATAAAGAGGTGCACAGATGGAAGAAGACTTTACACATACATAACTTTTCAACAGCATATATAGAAAAAGCATGATATTCACAATACAAAAACTCAACCTTATTAATCCTAGTAGCAGGATATAACCTTATTAAACCATGTGAAATGGGTTGTAATGTGACATTTGCAGATATGGACTTATTTGAAATATGCAATTTTTTCCTTTTATCTTTGATGTAGTCTGATATTTTGCAGTCTCTGCGCCTGTCTTTGATGCACTACCCCTTTATTTCACTCTAAATCTCTGCCACATTTTACTCAGCTTGCTATGATGGCTCTCTGTCTCGATCGTAACTCATTTTTGCTGTCTTTTGTTGTCTTTCGTATTCTCTATCTCTGTCTTTTCTCTCTCCCTCTGTCTCACTCTGCTTTGTTGGAACGCTCTCCCCTTCATGCCTAAGGGCCGGCTGTGTCCTCATCGAGCACAAGGACAATAACTTCCTCAGGCTGTGATTAATACTCACCAGCTGACTCTAATCACCACGTAATTAATGGTTGATATGGTGGCTTACAAAAACACCAGTGCCATTAACCTGAGCAGTATTGCTCCTGATTCCTTCCACACCTCACCAAATGTTTCTGGGGACGTGGCCAAAAAAGTAGGGAAATTAACACGCCATCTGCATTTAGGCTCTATTTTGGTTTTGTTTGTTAAGTTTTATGAAAGTGAGATTGTGGTCTCAAAAAAAATAAAATAAAGTACTGTACTATGGAATTCTGCCTATAATGCGAATTATATGAACATAGTGATTTAATACTGAATTTTGCAGACTGGTAATTATATCACAGACATATGGATTTAAATGCTACTCTGAGTTTGCCTGAAGACATTGCTAAGTTTCCCACTTAAGCTTGAAATTACTGTAAGATATTAAGTACAGTGCTACTTGTCTGACAGTTTAATATAGACCAATATATGGCAATATGTGCCATTGAAATTCATATTTTTGATCTGTAATTACATTTACATAAGTACAAAAAACAATTTGAAGTCACTCTAAACATGAGACCAGGAAGCCATGGTGGCTTAGTGGTTAGCCATTAAGAGGGTCTGTCTGATGCCCAGAGCTTCTTGGAATAGACTGTCTCGTGACCCTACACAGGATAAGTGGTGCAGAAAGGTGGAAATATAACACGATTAGTGGATTAATTGCTTGTTTAAACTTTATAAAAAGAACGTTTCCACATAAAAGACATCAAAGGACATTACATCGTAATAGGACACATTACTTACTGTACAATCCCCAAGGTATTGATTAAATGAAGTTATTGAAAGCATAACAAATTAATTTCTGTGAACTTTTCGCTCAAATTCTATATAAAGAATATTATACTTTGTATAAAGTTTGGGATAACTCTTAAATTTTAGTTTTTCCTAAGTTATTTATTTTCTACATTTTTCAACAATACTGGGGATTTCAAAACTATGAAATAAACATACGGAATTAGGTAATTATGTAACAACAACAAGAAGGTCAGTCTTCCTGGAATAGTTCTTGCAAAAAAGGTATTGTCAAGTCCATTTGCAAAACTCATTAAGCACAATGATGAAACTGGATTTCATGAAGACCTTTCCAGAAGAGCAAGACCAAAACTTACCTCTGCTGCAGAGGAGAGGTTCGTTTAGAGTTACCAGCCTCAGAAATCACCAATTAACAGCATCTTATATAAAATTTGTTATGAAGACTTTAAAGATCATGTATGGCAGATACATCCTAACATTACCTGCTCAAAGGAGATCATTGAATATTTTGGACGCATTCTGTATTGCTTTACAATAGTGGGTACTTTTTTCTACTCAAGAAAAAATCTGGCAATTTCGGGAGCCTGAGCAACACACAGATTATTTGCGTAATTGAAATAAGACCAGGACATCAACTGCATAACCCATCTTATGGAAAATATAAATATCTTTTACTTTGTAAACACTGACCGACCTTTTTACCGACTTTAAATATAGTTCATAATGCAGTATTGAAAGCCCAAAGCACAGCTGGTGTAGTGTTCCTCCTCGGCACATTGAGACTGGACTGTATTTATGAAGGAGCAGTAATAAAAGCATTACTATTCAAGATACACGTTTACAGTACGTCGCTGCCTAGGACTTATGAATATTTCACATTATTTGAAAAAAAAAAAAAAAAAATCAATTTTCTTTTCCACACTGAGGTTATGGTCAACAGACCATGAGATACAGAACCAAACAGAAACTAAGGAGTTTTTTAGCCTTCCTGTCAAAAATCCAAAAATCCTTGACCAAAAAAAAAAAAAGAAAGAAAAAAAAGAAAGTGAAAAAAAGAAAGATTTGATATGCTTGGGTAGTGCTTATTGGAATAGCATGTTTCCAGTCATCCTGCTCAGAATCCTATTCTACTGTAATTCTGACATAAACAAAACATATTGAAACTAATTCTATTCCAAATACTCATACTGTGCATACTGTATTTTATATATTTAATGACATTTTATTTAGAGGAACTAAAAAAAAAAAAACAAAAAAAAAACAGTTCAACAGGATTCATTAATACGTTTTAAAGTAAATAGAAATGCAAAACACAGAATATAAATATATAGCTCCCTGTTTATCTTCAGATTATGTATTATTTCCTTTTTCCATAGACTGTATATGCTCTTCTTTAAAATAAATGAATACACTGCTCACTGGTAATTTAAAATTTAGTGTACAATAGCATAGATCAATGAAATAAGCTCTGTTTCTTAATCTGCTGTTTTGTTCTATCATTAATCATTTTCTCCCCATGCCTTCATCTCATGCCTTACATCTAAATTAGGTTGTGCAGAAAGAGAATTTTCCCTTGATGTTCTCATCACGACGTATGGGGGGAGGGTTAGGGGGGACAGAACAACCGCGTACCACAGTTAACTGAGGTGCACAGAATTAAGCCTGATACAAACAGTGGAAAATTGAATCAATTTGTCTCTTCTAAATGGATCTGATATGTCACCCAACTGCTCAAATGAATGCTCCAGCCTCTTATCTACAGCTTAATGATGTTTTCTATTTTATAAAGCTTAAAATAAGTTCCAGAGAAACAGGCAGGGAAGACGTTGCATTAGGGCCGGAGATGGGGTGGTTATGCGCTCAGATGCCGGAATGAACTGGCTACAGGAGAACTGAGGTAAATTGATAAATGCTCATGCACACTAATGGTAATGTCTTCTAAAGTTCTTTAACACCTTCTTGTTCCCCCCTATGTCCAAGTGTCAGCATTTCCTCAGGATGCTCAAAGTTATTCAAAACAGGCACTCCCAAAACCCTTAATACAATTGCGAGTTGATGAGAGCCAGATCTCTCAAGTTTTGCAGCTTTGTAAGTCTCTTTAATCCATAATGCGTCTAAATTAGAGCCAGTCGACACTCTTCCACATACTGCTGGCTGTTAAATATATGAATCAAACTTTGAATTAATATCCACATGGCTTGTCCAGACTGGTTTGCAGTGCAATCCATCTTCTGTAGGCATGATTCGGTTATGTAAGCAAATTGACGCATAATCCATCGCTGTCGTCCTTGTCGTCACCTCTAAGGCCTTGTTTGATTGTCGGAGTGAGCAAATGGCCGTGGTAAAGACTTGCACTGAAACAGAGATGCGGAAATCAGACTACTAAACATATCAACAATGTGCATGACAACCTGCTTAAGCCCGTGACTGTGTGTGACCTGGTGTTTGGCATTTTAGAAAAAGTGAAGAAGTTTGAAATGAGATTTAGAATGTGGGTTAAGACCCATATAAAGTTATTAAAAGAAGGCAGTCTAAAAGCATATTGAAATCATAAAGTGAAACTGACTGGTAATTGATCATCAGTGGCACTTATACAGCTCATTTTTAGCTGTCCGTGAGCACTTGACCTTTTGAGAAAATATCTCTGAATGTTTTCTTCTGCCTTGGCTTTTTTTTTTTTTTTTTAAACCTGACATTGCATTCTATGGAAATCACATTAATTTTTAACATCTCTACCCTTGCTGTCATGAGCTGTTAAAAAGAGCATAATATATATACATTATAATAGATATAATAGTTGAGAACTAATATGTGTGTGTATATATGCCCTTTATATAACTGACCATTTTGATTCATACAAATTCACATTTCATACAAACTTAAATAATTCTTTTGATTGTGTAAAGCTGTCTTGCGGCAATGAAAATCGCTAAAAGCGCTATACAAATTATAAAAATTGAATTGAAATATATATATATATATATATATATATATATATATATATATATATATATATATATATATATATATATATACACACACATATACATACACACACACACACATATATACACACACAGTGGGGAAAATAAGTATTCGGTCCCCTGCAGATTTTCTAAGTTTGCCTGCTTACAAAGAAATGAAGGGTTTATACTTTTTATCATAGGTTTATGGTACAGGATAAATACAGAATATCTTATCAGAATATCAACCAAAAGTAGATAAAGGCAAATGATACAAATGTTATACATTGATTTGCATTTTAATGAGGGAAATAAGTATTTGATATTGACTTAGTACAGTACGTGCTGGAGTAACGCTTGTTTGCAAGCACAGAGGTAAGACTTTTCTTGTAGTTGGTTACCAGGTTTGTGCACATCTCATGGCACATTTTGATCCACTGTTCTTTACAGATTTTTTAACTTTTAGACTTTTAAGATTTCTTGCCTGCCGCTTGGCAACTCCAAGCTTTCGGCTCTCTCCATAAATGTTCTATAGGATTATGGTCTGAAGACTGGCAAGGCCACTCTATGACCTTAATGTGATTTTTCTTGAGCCACTCCTGTGTTGCCTTGGCAGTATGTTTTGGGTCATTGTTATGCTGGAAGACCCATCTGCGACCCATCTTTAGGAGGTTTTCATCCAAAATTTTACAACACATGGCCTCATCCATTGGCCCCTAAATGCAGCAAAGTCACTCTGTACCTTTAGCATGAAACCAGCCCTAAAGCATGATGTTTCCACCTCCGTGCTTGACTGTAGAGATGGTGTTCTTGAGGTCATAGTCAGCATTTTTTCCCTCCAAAAACAGAATGTTAAGTTGATGCCAAAAAGCTAAATTTTGGTCTTACTTTATCCCAATCCTTCTGTTTATTGGCAAACTTCAGATGGGCCTGTACATGTGCATTCTTGAGTAGGGGGACCTTGCTGCACTGATTTCAATCCTTGGCGGCATATCATGTTATTAATGTTTTGTTTGGTGACTGTGGTCCCAACTGCCTTGAGATCATTCACAAGCTCTTCTCTTGTAGTTCTGCACTGATCCCTCATTTTTCTCATGATTATTCTTACCCCATGTGGTGAAATCTTGCATGGACCTCCAGACTAAGGGCGATTGATGGTTACTTTGATATTTCTTCCATTTGCAAATAATCGCTCGAGGAGTTGTCTCCTTCTCACCAAGCTTCTAGCTCATGGTCTTGTAGCCCATTCCAGCTTTGTGCAGGTCTACAGTCTTGTCCCTGACTTCCTTTGACACCTGTTCGGTCTTGCCGTTTATGATGAAATTTGAATGGAAGATAGAGATTCTGCGGTCAGTTGGCTTTTATACACATTACGCGTTGTTGTTAGGAGCTCCTACTTAAATTAATGTGTGTACCATATGAGCACATGGGGTCACTTTCTAACTCCATGATCGTTCCTGATTTTTATTTCTTTCTACATTGTAAAGGAATGCTGAAGGCGTCCAAAAATGCATTAATCTCCTTTGAACAGTTAATGGTGAGATGTGTCTGCTACTTATGCTCTGTAAAGACTTCATAACTCCTCTAATCTAAGGTGCTGTTAATTGGTCATTTTTCAGGCTTTGAAGGCCTCCTGGGATGGCCTTCATGAGAGCCAGTTTCATTATGGTGCTTGATGGCATTATGGTGCTTGATGGATTTTGCAAATGCACTTGACAATACTGTTTTTGCAAGAACTATTACAGAAAGGCTGACCTCTGTGTCTTAAAATAACAACTAACTGTTGTTTTTGTTGTTGTTACATAATTACCTAATTCCATATGTGTTATTTTATAGTTTTGAAATCCCCAGTATTGTTGTAGAATGTAAAAAATAAATCACTAACATATACATATGGTAATATCTCTGTGCCAGGTACCACAGCACACCTTCAGAGGTCTTGTGGAGTGCATGCATCTACTGTATGGGTCAGATATGTGTTGGTGGTACAAGTGAGACCTACACAATATTAAGCAGCTAATGATTAATTATTCAATATATCATTAAATAAGACTAAACAAATCACAGCTACGCTTCAGTCACAACCCTCTGACAAACCAATATATAAAATAAAAATATCACTCTATCAACAAACACAGATGGAGCATGGATGTCATTTGGAGAAACCCTCTCACCTTGATGAGGTGTCACAGAGCCACTGATGGGGTTGTGCTCCTGTCATATGCTAAAGTGTGATGAATGAGCCATCTCCATATGTATAGGAAACATGTCTTCTCTCCATGGATCAGGCCTCAGTGTTGTAATGTTAACAGCTAGCTGTCATTTTAGCATTGAGTTATGATTAAAGTGAAGCTGTAGAGGATGTTTATCCATGATTTCTTATGGTTAATAGATTAGACATTCAGATTGTAGAGTTCTTTGTATTTATTTATTCATTATTAACTTTTAAGTGCGTTTTACTCTTTTTCTGTCTTAATATTTTTTATGCATTTTGCTACTTCATCAATATACTAGTCAAAAGTTTGGACACACCTTTTAATTTCATGGTCTTTCCTGATTTTTATCTCTTTCTACAGTACAACCCCGGATGCATCCAAAACATGCAATAATCTCCTTTGAACAGTTAATATTGAGATGTGTTTGCTGCACCATCATGTTCAAAAGTTAGTACTCCCCTTTTTAATTCAATGTGTTTTTGTGTAAAAACATAAAAAAATATTTAATCGTAGCAAGTCAGTATTTGGCAAATACAACCTCAGACACAACATTTTATTTTCAGTCAAAAAGGAAAAAAAAAACATGTCATAAATACTTCCATACTGATTCCACAGGATTTAAGAGGGTAAGATACAAATCTGATACAAGATATGAGTCAGGGGTAGCTCAGCGGTTAAGGCATAGGACTATGATTCAAGAAGTCCCAGGAACAAACCACACTTGTACCAATCAGATGTAAAGCTGTAACTTTAAGTTTTTATAAGACAGGAAGTATCACTTATCAACACAGTGTGTAAAATATGTAATTGTAAAATTCAATTGATAGATTACCACTGATGTGGCTTTTTTGATAATTATTTTGCCTCTATTTACAGTACTCATGTTTAAGCCCCTATGTTATGTGGTGGGGTATGGTGAGTCGAACCACGACATGTTATAATGTGTAAGAGCCCTACTGCGTGTCCACCTGGCCGCGCCTCTGCCCGTTCAGAACTCCCCGGGGTAACAATACAGAGTATCTACACGCGATTTTGCCCCTCGTGAGACCGGCGTCATTACACCCTAAACCAAATATTTTAAATAAACTAATCCTCTTTTGCTCTATTGTTAATAAATGTAGAGAAATATTACTAAAATCTTTTTTTAATTGTAAGTTTTGTGTATTAATAAAAAATGGTGTTGCCTACACTATACTGTATGCTACACATTTTGTAGCTGATAACTGATGATGAATAAGAAAATATATTGTTCTTCTTAGTTAGTGCTTCAGTGCTCACATAGAGTGACAAAATAGTGAACATCTGCAAAACAAGTTAAAAGTAAGTAGAGCAGACTAACAAATGAATTATCTTACAGCAAACCATAGTTATGCTTGTGTATGCAGAAATACTGGAAGCCTTAACTTCATCTGTTCTCTACTCCTATAAAGACCAAGCAGTTTTTGTTGCTGCACAAAATTAAAAGATTTAAAACATAACTCAGTTAGCGTGGCAGGATTTTCATAATCGAGTACCTTCTTATAAGGTCTGAAAGTCTAAATCATAAGATCCAAACAGCATGACCTTCTTTTTTTTTTTTTATTTAAGAACAAAACTTAAACAACAGTTTGTTTTAATTGTTTGTAATCTGCATGGACAATAATGCATAGAACACAAGCAACACTAATCGAGTGTTAATTAGGTTATGGAGATGAGCGGTTCCACCTGGGCTGCATTACCTCTTCACTTTCTGTGCATCTTACCCTATTTACTCTTGTCTAAATAAGGATGTCTGGCAAATTCATAAAAGTATATATACAGTAGACATCTCATACAAACAATAAAAACCTGCATTCATTTTATACTTGGGGTTGTTATTATTTAGCATTTTTGGAAGGGGTCTGCAGAGTCTGTGACTTGTAACAATTAGATGTAAAACTGTAACTTTAAGTTTTATAAGACAGGAAGTATCACTTATCAACACTATGTGTAAAATACATAGTGGTAAAATTCATCTTACCCTATTTACTCCTGTCTGTCAATTATTCCCTTGGTGTTCATATCACTCTCACTTTGGTGTTTGATTCTGAGTTGTGTCTGCTTCTGATTTTGTCAATTCTGGCTTTTGTCCACCAGTACTAGTCTGTCTGCTTAATGCTCACCCTTTCTTTCTCTCTTGATCCCAGCCTTCCACCTCATAATCTTCTTGCTTTTTCCTCAACAATTTATCTTGCCTCATTATCTCAACTATCGCACGTCTTGCCTCGTGTTGCATCAAATATTCAATCACTAATTCAGGGACTATTAGTTACACTTAAGAATTCTGCCTAACTGACTGAAGATTGATGGTATTTTTACACTAGTTTATTTCACTGCAAGTGATAAATACTTAAGGATAACAGATGGGCTGTTTTATCTCAGGGAATCTGGAGAGACTCCGCATTTTGAAACCCAGCTCAGTTTAAGCTATTCCTATGTCTCTGGGGAAAAGTGAGCACTTAAAGTCACATACAATATTTTGCTGAATCCAATTTATGTAGCGGCTGTTGTTGCCTTAGGGTTTTTAGTATAAGCGATGAATAGTTAGTTAGGGAATGGTGGCATGGTGGCCTTGCAACTCCAGGGTTGAGGGTTTGAGTTTTGCCTTCAGGTCTGTGCAGAATCTGCCCGAGCTTAGTGGGCTTCCACCGTTTACTGACGTTTTCTCCTAGGGTCCAAGACATGCACAGTAGGCTACCAGGTGTCTCCAAATTACCAATAGTGTGGGACTAAGTTTTTGCATGCCTGTGCCCTGAGATGAAATGGCACCCTTTCCAGGGTGTACCCCATCTAGAGCACCGAGTCCCCTGGGACTCAAGGCCTCCTGCAACCCTGAACAGATAAAGCAGTATGGGGGAATGAGTGAGTTATTAGGAAAGCCTCAAGGACAAGTTTGTAATTTAAGAGCTGTTTAATATATGTGAAGTGAATTGCAAATGGTGAAAGCACAAATAAATCTATGAAAAGGCAACATGTGATACAGTAGTACAACTGTGATGTAATACACTGTATTTGATCTAGAGGTCCAGATATCCTTACCCGTACTTGTATTTACATTTAAATTTAAAGAATTTATGGTTTAAAAAAAAAAGGGTTTTTGTTTAAATTATATATGAATGCAATTAAAATGATCACTGGTTCTTAATTCCTCTCAGATTATTAAGTTATTTTTGTTTGTACCATTATTTTCTAATGAATTTATTTGTTAAAATGTATTTTTTAAAATATAAACAAAATAATAACCTAATTTAAACCACTGTAGCTATGACCAGGCAATTACAAGCAGATGAAGTTAAAGTCCCACTGGGCACTGTTGTTATTGCCTTGAATGTCTTACAAATATTGTATTAGGGTCACCTGGGCAGTTTTGAAGTTCTACAAGGGGCACTGAGGTAAATTAACATTCGGGTCTAAGGGCAGGAACTGTTATTATTACTTCATACACAACAGATTATGTTACATGACAAAAGGAATGGGATATTTGGCATTTGTGTACACGTCAAATATTAAAAATATTCTCATATCTGGTTATTTCTGTATTTCGCACCTGAAAAGGTTAGAAAGTTTCCTGCTAGTTACAGAATTTAACAATTAACCTTTATGCCCCTTTTTACTGCCTATTCAAAACAGTGTAAATTTCATGGCTATATTTATATATCTACAATTACATACATTCTGTATGATGCACACGTGTGGAGTAAACCAACATACAAATTATGCCCTGTTTCAAGTGTATGTAGCCTATGTAGAAAGCACTAGCAGTGTGTTTTGGCAAGTTGAGCGCATGCCACCCAGGAAGCCAGAAATAGTTTTTGGTATTTTTTCTTGCCAATATTCGAATATATTTTGATCATTTTAATGCCACTTTTTTAAAGGGCACCAAGGCACCATAAGAAAAGGGCATAGCAAATTATTGCCTCCATGGTTTTTGAAATTAATAGGGCATCCCAGAAACTGGTCAAGGCACGACAGCAAAACGCCATTGTTGCCTTCATGAAGTTTGCATCCTGAATGACTAAGCGCCCTTTCCCAAGATTGCCAATTTATTTCCAAACTGGTATGATTTTGAGACCGTAGGAAATCCTAGGGAGATCACCAGGCTTTGATATGGCTTGTTGTGGTTCAGGAGAGCAAATTGAGCAAATTCCATCGCAGACTAAAAAAAAAATATTGCAATGCATTTGCTGTTTGTTATTTGTTGTGGCTTTGCAGGACTTTGTGCATCTTTCTAATGGCTCACTCAGTCCAAAAATATGCAAAGTCCTACATTGTTTAAGAAAAAAAAATATCCCAAATTTGACAAATTTAACACACATTAGCCAGAGAATTGTCAGGTTAATGCTACAAACAATACATGAACCCTTACAATCATGTGGCAAATCTGCAAATATTGGATACTTAAAGCAATTTGCGACAGAGTGCAGTACTAACTAACTAGTCTAGGTTTATTTTTTTTTAAGGGCAGTACATACTGTACAGTATGGTGGTAGAATACTTTATTTTCACAATTTAATGCATCTAAATAGGAGAGGAAAAAGCGATTTGGGGCTCAGTCGTAGAGTGTTTGTGGAGTCCTTATGTTACGAAATTTTGCAACATCTGGATTTAAATCTAATAAAAGGATGTTCATATGAAGGTGTCCAAAGGAGGAGTATCCAGGCATCATGTGCATGTTAATTTCTTTGTCTTTTTAGCTTTAAGTCATATTTTTTTATGCTTTCATGAAAGGACTTAAAGACCTTAGAGGATCCTTAGCCCTGAATCACATATTTCACATATCAGCCACATGCACTGTGAATACATTATCTGGCATGCTTTAAAAACAACAAACAATTAAGTTAAAAATGAATACTTTCCTGAGCACATTCTATTTCTATTGCATTTATATTCATTTAAAGCACATTCTTTGTTCATTTTGAAGCATGTATTTCATTACATATCTAATATATGCACATGTAAAAGACCTTATTTACTGTTTGGTTTAATAAATAAATAAATAAATATACAGTATATATATTTATAACCAGTTTGACTTGCAAATCATTAATAATAAATAAATAAATATGTATGCACAATGTACAAACAGCCCTCAAAATTATCTCATGCCGGCAAACTGAGGAAACCAAATTCCATAGGGAAACCATGGACCTATTAACTCTCTTCCTTGTTTTAGATGTAGTTACTTGTTTTTGTAAACAGAAATACAGACATTCCATGGAAGCAATATTTTTCTTAAATACAGAATAATAATTTAAAAGTCATTATTTTAAACATTTTAGACATTACAAATTGCAGCTTTAAATGCTACAGTACATTGACATTTATACACAACTTAGATAGAAGCACAGTCTGTTAGAATTGCACAGTAACTCTGATGCAGTATTGCCACCTGTTACCTGTGTATGTTGTGTTGCTCTCTGACCCTAGCCAGCCTGCTGGTGTGGCTGTAACGGCTCACTGTGCGTCTGATTAGTTAGTCTCCCCTTGTGTGTGGCACACTCGGGGACAGGACATCTGCTTAATTCGGGCTATTGATGATGCTGGTGCTGCACGGCTGGGCCTTATTAATCACCCATGGCTGAGCACTGACCTTTCGCTGTGAGCTCCTGGCTGTGGCCCCAAGGCCTCCTGGGATGCACACTGACATCCCTCGCCTTACGTTTGCTAATGCCAGCTGCAACTGCGGCTCAGGATTCAGGACCGCAGCCTGGCCAACAGTGTAGAAAGCTCACAATGTGACATGACCATTGATCATCCTCTAGCCTATATGCATGTGTGCGTGTTTCTGAAAGAGATTAGAGTCTTAGAACTTTTTGATTTGTGTGGGGTTGAATATAAATGTGTGTGTTTGCATGAGTGTGCATTGCTGCCTCCGCAATGGTAAAGTGCTCGCCCTATCATCCGGAGATCACAAGTTCAATCCCCGGGTGATGCTGTAATCTCTTGCAGCCGGAGGTCTAGAGAGAACTAGTTGGCTGAGCTCTCTCAGAGGGGCGGGATGTGAGGTACTTAGTGCTCCCACATTAATCACAGCTCTACAGCCAATCAGGGGCGTCTGTGAGCTCATCTCAAGTGGAAGGAGCAAATAGCGCTGTCCTCCGAGTGTGTTACGCCGACCCCAATGGTGTGTGAGTGAGCAGTTTAAAAAGATGCAGTCGGCAGCCGTCATGTGATTCAGTGGAAACACGTGATAGTCTTTGGTCCTTCCGACTGAGTGGTAGTAGTAGCCTTAATGTTGGAGCCCCCTAGTGACTGGGAGGAATTGGAAAACGACTAAATTAGGAAGAAAAATTATATAAATAAATAAATAAATAAATAAATAAGAGTGTGTATTGCTGCATGTGTGCATAATTTCTTACACAGTGTTCTGATTTTGTACTGCGTCTTTAGTGATTAGTGTAAACGGATTTTCCTTTAAAATTTTTTACTTGATTTAAAATTTTCCTGATTAACACTGGTAAAACCTAAATGCAATGGTGTTAAATAATATTAACTTATACTTATTTCTGACAAACGTTCCTGGTACCTAAATGTAAGCATATGCAAATCCTAAACTATTTGTGTTTCCTGGTTAAAATTTTTTTTCCCAAACAACATAATATAAAAGGGTGCAAAAAACAAGTACACATGAAGACAGAGACATCAAAGTGTGTGCTGATTACTTAAGGGCTCAGAGTGGCAGTGCGGTGGCTCAGGCTTTATTTACATGTTTCAAGGATGAAAGAAAAGCAGGTTTTAATTAGTGTTTTTACTTACAGAGATTTTATTGTTGTAAAAGATCTTACCAGGGTTGCTGATCATCGTAGCACACAGTACTGTGAAAAAGTCTTGAGCCACCGCTTACCTCTTTATATTTTTGCTTCAAAATAGCCAGACTTTCTTATATTTTAATGTAGTCTTGAAGTATACTGTAGGTCTCCAGGCATCCTGAAGGACTTTAAAGTTTCCTTTAGTCAAGTACTTAAGCAGTTTCAAAGGAATGTTGTTTGTTTGTTAAGCAACACACTTAAAAGCCTTAAAAAAAACTATTTTAAAACCAGTGGAAAGCAGATGGAGATGAGTTAAGTTAAGGCTTGATGAGGCCAGCAATACTGTAAGTATGCTGGCGATGTTGAATATTGAGTGGTTGGAAAAGATGAGAGGGGAAATGAGGTTGCAGCAGGCACCGCGTTGTTTTTAGTACAAATGTTATGTGTTTATTATGTCTGGTTTATTAGGTGTGAAATCATTTACTGTTTCCAAACATAACTTGAAAAAATGAATAAATAAATAACAATGCAGAAGAATATTTGCATGTCTGTAAAGAAAGCAGTTTATTACATAACAGACTATTTTTTTAATGAAACAAAAAACCTAATGTAGGTTCTTCAGTTTTGCATGAAAATAGGAATGAGCAAGTGTAACAAAGTAAATCCTTCCAGCTGTTTCACTTATAAAAACTGCACAAATCTGCATCTAATACTATCAATTATTTTTAAGGGGCTTTCACACCAAATAATGACTGTGTTTAAATAATTACTTTTTAGTGATCTTTATAGAAGTTTTTTTTTTGTAGAAATGTTTTTAAAGGCATCTTTGCTTATGGTATATATTTTGTATGTGCCAAGACTTTTGCATAATATTGTATAAAGAAAAGTAAAAGCTTTAAACATTGCACATACCAAGTAAAATCATTACCAAGTAGGACTATCGGCATTACAAGCCATTTCCCCCAAAATACATTGTTAAACAAAGGAAAAGCTTTTGTCCTAATTTACTGCACAAAATAAACAATAAAATGCTTTTCACAGTATGCAATAACAAAGATCAGAAACAGTTATCTGAGTTCTACATTCATTTAAAATAGTGCACTTGATTCCAGGTGGGTAAAGTCGTTTGTCGTTGTGGAAAAGAAAAAGAAAAACATATCACTGTAGTGTGAAAATATTGGGCCCGAATATAACATAATAATAATAATAATAATAATAATAATAATAATAATAATTAGTAGTAGTAGTAGTAGTAGTAGTAGTAGTATAAAAAAAAATTAGCTATATTGTTTTGAAAAAAAAATTCCGTTACAAGTATAGTAGTTGTAGGTTGTCATTACTCCGCAATGCTGCATATAAACTTGTATTATAAATATTGTGGTGATGTGATATTACCAGTTGTTTTCAGTCTGGATCGTGTCAGAAGATAACACCACCAGTCTGAATTCTACTGTTATACTGAACAAAACCGTGCTTTTTTCTTTTTTTTTTTTTTTATAATCAATAAGCATTTTATCCTGCTTTGAGTACCAGCGGATCCAGAGCTAATCCAGGGAACAACAGGCATAATGGGAAAGTATACCCTGGATGGGATGCCATTCCATCACAGAGCACCATGCACATACAATTACAGTACAGGCTCATTCTAGTAGTCGATCCACCTACTCATGGTGGAGAACTCAGAGAAAACCCACACTTCCAGATTCCTGTCCTTACTGAGAGGCTTTTCAAGTAATCTGTCCCAGAGGGTGCTGAACACAATGTAGAATGTAGGTATGGCATGCAATGTTTGAAGCTTTCAAACCCACACCAACACAACGATAATAGGTCAAAAAGCAACCCGAGCTTAGGATCGAATCAGGGACTCTTGAGCTGTGAAGCCACAAAGCTACCAGCTGCACCACCATGCTGCCTACAGTATGTTCGCTTTTTTTTTTTATAAGTTAGAAACCACATATTTTCACTATTCCACTTGGGGAAGGAAAAAAAAGATATGTTTTATCTTTTGAAATCATAGCAACATTACTAACAAGTCTCAGGATAATGCTTTGCCTTAAAAGCTTTTAGAACAAAGCAATGCTAAGGGAACTTCACATAGGTCAGATATTTCCCATACCCACGTGTAGCTTCTGGCTGCCATTTCCAGAACAGATTGCGTGGGGATTTTTGACAGGACACTGGCACGGAAGTGCGGGTTTGGCAATTAACCTTGATGTCATTGTAATTACTAAGTCACTTTAGTCAAATGAATTAATTTCCCAAAAGGATATCACAACAAAATTATCTCTTCTCCTTGTACAGTGAGCCAATATGGATGCCAGTAATTATCAAGAAGGAAGAAAAAAGGAAGAGCAGCTTCCAGATTCCTGTCCTTACTGAGAGGCTTTTCAAGTAATCTGCCCCTGAGGGTGCTGAACACAATGTAGAAATCTCAGAAGAGGATTCTGGCTTTTCTCAGGTGTTCTATAAATCCCATATATCACCACACATCAAGCTGACTGATTGCTTTTTTAAATGAGAGTTAAGACATAATTTGGACATTTTTCCGATGTCTTCTTTGGAAACAGCATGTTTTCTCTACAGTAAAACATTAGCATGTCTCAGCACTCCTGATAGTCAGATACAGTATTATAGAGAACTAAAATCTGTGAATGAGGCTCTGTTGGGATGAGATATAAGAAATGAAACATGCAGGTCGAGTGTTTGCGTAAGTGCATAGGGAATAGGCACTACAGGTGTGGATTGGCATGCTGACTCTAGTTTCTCTTCCCATGTTTTTAATCCTCACACTGAGGAGTGAGCTCTCAAGTCACTTAATTACCTGCTGTTTTAATTAGTATGCAAATTTCTAATTATTATTATTTTATACATTTCTCTTGTGGCATCACCATCAAGCAGTTTTTCTATACTTTATGCTAAACACAACAATGGATACTTAAGGAGTCAAGACTTGTACAATATTAATTACAGTCAAGACTTTTATTTAATATGTATATCCCAGCCATTTTTAGCACTCCATTATAGTATAGTATGTAAAGTGAAATGTGCAAAACTAATGGGACCCTTCATGTTCTTCAACGTAAAGTACTTTAACTTATATTCTAACTTGCTGCAAAATACAGACATGTGACCTTGTGTGTTATTTTAATTCTCACTTTATTCTGCCAAAATACAGCTACAGACAGGCTTATGATCAACAAATGAGATCATGTTGAAATATGGCTGAAAATAGGCTAAAATATTTTGATGATGTTTTTATTTTAAAATTATACAATATATTGCATGGGGTGATATGTGGGATTGGAAAATTATGATAAAGAATGGCCTAAAATACCATGTAGCATTATTGATGCCGAGGTTTTTCAACATGCAAATGTGAAAAAAAAGATACTGCGGAAGACTGCAGGTATATAACATGCAAAAAACATCTGTCACTAATCAATAATAAACAGTAAACAGTTACACCATTTAATATCTCTGCATATACTGTATCTTTTTACTCATTTTATGTTTAGTATATTCATTTTAAGAATACCATTTGTTCTTGTAAAAGAAGCACATATCCCTGAATACATTTCTCCACATATCCCTTAATGTCTATCCATTTAGAGCTAGTAACCCCAAATGGTAGCCCGCAGGCTGAATTTGATTCTTTTTTTTTTTTTTCAATCCATCCTGCAACACATTTTCCATTGCATTAAAATTATTAATGCGTTTAGGAATAAGGGAGTGTTACTGTTTGCAAAGTGAAATACATATTTATGTGAACAACCAAAAATACTGTTGTCGGATATAAGGCTCAAAAGATAAGTGCTGTTAGTTAATTAATTTATTCATTTATTTACTGGAATCGGAAAAAGTGAAAAAGTCAGTATATGAGAGAAATTGGTACTGTAGGTTTAAAGCAAGATTCGTGAGTAAATATATAAAGGCATTTAATGTATGAATATCAATTGGTTTGCTAAGAAAAAACTGCTAAAATGTATCTTTTTTTTCTAAAAATATATGAATATAAATATTTAAATATGTCTAATCCATAAGATTTAATGAGAGTTTTACATAAATTTGGTGTCAAGGAATGAACCTGTGCAAGTTTCAGTGCGAGAAATCGCTGCCAGTCATCGCCAGTGCCAAGGAAGGGATTGGGTGGCATTGCATCTCCCCAAAACATTGCTGGTTTATTTGGAATATATAATTTTTTATGTTTGAATACTATAAATTATAATTAGGGAAAATAAATACATCAGTTAAACAAGTCAATACTGTATTTAAGGTCAAAAACACGGCCAACATTTAGGAAATTGAACAGCGTGCATTGAACTTTTGGCTTTATCTTCATGCCTTGTTGGCCGGAAAAAAATTTTTTTCCTTGACATAAGCTTTAGCAATGCATGAGCAATCCGATACTTGATCTTTTTCACTTCATTAACACAGTAGTTTAGTAGTGGTTTGAAGATACAATAACTAATGATAAATGCATATTTTCCCCCCTCTGTTGTCTGCTATGAAGTTCAAGCATGTGGCGGTTGAGACACAAGTTCAGACCTGTCTCTATGTGATGCTTGTTTGGGTCACTGGGTCTATAGAATGGAACACTTGCTAACTAGCAGCATGAGTTTTTCACCTCTGACACTGAGGCTGAAATGTGCAAGAACCTGTGTTCATGGCTTTCTGCTTGTGTGCAAGTCCTGGCCTGGGTCTAATTGCGTGAAATATTTTGGTCACTGGTGTGTTTACACAGGTGGGCTTGTCCACCTTGAAACTATATTCTATAAGCTGAATATCTTGCCCTGCGGTTAACACAGAAAGTCATTGTAACTGCATGTGTACAGTACAGTATGTGTTGCAATAGAAATTAAGCTGTGGTGACCGGCACAAAAATGGGAAACATTACAATTCAGATCATCCTCACCAAAACGACAGGCACTCATAGCTTCACCAAAAAAAATTAAAAACTCTGAATAGCCAGTAGTATTTAGATTTAATATTTGCTTTGCATAAGGCCTGAGTATTATAAACCTGCTACTGAATAAAATTGCATCATCTTAAGGTCATTCACTCACTTTTTCTCCAATTAATTAGTTTTCTGATGCAATACATATTTTCATTCTCTCAAATGTCATGCTTTTTTGTGGTTTATCAATTTATTTATTTTTTTATTAGTCACTCACAATTGTTCTACAGTGCAGATTGTACTTGTCTGTGCATCCCACTCAATGGATTAATGGTGTACTTAAACAGAAATAGTAACACAGTGAGATTGTTGGAGAGTTCAGTGGCATCATGTTTAAAGCACTATTCATATGTGACATTACAGTGCCTGCAAAGATACTGAACATTTCTCCGTCCGCAATGTGGCGATAATCTCTTGGGATATACTAGCATTAAGAATCATCACATTGCCAAGGTTTAGGGAAGAAAGAAGTGTGAGACAGAGAACAGCGAGTGTGAGACTGACTAAAAGTGGCAGACTTTATTAATGCTACAGTATGTGATGTAAAGGTGGGGTTGCATGGCAAAAACTCATTTAATGATAAATACATCTAGTGGAGCAGTTAACACTTGAATAATTGATAAATGTGATGTGCTTTTTTTCTGTGATTTCTGACCTTTTATTTTGTTGTGTACACAACACTGGAGGGGATAATTATCTTAATAAAATAGGATAGAAGAAAACACGTTTATTCCACATGGATTATTAGAGGTACATTAGGAACTTCAC
Organism: Clarias gariepinus; assembly: GCF_024256425.1. Classification (NCBI taxonomy): domain Eukaryota; kingdom Metazoa; phylum Chordata; class Actinopteri; order Siluriformes; family Clariidae; genus Clarias; species Clarias gariepinus. Next base: position 16,964,924 of record NC_071111.1, read on the forward strand.
CAACCTGAAGTGTGATTGCTTTCTTTGAGAATAGGACGAATTACCAAAATGTCAGGACAAAAAAGAAATAACGATAATTATTCTCATGCTGGTTCAGTTACTTCTATATTTTTATTTCTGCTACTATATTTAAATGTACTATTATTATTATTATTATTATTATTATTATTATTATTATTTAGTAAATAATAGTTAACTATTATATGTTCACATGTTTCATTGTGAAAACAAATGTTCCGTAGCAAGATTTATTCTGTAGGCGGGCTAATAAACTAGTGTATAGTAAAAAAAAAAAAAAAAAAAACACCTAAAGGTTAAAAAAGTTTAGTAAAAAGTTGCACATCTTAAAGTTAAGTTGCTATGTTTTGTCGAAAAATATCTTACATTGCTGTTTAGTTGACACAACAACATGTACCCAGTTTAAAATTTTAAGTTGACTCAACTTGTAATTCAAACATTTAAGTCAGCTCAAGTAACATTGGTTGTAGGCTCAATTAGTTGACTATGTTTTGTAACTTTCTATAAAAATAAGTGGCCTAACAAAACCCCAATCATTACTTAAAAAAAACTTAGAACTGCATAAAACAGGAGGATATAGGTTCTATTTTGCTTAAATGTTAGTAAAAATAGCTATATAACACCAAATAACAGTACTGTATCATAACCATTTTTAAAAGCTAGCAAAGATTTGACTTTTGAAGCTCTTTTCCCTAATGTGTCAGACACAAAAATTTGTCTCTATGGCAGCAAGTTAGTTTCTAAACATATTATTTTGAGGAGAGCGTGTCATTCCACGTCTAATTAAAAATGTTTGGGATGGCTTTTTAGGTGTAATTCCAGAAGAACGATTGTGTGTTGGAATTTATTAACTAAATTAACTAGAATCTGACTAACCATCACTCCTAAAACTGCTGCTTTGTCACCCAGATCCTCAGGAGCTACAGTCTTGTTTACGGTTAAACAAGACTGTAGCTCCAAAAGGCCAGCCGTCCCCCCTCTGACCCAATCCTCCACAGCAGAGCTCTGGTTAAAGAGAACAAGAACAGTCTTGATGACAAATATGAGGCTATATATCACCAGAGTGTGTAAAGGCCTGCTTTTAGAATTCTAATGATGGGTTAAAGCTATGCTTTGTTTCATATTTTAAAAGGATTGATATTTTCAAGGGTTTTACTTTGTCATTCTCAGGAGTAATGTAGTTTTGGGGTGATGTTTTAAATTAACCGGGCAATTACTCAATTCGGTTTTCATACAGAGAAGTTAACTGATATAACATTTTTAGATGAGCATTAGCGACTCTGAAGCCAAACTAACATGGACTTTTTCTCATTTATTTATATAGCGGTTGTTTTTTTCCGGGGCGGGTTGCTAGCCCAACCCTTCTCCTTTCTCTTCCGGCACTTGGGAACCGGCAACGGCAGAGCTCTAGACCTCCGGATGATAGGGCGAGCAGTTTGCCACTGCGCCACTCGGAGGCCCTACTGTATATATATATATATATATATATATATATACACACACACACATATACACACACACATATACAGTGTATGAGATTTTATTTATATACACACATATACAGTGTATGAGATTTTATTTAATAATTGTTTGCTTGATATTTTGTTAATGATCTTATTTTTATATACATACGTTATTCATATTGCAATTGGCCACATGTCGCTATTTTCAATCCCCATATTTTTGGTCTTGTCTTTAAATTGTTTTTCTGTCTGACTTTAAATGATGTAAGGGAAAGCACCTGTAGGTGCCAATTCAGAATCCCAGCTTAAATACTGATATAAATCCTGAAGCCTTAAATTTGAGAAACTAAATCTCCATTTTTAAAAAATGCGGCAGAGTTAATAATCAAATACATCTTATTGACTGAAAGCATTTAGAACAATAAATAAAACTATCAAGACTAACTATAATATAATACATTATTTATGAATAGTTTTATAAAAAAGATTAAAATGTTTAAAATTAAACAAGATATTCAATTAAAATGTATTTAAATAAACCTAAATGTGATTTTCACACAGAACACACTCATGTTAGTCATCATAAAAGTAAGGCTAAGTCTATTAAAGACCTCTGGATGTTGTGCAGAAGAACAATAAAAACAAGCAGTAACAGACACCAGCTTCAGATATCTGGATCATTAGGATGCTGTGCTACAAGTTTTTTTTTTTTTTGTAATTGTTTTATTTTTTCTCACCTCTTTTCTCTGAAGTGCATGACCCTTGCGCTACAGCGACACTAATTGGTGGTTAAATTGGCCAGACATGAGTGAGATGATTAGGTTGTTTATGCAGCTTGTAGCTGCTCTGCTTTGTTTGTCCTCTTTTTCTATCTGATGGGCTGTGAGAAGGCCAGGTATATTTGGGGCTCACACCATGGTGGTGTTTGTTCAAAAGGTTCAGCTCTGTTTGAACGGTCAACTCTAAGGGTTTTGGCATTTTCACTCCTTACTTGATGTGCTGACTTTTCTTCAATTAGGCTGGAAAATACTCGGTTTCACACAAACAGTTCTCACATTTTTCTGTCAACAGATATAAACTACAAAATTGCTCCTTCCTTAGAATCTAATGAAAACTAAGTGCATTTTCACATTAAGCCCTTGGGGTCATTTCCGAAAACACTTGACCCCAAAGTCTGGTTCAGTTTGATCAGTGGGAACAATTGTTCCGCGCTTGTGAACCATGTCCGAGTCCACTGGAAATGTAGTCTTGAGACCAATATTATGTACTCAGGTATGGATCGAATCAGATATAAATTTAAAATTAGATGCAACGTCTGGTTTCTCCACCATCTCTGTTTGCGATAGCATGCGCCAGTCTCATGCTCTGACTTACACAACCATAGTTGATAAAGTAGGAAGGCATGAGAGAGTATTGCTTTTGACATTTTTTTCTGAAATGCGTACCTTCTTTCTTTGGGACTTAACAGCTGTGAAGCTATTAAAAAAAAAAAAAGGTTAGTGAGAATAATAAGAACAAAAGGATTAAATTTGCTATGGAGAAATGGAAAATGGAAGAGTCCTGATGGACCCTGCTCCAGAGTGGTGCACCCAGTATAAGCCTTTATTATTATTTTATGTGGCAATAAAATTTAGACATTCTAAATGCACTGAATGACCAGGTCGTACCATTAATAAATATTTGTCTAAGTTTCTGGGAGCATGAAAAATCATTTTTACACATAAATTCTCTACAACATGGCACACTGTAATCAAAGTTAAGGGTGTTTGAACAAAATATTACAGCATGGGAATTTATTTTTGTTTGTTTGTTTGTTTAGGGCAAGCAGTATGAATATACACTTAGGGTCATATTCAGAGTTATGAAGTTAAGCACATGCAGAAATGAGTTTCAGACCTCACTATTTAGAGCTTACGTCCTATGCTGGATTTTGAATGAAAGTTATGAGTTTTTCTAATACAGAAGTGTGTGTTATTTATGCGTGATCCTGACTGAAGAAAATTTTTCTTTGATATTAATGCAAGCAAGCTGCTAAATTAATCAATAAATCATTATGAACAGTCTTATTAAAAGTGTTATTATTACTGCACAATTATGAGTAGTTTTTTAATGCTAAATATGACTAACTTTGCTCAAATAATGAGAAAATTAATGTTTGGATTTAATTTGTCAACTATCAGTATGATGCTTTGCAAACCTTACTAATTTGGGTTGTAGTTGTGTTCGTGGACTTATGTCTGAGTGTTACTACTTTACACTTGTTTTGATTTACAGTACATTTTAATTATATGCAGATTTAAATTTTAGATTTCAATTATATATATGGTAAACATTTTTTAATGATCTTTGTTTTATGTTTATGATTTTTTTTATGTGCCAATATGAAGGCTAGCCTGTCACCCACAATGTCTTTGCAAAACATCAGACATTGACATATATGCCAGGCTTGAGCCTCTCAAATTTTGATTGTAGTGTAGTGCTCTTCCTTGTAAGAAGGTTATTTATAGCCATGTGCTTTCTCTGCTTCAGTTTGGTCCCTTTCAGTTTGGTTTGGTTATAGGGATGAGGTGGTACTTTCTTTATATTTTTTCCTCTTTTAAAAAGGTGCATTTTTCTCATTTACACATTATGTTTAATGTTAAGTACTCAATATAAGTATAGGTTGAGTCAAGAGGAAATTAGGGCAATAAAGTTCTTTTTTGTATGTATTTGTAGCTTGTGAAGCAGAAGATTTCTTACATACTACAGTATCTGAAAGTATACTGTATAAGTCTCTGGTTGAATCATTTCTGATTGGAATGTTGCATCATGGTAAAAGTAACAATATATTTACAAATACCTAAACCAAAATAAAACAAAAAAACTATCAAACAAATGAATTTATTAACAACATCAGAAAAAAATATAAAATGATAACTTGTTTGGTACTGATACAATTTTGCTAATATTTCAGGCCATTTAAGTCACTTTATTTTTCGTGCTATGCTACAAGAAAATTAAAAAGGCATATTATTTAAAGACCCAACATAACCTATAGTATTTCTTAGCACAGCATACCTCAACCAACTGGTAGAGATGACTTAATCAGGTTAAGGTCAGCACATTTATCAATATAACATAGTACATTTAAATGTCCTCTACTAAAAGTTAGGGCAGATCAATAAAGGATTAAGATACTGTATTTTTGTCCTGACCTTTAAAACAACATTAGTCAGTTCTGTTAATAACTTCACCATACCAAAGTCTACTTTTGCCTGTGCTGGGTTAGAAAGTTCAGCTGCCTTTTTTTGGACAGAATTTTTTTAAATCTGCATTGTTAAGAAATTGGTTCGAAAAATGGTTAGAAATTGGTGGGGCTTTCACTAATAAATTGGTTAATTGTCATATCCGTTTATTGTTTGTTTTAGGGGCTTTTGTTTATTGCTTCAGCCTAATGTTTCCCCCTTTTTTTTATTATAATCTTAACTCTCGTGAAAGAAAAAAAAAATCATCTATATGATGTATATGATAAAAGTAAAGGGTTGCTTCCGGCTACAAGATAAACATATGTTCTAGTGTTTATTAAATAAAGTTTATTCTTTTCTTGAAGCACACAAAATGTATTGAATGCCACTTTAGACTTTTTGGGAAGTTAACGAGGGGGTGTTTAGGAGAGTATTTAAATGCCGAGCGGTTCTAGGTTTAAAATATCAGTTTTCTTAAAAAATATTATATTAGTTTAACTCTGTGTAACACAGTGGTGTAAAAGGTATTTTTTGTTCCTTACAGATTGTTGGTACCAAAACTGTAGCTATGTTAACTACACTAATTTCCCCCTAGTTCAGAATGACTATACTGGAGTGTAGTGGTTCGATGCATGTTGAATTTCTGCCTTGTGTCTAGTGTACCATGACTTAATAATTGGTGGCAATTATTATCATTAGGTTATATCTACCATGGCAATAGTAAAATAAAAATAAAAACAAAGAAACTAACAAAAAACTAATAAATAATATTTTTTCTAATAAATCAAAGCATTCAGAGTGAGCATGCAGTAAATGTTTGAGTGTGGGCTTTTCAGCTCATCAGCATGCTGCAGATATGTTGATGGTGGAAGTGCTATTTTCTCTAATAGCTTCTGAGGGTCATTAGTAATCACATCTTTCAATAGGCCTATAGGTTGATGTTGGCAATTTAACACATTTGTAAGTACTGTAACAGATCTCATTTATCCTTTAAGCACGGTCCTATTCTGCATTTGTTAGCAGACTGATATAAGTTCGTTGATGGGCAGGAACACCTCAAAATAATTTATATATACAGTATATATATATATATATATATATATATATATATATATATATATATATATATATATATATATATTATTTATTATTATTAATATTATTATAACTTAAATTCCTTAAAGATTTCTTCATTAAAATGTACCAACAATTTATACAGTTTCAAAAGACTCTAAATATGACAGCTACAGTAATTGGGGTATAAGATATTGCTGACATTTATGTTTATAAGGGAAGAAATATGTTTTGGGTTTCCTCCGGGTACTCTGGTTTCCTCCCACAGTTCAAAGATATGCAGGTTAGGCTAATGTGTGTAAATGTGTGTGTGTGTGTGTGTGTGTGTGTGTGTGTGTGTGTGTGTGTGTGTGTTGCAATGGATTGCGGGGTGTACCCCGCATTGTGCCCTAAGTCTCCTGGGATAGGCGGTATAGAAGATGAGTGAGTGAGAAACATGTTTATTTATTAATTTTTTTTTCATTACAGGAGTAAAGGGAATTGTGTAAAGAGAATGACTTCTATGACTTATATGGTTTTGTTTCTAGCATGCTTATTTATTTATTTATTTATTTATTTTTTCTCAAATCAGTCACTGCCTATTGCAATTATTATGGGGCCTATTAAATGTTATTCTGTCTTAGATTAAAATTCACAAATTCACAGGAACAGAGTGAACACTTTACTGGTTCAACACTCTGGAAACTTATGGTCACCTTTAAATAAAGTACTTTTATATTTAATATTAGTCAATCAGGCTGTGAATTTACCTTTATTCGTTTGTAACAAAAGAAAATTAAATACAGTAAAAGAGGTGGCTATTTGTGTGTTATATTTCTATATGGGATTTGACAACACAAACTGTCTTTATAAAAACATTGTAATGGCTGTTATCACATGTCTAGCAATACTGCCATATGATGACAATGCCAGCAAGTCATCACAAACACACTAATTAAGAAAGGTTAATTATACACTGAAAAAAATAATCCTTTGAATTTACTTGATAATGCGTACATCGGTCCCACATCATTAAAATGTGGCCAAATTACACAAATTTTCCATTTTAAACCAAAGTATTTCATTCATGTTAAACTTGCGTGAGAGAATCATGTTGACTTAACATAATCTTTATCATTTACTGTAATAGCAATTTATGGTGCAATTGTAATGTAATTGAATTATGTCTATTATAATCAATTATCATTGAAAAGTCTAACAATTTTTTTTAGTGCTTACATTATTTAAATATTTAATGTAATTTTTTTTTTTATTAGATTCATTTAACTTATTTACTACAGCTGCATCCAACATAATTTAATACTGTTAACATAAATGAATAGGGTTGGTACAACTCAAGTAAATTCTGTGAAGAAAGAAAGCATAAGACAAACGGGATAAAACTGAGATTTTTATTTTATATTTAATAAAAACCATGTTTTACACCAGCAGCAACTTACAAATTTGGTGTCAATTTAAAAAGATGTGCAAAACATAAAACACTACATTGTGTACTTTATAACTGTATGTTATGACTTAAATATGATCAGTTGGTCAGGAAACTCCTCTCAGATGCAGACAGGACACTTTTCAGGTCACAAATTGCTGTGAAAAAAAATACAGAGATAAATTCAATTAAAATTTATGATACTTAAAATAGCAATTGAACAATATTTATACTTTGTTCCTCTCGCTTCACAACTCATGAGAACAGACCGAAACCAGAACCGAACCGCAGATTAAGCACGCGCATATAACCGTTGGTATTTTAAGTGTGACTAAAAATACAAGAAATAGCTTAAACCGAAATAACTAAATGACTAAACATCGCTAAACAGCAGGTGACATTTATGTTCAGTATTTCGTTTCTATTTAGAAAGATGGGAATTAATTCCTAAAACTGTTCTCTTCTCGCGATGTTTGATCTGATATTTCCGGTTTTCATAGTGACAAGATCTCTTTGGTTTATCTCAACAAAACAGTTTTTTTAGTTATACTATTGTTGTAAACCATTTAATGCCAAAATTCTTAAATTAATGATTTAAAATGTTTTACTAAAGACTAATGTATGCTCAAAAGGTATTAATTAAAGCAGTGATATAGTTGCAGTTTAATATTAAACATATAATGTAAACAACAGACTTGCTAAAATGAACAAAAAAGAAAAAAGGTCCCTCTGCTGCTTTACAAAAATGCTTTGGTGCCTTTACAAAAGTTAATGTGTAAAATACAATGTAATCATTTTTTAAATGCATGTACAAGCTCCAGCAATAGCACCCACAGCCGCATACTAACTCCAGGCACCAGGCCAGGTCTAGATACACACCAGGGATTATCTAGTCTATTTTATATCAGGATAAAAGTATAATCTTCCAGTGCTGCAAATAGATTGATAAAATACCAGGCAAGTTATAATACCAAACTGTATTTACCGATACTCTTTACTCATACTGATCTGAACATTCTATTTTATTGTAGAAAATCTTAGCTGTAATGCCTCTGATTTAATGATGCAACAATCTTTGTGCCTTTGTTTGTAGACTCAGTTCGAGCATAACACCTGTCTCATGCTGCAATAAGTGTGCAGCTGGAGGAGAGAGGAGGACAAGAGGGAAAGCAATTGACATGTGATGGATATAATGCATGTACACTACAAGGGCAAAGTAACTTCTGTTTTACAGCTTCAGACATCCCTTGTGCCATGTAAAATTGGACTCAGTGGGACCTTCAGAACTGCCATGGCAACAATGCCAACCGCAAATACCAGTAGAAACTATATTCTGTGAACTATAGCACTGCTAGTGGGGTAACCAGACCAGCAGAGGTTCAGTTATATGATTTAAAAAACAAGACTTAAGGGAAAACAACCAGACTTGGTCAAACTATTACCTCCTTCCTAGTATATCACAGCTACTCACGGTGTGTTTCATTCGAAAGTGGGCCACAAATGGTTGCGGCATCATCAAGATTTGAACTTGGTACCCATCAACAAATAGAGTGAACAGTAATCTGTTGTACCAGTCAATCTGTTGTTCTGTCAATTAGTCAATCAATCAAGCCACTATAGTTTATTTACTACACTTTACAAATATTAGGAAACCCACACTGACACTGTAGATCCAGATTTTTATAAATTTAAAATAAATTTAAAATTATATATACAGTGTGTATATATATATATATATGTGTGTGTGTGTGTGTGTGTGTGTGTGTGTGTGTATACATACACAAAAGTAAATAATGCTCAAGTAGTTAATTTACTATTTTACTATATGTTTCCCTCTGTTACATTTTTTGTGTATATTCTAAATGTCCATGAAGGGAAAAAAATCTGTCCAAGCTAATAGTGAAATGCACTTTTATAATAAAATGGCTTTTAATCCGTAAATTTGTGGATAATTTTCATGCTGTTTTTCTTTGAGGCATTTAAAACACAAGATAGTTGGTAAATTAAGCCAGATACGCTCATCTGTCTCTACTGTCACTCATCACTTCACTGGGTGCATGAAGTGTAGACATTTGGCAGCTCATTTTTATTTTGATTGGCTTAAAAAATAAATGCAGGGAAAACACATCAGGAAATGTAAAAGTACTATGATTTAATTATACACTTAACATACTCAAGTACTTAAGTACTTTACCAGGATTAACGAGAATAGAGTTTATTACCTTCCACCCTCGCATCATTAAAACACCAGTATATAAAGTAGGGACCGAGAGCTATTTTTCCCCTCATCAAGTTTAACCCATTAAACTACAGTACCATGACCTGTTGGAAGTTATTCCTCACGTACAGATATTTAAGCAAATAACATAGAATTCCAGCAAATTATAATCATTTATAATATGTGCAAACACAAAACATTTTTTATTCCACAATCAAAAACTTGAATAACCATGAATTTTTGAGTAAAACTATTACTGTACACTGAAACAATTAGATTGTTTTAGATAGTTGTCTAAACAGTTATCTAAAATAGTTCAGCAATAAACAGATTTTGTAGGTTTTAGTTTGTTAGATTATCATATTGCAATAATAAAACAAGCTGTGCACACCTGTTTTGTGCCAACAACTAAAAAAACAAGTTTGTGCCTTTTTGCAGCTGGCAGGCTATTACAGCTGCTTTGTACTTAACTTCTCCCCTGAATGGAATAAGCCTTCACCAGGTTAAGAAGAGCCTCACCAGCTCCACAGTCCTCCTCAACCCAAAGTTCAACTGTCCTTTCCTTTTTCACATGAATGCCTTTGAGACAGGGCTGGGGGCAGAACTATTACAAGAATTTGAGTGCATGGAAACATTCAATTCTATATGTAAGTAAAAAAAACCTAACCCAGGAAGAACAAAGATATGCTGCAGTGGAGCGAGAGGCCCCTGACATCCAATGGGTCATAAAAGAATGAAAGGGTTTTCTGGCTGATTGTTTCTTCACTCTTGTGACTGACCATGCTCCTTTACATTGGATGGTAAAGGGTAAAGACAACAAGCTTCATCTAGCACCATACAGGACTACTTGTTCCAGCTTAAGCCTTGGGCACCAATGACCTAGTGGTTATCATTGTCGCCTTGCACCTCCAGGGTCCAGGTTTGATTCCTGTCTTGATTCCAGGTGCTCTGGTTACTTCCCACCGACTGGCAGATTAGGTTAATTTCTGTTCTCGTAGTGTGTGAATAAGCATGTGGATGTGTGCGCCAAGAGATAGATTGGGACCTCATACCGAGTGTACACCACCTCATGCCTCAAGTATCCTGGGATAGGCTCCAGGCCACCGTGACCCACAAGTAGAAATGTCAGCACTGTCAGCATGGTCTGTAATTTTTATCCTTCGACTGTTCTGTTAACTGAATTGCTGTACCTAATACAAGTTCATCATGGCCACAACTACTATGTGCACACATTCTACTCACACAGTTCTTTATGTTTGAACCTGTACATAATATGTTCTAATTCTTTTAGTTGGTGCTAATTTAAACTGGTATCCCAGTAGTAAATGTATTCTGGTGGTTACAAAAGGATGCTGTAAATGCATTGCTTAGTGTCATATGTCTACTCATGTGGTCTTTCTATGTCATGCAGATTTTTATATCCGATATCATGTACTGCATTTCTCTTGTATTCTAAAGGATAATTTTCCAGATGCACACATGCAATGTCAATCAGAAAAAAAACGGTCAGTCACATATTCTTGAAAAAAGTATTTTCAGTGTCTCAACAGTGATTCTGGGATTTGACTTGGCCATTTATCAATTTCAGTATTTTAACCATGACATGACTGCCCCAAAATCTTCTGCATCTGTTAATTCTTAATTTCCTCGTCCCAAATTCTCATGTTAAATCTGACTTCTGTTTTTGCCTTAGCCTCTCTGTGTGGATAAGCTGTGGATTTGCATATGTTCTAGCATTAATGATAGCAAATGTTTTAATAAAAAGACCTTGCAATTATGTCCAATCACCTCCAGCTCTGGCATTTCTAAAAGCCAATCTTCCTTGCAGAAGAACAGTCCGAGCCTATTTGTTAGTCACATTTTCATTGTGTGATTGCTTCAACTATGAAATATGGCACTGTGCCCAGGGCAGTACGTTCTCTTTGTAAACTATTATATTCAAATGTGACTCGTGGATAAAACAAGAAGGAGGGTATTATATATTTTCACTTTTGGAATTATCAGGGTTTTTGTGCAGTCTGTTTCAATTTTTCTGTTTACTGAAAACATATGATTAGTGGATTAGAACCAGCACAATGAGTCTGTGCTGAATGAAATGTTGTTAACTTGTCCTTATGCTAAAAGAACTTGGCACTACGCTCTTTGCTGTATTATTAGAAATGCAGAACAACAGATCTTTCTATCATGCCAATATAGATTCCTACATTTCAACACACAGTTTGTGTGTGCAGTTTTAACGTGCCAGGGTTGTTGTTATTAGATCACTGAGCATTTGAAAATATCTCATATGCCACAACTGGCAACTATATAATTTTATCTATCCATCCATCCATCCATCTATCTATCAAATCCCTTTTTGATGATACAGGTAAAAGAGATAAGAGGTAAGCTACAGTAAGAGAGAAGTCTCTTATGTCTCTTTTAAAAAGGTGTTTGTCTTTACAGAGAATACACTCCTAAATGACACATTGTCTTGATCATTAATAGGATTTAGTTTATTAATCTAATAGTCATCAAATAATTAATGGCAACATACAGCAGTAAAATGATGTATAAGAACCACCAACGCACCAACACTACATCTCTACAAGTATAAGGTGAATGAAATTACCAGAGTTAACACATGTTTGTCTGAGACAAATTGTTAATTAAGTGTAAACTCATTAGAGGGAATAGTTGTGTATGTGTGTTGAAAAGTGGGTGCGTGGGGGGTCAAAGCAAGGGTCATTTTCCAGGAAAGCGAATGAGTTTAGAAGCTACTAATTATCTGTGTAGTACTGTACATTGCTGTAATTTCTGTCATGATTAAAGTGCTAGGCTAATCAAGCAAATAACTGTGATTATAACCTACAGGTCTGGGTTTTCAGGGACCAAAATTAAGCATTAGTAGTTGTTGATTTCTCATTTTCAGATTTTTATCTTAAAATGGTATATATATGGTCTATATATGTATCGAAAATGTGCAAAAGTGTTAAAACACCCCTCATTTCTTTGTACTAAATAAAGTGAATTTATGTAGACTGAGTCAAAGAAATGGGATTTTTTTTTTTTTTTACTGTGACAGCCTGAAAAATGGCTAAAGATACAATATATATATTTTTTTTTTGTTTATGTTACATCAGCAGCAACCTCATTTCCCCTCCCATCGCTTCTA